>NC_134399.1:35303231-35630872 GCF_050003625.1 Haematobia irritans | reverse complement strand
TCAATAGAAATAAAATTTTGACAAAATTTTTTATAGAAATACAATTTTGACAAAATTTTCAATGGAAATAAAATTTTGACAAAATTTTCTATAGAAATAAAATTTTGACAAAATTTTCTATAGAAATACAATTTTGACAAAATTTTCAATGAAAATAAAATTTTGACAAAAAGTTCCATAGAAATAAAATTAAAAATAGAAATAAAAATTTGACAAAATTTTCTATAAAAATAAAATTTTCTGTAGAAATAAATTTTTTTTACAAAATTTTCTATGGAAATAAAATTTTGACCAAATTTTTTTGTAGATATAAAATTGTGACAAAATATTCTATAGAAATTAAATTTTGAAAAAATTTTCTATAGAAATTAAATTTTTGACAAAATTTTCTATAGAAATTAAATTTTTGACAAAATTTTCTATAGATATAAAATTGTGACAACATTTTCAGTAGATATAAAATTGTGACAAAATATCCTATAGAAATTAAATTTTGACAAAATTTTCTATAGAAATTAAATTTTTGACAAAATTTTATATAGAAAAAAATTTTGACAAAATTTTCTATACAAAAAAATTTTGACAAAAAGATTTTATAGGAATAAAATTTTGACAAAATTTTCTGTAGAAATAAAATTTTGACAAGATTTTCTATAGAAATAAAATTTTGACAAAATTTTATATAGAAATAAAAATTTGGCAAAATTTTCTATAGTAATAAAATTTTGACCAAATTTTCTGTAGTAATAAAATTTTGACAAAATTTTCTGTAGTAATAAAATTTTGAACAAATTTTCTGTAGAAATAAAATTTTGACAAAATTTCCTATAGAAATAAAATTTTGACAAAATTTTCTATAGAAATAAAATTTTGACAAAATTTTCTGTAGTAATAAAATTTTGACAAAATTTTCTGTAGTAATAAATTTTTGACAAAATTTTATATAGAAACATAATTGTGACAAGATTTTCTATAGAAATAAAATTTTGACAAAATTTTCTATAGAAATAAAATTTTGACAAAATTTTCTATAGTAATAAAATTTTGACAAAATTTTCTGTAGTAATAAAATTTTGAAAAAATTGTCTGTAGAAATAAAATTTTGACAAAATTTTCTATAGAAATAAAATGTGGACAAATTTTTTAGAGAAATAAAATTTTGACAAAATTTTCTATAGAAATAAAATTTTGACAAAAATTTCTGTAGAAATAAAATTTTGACAAAATTTTCTGTAGAAATAAAATTTTGACAAAATTTTCTATAGAAATAAAATTTTGACAAAATATTCTATGGTAATAAAATTTTGACAAGATTTTCTTTTTCTATGGAAATAAAATTTTGACAAAATTTTCTATGGAAATAAAATTTGTACAAAATTTTCTGTAGAAATAAAATTTTGACAAAATTTTTTATAGAAATAAAATTGTGTCAAAATTGTGGAAATAAAATTTTGACAAAATATTCTATAGGAATAAAACAATAACAAAACGAATGAAGTAAGAGGAAGCACGCTCAAAATAAACCCAGCCAACTGCACTCAAATCGATGATTTGAAGTTGGCAAAGGAATATAGAAATGTTTGCACAAAGATTTATTTCGGCAAAAGCCTACTATCATAAACCTTTATTGGGAAGGTTCAAGTGTGGTTCACTTTGGGTTTAGTGAACTACCAGAATTTATTCTGTTAATTGGTTGATAGTTTTGCTGCAAGTAGAGGATGCTTATGAGGAATGTGGTAATTCCGAAACGTGCGTCCGTCCAACCATCTTGCAGTATAGGGCTTTGCCCAAATAAATTTGACAAACATTCTTTTCCTCTGTTGGTTAAGCTACACTTGTAGTTTAGTCAATGCATGATTTTAAGCTGAAATCAAAAACAACAATAATGATTGAAGAATAAACCAACAATAACAAAACAAACAGAAATAAAATTTTGACAACATTTTCTATAGAAATAAAATATTGGCATAATTTTTGATAGAAGTAAAATTGTGAAAAAAATATATTTATACTTGTTTCCACTATTAAACCCCTATAGGAAAATCTTCTTAAACTTCTTAATGGCATCCCTAGAATCAGCACAACCATTATGCATTGTCAAAGCCTTAGAAACAACAAAAAATATTCCGAGATTATTGCAAACACACCAACAGCAAGAACAACAACGAAAATATAGCAATACACTCTCGTCATCATGCCGACAACATTTCTGTTTTGTTATTGTATTTTTTGTTTTGTTGTAATTCTTCCTCTTCTACTTTATATAATATATATGCTATATATATTTTTTTTGTTATCGTCATCGTGCACTGTCGTGCTATTGTACGTTGAACATTCATCGTTCATCATTCAACATTCATCGTTTATTCAGCATGCCTCTGTAGGCTGTTTAGACTCCTCTTAGAAACCACTACTAACGTCTCTCACTTTCTCTCTCTTCCCTCCGCTCTCCCAGTAGGCTCCATCAAATAGGCTCTATTGCCACCAACTAATGCTGTTATGCATTCTGTTGAGACACTGCCGGCTGGCGCAATAGTAGAAACAACAAATAAACGACCTCCTAAAGGTCTTTGAACCCGAACTTTACATTAAAAAACGAATGTATGCTGTTTGAGTGTGTGTGTGTGCGCGCCTACCGACAACGAAGATTGTCTAACATTAGCAACGACCGAGACGAATGGGCCATAGACGGACGGAGTCAACGAGCAACGACATTCATTCGTGTGTTTATAGAGAAGCATTGCCACAAAAGCAATTCATGTGGTAACTCTGAAGCTTTCTTGTAAAATACATGGAGATAGAGAAAAAAAAACAAAGAGGAAGAGAGAGACCTAGAGAACTAATGAGATAACAGTTACAGGTTGCCATTTATATGCATTTGAGGAAATTTTGAGGGTATTTATTCATAGCTGTTTTAAGATGGAATTCGATTTGATTTCACATTGTTTTTTAGCAAGAAAATTGGAAAATAGAAAAAAAAAACTGGGAGACACATTTTATAGCCAAAATAATAATCCATTCTCATAGCTGTATAAAATAATCAATGTCACCAAGACAAGGGTCTGTAAAGTGCCAACAAATAATCGCTTATCATAGGGTTCTTTGCAGCGGAGTGATCCGTTGACAGATGACAGTTACGATTTACGTGTCATCAATTTTTTTATATTGAAGAATATGCAAACGTAGCAGCCTTCTGTATTTTCCGTCGTTACAGAAAAAACTCACTGATTAAGTTAAGTCGATCTGTCCGTATATTTTGGTTCTATGAGATGCAGCCGATGCCCTTTCCTTCTAGTTTGGTATCACATTGGAAGTACAGTCAAAAGGATTACTACGCAGAATAATGCATTCACAACCTTGGCCCTCATTTGTAGAAAGGTTATTGCGAGGCATAAGCGTTTGGTTCTAGGAGACTTTAGTGTCTATTGTTTGAGGGATTTTGCGAGAACAAAAGCGCATAGTCCCAGGAGACTTTAGTGTCCTTTACGAACTATAAAATTATCTCTTTAGTCAATGACCAATTAGATATTAGCCTGAGCAAAATTGATGAGACCAAGTTCCGTAGTACAAATGCTTGCACACGATATCAGGGAGTGTCCTCGTACTGTGGGTGCAATAGCTAAACAGATATTTCAACAGCATTACCTGTACTATAGACGCAATCCCGTGCTTCATTTGAATTTGGACCACTTTCCAAACTTTTAGCACTCAATCGACATGAATGACAGTAAAGCAATGAATGACGGTAACAGAAAAAACGACTTTAATGGTCAACCGCATTCCCCTCTCTTGTTCATGGTCTTGAGTCGATATTTCGGGACATCATTAATGCCTCCATTACTCAATTCATACCAGCTGTTCGAAATCCTCAAATAAGCTTCATCTTTCCCAAAAATCTCTGCTGATTCCAAAAATCAGGGAAGGGTATATTGAAATAAGTAAGAGACTCAGTCGGTAAAGACAACGAGATTAATGACGCAAACAGCACCAGAAATTACATAAGTTAAATCCAGATAGATAGGTAATTTGTGTCAAGGATCTCACGAACATTGGAAGTAAGGTTATCTGAAATTTAGGAGGCATTATGGTTGATCTGCAGAAGTTTTTTTCACCGGGAATTCGTCAAGCATCGTGATAGTGATACAGCCACAGAAATGCCGAAGAGTCCTCGCATTCCCAAACTCCGAGTAAACAGCAGACCACAGTTGACCTAAAACAGCCATGCCAATAATTTGGAGAATATCGCAGAAACTGTTCTATTCGCAGAAAGGACACTTTGAGCTTCTAGTCGTACAGGGAATTTGTTGCGTGTCCCAAGCTACGCGCAGTTGTAGATTTTAAACTTCTTACTATAGACGCTTTCATAGCCTAAAAACGCGGGGCGTAGATGTATCACAATATAATGCCGATTCAGAGAATTTCCGAGATATCATAAAATAAGAAGAGGTTACTTGCTGGTTGAATTCGTAGTTTGAGGTTCGAAGCAGTAGCAGCTCCACTCGCAAAACCAGCGTGATGAGATTTGCCATACCAAATCTGCCACGGTGAGAACGTTAGTCCATACCATAGTCATCAATGCAATCGCAAACATGAGGCGGTCACGATCGTCGAGTATGACACTCTTATGCCAGAATGACTATCTAAGGAAAATGGGACCTTAGGAATGGACTCATAAGTGGTGTACCCTAACACCAAGACCTTATTCCAATTGTCGCAAGAGATTTGTCATTC
This sequence comes from Haematobia irritans, assembly GCF_050003625.1. NCBI lineage: Eukaryota > Metazoa > Arthropoda > Insecta > Diptera > Muscidae > Haematobia > Haematobia irritans. The sequence continues at coordinate 35,626,141 of NC_134399.1, read as the reverse complement.
CAAATCTGCTGCAGTAGGAGCGTTGGCCAATGACATAGTTATCTATGATCGCATACGTTAGGTGGACATAACGGCCGAGTATGACACTCATACCCCAGAAGGACGATCTAAGGAGAATGGGAGCCCAGAACAGATACCAGAGGGAAGTAATTGACTAATCGAATATCGATGAGAGAAAGGGACTGGACGCATAAGTCGTGTAACCGGACATCAAGACTGTAATCCGATTGCCGGATGAACGTGGTCCGGCAAGCAGAAGTACTGGAAATGTGGAGAGAACAGAAGAATTTTCACCGATAACAGGAACGCAATGGAGACAACAACAGAAATTTCTGTGTAACTACGAACCGTATTGGAATGCAAGACGATTACTTGCAATACGGCAGGATCCAAATCACATAAGTGGCTGGACATGCTGACCTAAGAGCAGAACTAAAGGATAATGAACTGGCGATAAGAGCTAGGACAGAAATGAAAGTGAAGTTAAAGAACGCAAGGTCCCAGATTAATGGACAAGGGAGACCAATAATTGGATGTGGAGCAATGTATAGTTTGAAAAACCGACGAAAAAAACTATGAACTGAATAAAACACAGAAAATTTCTGAAGGAGACAAGAACAATCGTCAGTAGGAGCATTGGAAACATGACAGAGCACCGAGAGTTGGGAGAACATCTGTGCCGATTAGTTGTCGTGTGGGTGATGTTGTAGGTATGGCGTGTTTTGAGAAGAGACTCGAGTGCAATACCCACATCAATGCCCAGCATTGCCAAGATATAGGACCCACCGTATCAGGGAAGAAGTGAATCCGAGTTTGACTCAGTTGTCAAGTGCGAGTGGAAAGGAACAAAGACACTGAGGCGCAATGAAGCCTTGTAGGATACCGAAGGATATGGTGGAAAGAAGGAGTTAAAGCTCAGAACATGCACAATACTGACTCAAGTACATGTGAGTCGGCATCAAACAGCGAAATGTGGATCCTCCATTAAACCTAACATAATTTGCATCATACGGATGTCTGAATATGCAGGAATAAGAGAAAACTTAAAAGCCGGAATAAGCAAATAAACTTGTGCTAACGGCCTGGTTACAAAGGAAAATGACTCTAGAGAACCCAAAGCCCATAAAAGCTACACGGGGCCAAAGTTCGGAAGTGTCTCAAACAATAAATAAACTGAACAACTACTATCCTGTTCCTGTGAATAGGAAAAGTAGATGATGGTGTACAGGCCGCGAGTCTTGAGTAGAAGGAGATCTTGCAACACAACCTATGTCACTACTCTGCCTTTACACATTATAGAGGAGAAGAAATTATACGGGACTTGGCCCAGCTTGAAAACAGAGAGGGAATACGTTAAGGACACCGGATTCCTGTACTAAAAAGAGGGAGCCACTGAGGTGCAATGGAGCCTTGTAGCCAAAGATCATGGGTTCAGTCCCAGTTTCAGCTGAAGACCAAAACGTTTTGCGGCAATGGCCTACTACCTATCGGTAATGATGGTGAGATTCGTGGGGGATGTCATCTTCTCTAAGTGATTTAATCGGAATGAGAAACGTAAATAGGCGACGCCTATAAATCGAAACTCCTTAAGGTTTCCAGTTGAGATAAGATCCGTTTAGAAAACTCTGCTGGCTCTAGGATCCTACGCGACGAGAAGTGCAAACATTAAGAAGGATTTAGTTTTGAATTCAAGTGAATTTAATCCAAGATTCAGAATTTTGGCAATCTTTTCATTTCATTTGTTCGTCGAATACCTGCTGCAGATAATTTGTCCAGCCCACACCTCCACACTGGGAATCCTTCTATTCCCTCCAACTGAACAATGACCTATGATCAGCCAAATGGGCTTCAGGCTATAAAAACTACCGTGAACTCAATAGCCATTGGTCCAGTTGCTCCCACTGTGAGATTTGTGTCTCAAGTAGGACAGAGACTCTATGGCCTTTAGTCAAAAAGATGGCCGGCTGGGAAAAAAACTCTCAAGAACTCTACAGGTATTTGTTCAATTGGTCTGACTACGAGGATGTTGACGTTCATTGGAGAGAATGGCGTTAGATTCCTTCCCAAGCTGCGAATGGTAGAAGCTTAGGGCAAAGACAAGCCATCCAACATCAGGAAAAAAGGAAAGGTTATTCCAGTACTGAAACCAGGAATATGTTATATCAACACTCCGAACATTTAAATCGGCCAAGAACTCCACATGCCCATGTTGCATAGATTCAGGAAGCGGAACTTCACAGAATAGGAAACTCCTTTTGTCATTGATCTCAATATAGCATCGGGTAGCATTCATTGATAAATCAGAAGTTCACCGCTTGTGGTATCACAATGAACCTAATAGTCTACGTAAGCTTAATGGCATAGTACCTACTTAACATATCGAAGGAAGAAGTTGGACTTAGAGGAGGGCAGAATAATCCGAGATGTATGTCAGCCGACATGAGACCTTACAAAAGTCGTTCATTTATTCATACGAGCCACTGGGCTTATCCTACCCATACATCCCATTTTTATCCTATTTTTTACATCCATCTAACTTATATGGCAATACTAGCTCAATACACTCCCCACTTCTCTCCCCAATTCTCTCCTATAGACCATCTATCGGATTCCTTTATTTTATTTTTTGCAATTTCTAACAAATGCAACTTTTGCCCGCTAAATCAACATTGTCATTCGGTCTTTGTTATGTTTCTTCGACCACTTTTGGTTTCTCTCCTTGCATTCGTTAAAGTCATCTTCCTAGGGTGTACTCCTCCTTATCTCCATTGAATCCCAGAGGGGTTTGGTTCGCATTATGATTGCATTGGTATTGTATTGAGAAACTGGGTTAGTTTGGTCTTTCGTTTTTTTTTCTTCTTCTATTTGTTGGTTCATTCCCTTTTCACCGGTATATTGCGTTTGATATGTCTAAGCAGGTCCCTTCATTTAGTCTTTTAAAGAAGAACAACACTGGGAATCTGTGGCTGATTTCCCTTTTCTCTTGCCTACGTATCTACTACCATCTGAACGAATGAACAAATGTTATGTCTCTGTCTATTCATTTGTCTGGCATTCGGCCGACTAGGTCTCCATTGGGTTTTTTGTTTATTTCTACTGTTTGCATTCGCTTTCAACTAAATGAAGTTTTTCCTTTCTTTTCTCTTTGGACTTCATTCGTTATTCAATAGCAACAAGGAAGCAATTTTAGTGATGATGTAAAGGAGATGAAAAAATGGTTTTGTCTTTTGAAGTATGAGTGTACTTGCCCCCGGAGATCAGATAGGTGCAGGTTAAAATTTAACATGTAGGCATATTTGAATGACATGCGAAGATGAAAAATCACCTTAAGAAAGGTGATATTCATGGAGAGGAAATGTTCTCTAAATAGATTAGCTTGATGGTTGCTGAGAAAAAATACAACTTGAGAACATCCGTCCTAATATTCCCTTAGAGTTTGAAGGTTTGTGCAAACATTCCCTTGGAGGCATCGTAGTTGGCTGTTAAGAGAAAGGTGGGATCCGGAGAGAAATTCCGACCAACCCTAGGATCATTAATCTAAAGACAATGGCGATCCGTCAGAACATTTCCTTGGTTTCCTCAAGGTTGCGTATTGATCGAGATGATATTCGTCGATAAAACCCTGCCAATCCTAGAATCCTAAGTCTTTCCAAAGCAATTTACCAATTTTAACCACACTTATGCGAGGAAAGTGGTAAAGAAATGACAAAGAATCTGGTTATGAATCCAAGAAAATCCTATCGATTACCAGGAATCTCCGAAAATCCGACAATTTGTCCAGCAGACACACCCAGCCTGGAAATACTGGAAGCTTGCAAAGGCAAACCTTCTATGCCCTCAGACTGGACAACGACCGTATGGTCAGCCAGATGGGCTTCAGGCGATAAAAACTACTATGAATTCAAGTCATTGGCATAACATAAAACATCCGTGAGAAAAACACTGTATTTGTCCCTCAGACCTCAGAGATTCTATAACCATTAGTCAGTAAGATGTCCTTCAGCGATAAAGGCTCTCAAGTACTCAACTGGTCCCATTGGTCTGACTACGAGGATGTTGACGCCCTTTGGAGAGAATGATGTTAGATGCCTTCCTAAACTGCGGATGGTAGAAGTATAAGGCAAAGGCAGCAAGTTGAGCGACGAGGTATAAATACAGCCAATAGCTCAAACGCTTTTGGCTGAGTACTACTTAGCCATCAGAGTAGAGAGCGAACTTATATATATTAGGCAGCAAGGCGATAAAGACAGTCAAGCGCCCAAAATCTTTCGGTCCTATTAATCTGTTTACAAGGATGTCTAAGCAAATTGGATTCAATGACCTTAGATTCTCCCTTAGGAGTCGAATCGTGAGTGGCAAACCTTCTTAACTCTCAGACGGGGTTGTGATCCTGTAACCATTAGCCAGCAAAATGAGTTTCAGCGATAAAAATACTGCCAATAACTCAATAGCTATTGCTTCAGTTGGCCTGACTACGAGGATATTGAAACACTGTGGAATGAATACCTTCCTAAGCTGTGGATGGCAGACGCATTAGGCAAACCCAAGACTTCTGTGCGATCCGGACAGACAGCGACCCTGTATTTATTCGCCGGTAAGTTGAGCTACAAGGAATAAGTACAGCCAAGAGCTCTAACGCTATTAGTCCGGTTTCTCTGACTACGACGCAATTAAAGTCCATTGGAGAGAAGAATGCTTGATTTCTAGGCCACGCCTCCAAAGTTGGCATCCATTCCAATTCCCGATATCTGGAACAAGGGTAAATTGGTCTAGTATTGAAACCAGGATATATCCACCCTCGGTCAATTACATTCCCGTGTAAGCAGAACTTCACAGAATATGATTTCCATTGGTGTAGATGCGCAACCACTTTTTAGCATTGGAATTTCCTAGTTTCCTAGTTATATCAGATAAATACATCCAGGGTTAGGGGTAAATATTAATTATAACCTCCCCGTACTTAAAGACTGCTCTGTCGACAGGAATCTGCAACATTTTGTTCCCAAATTTGCGAGCGTTTCTACGTCGTTGACTAAGGAGGCGTGGACATAGAGCTCTGCATCTATATATTGCAGCACAGCTGCCAGCTTGATATCCCTAATGCCGTTCCAGGCCGGTATGACAATGCAAGGCCCATAGGCATTTTGCTATAGTTGAACTCACATCGTACATGGTGCTGACGCAGTGTCGTCCCAAGCCTCAGTAGAGACCGCAGTCAACTATCACTGTAGCCATCGCAGAGTCAACAATCCCAAAGTCCCAGTCCACATTGACACATGTGGGCTCACAGCGTACATCCTAGTGACTCAACATCGTCCCAGACCGTTCCAGCCACGTTGCACATTCCATAGCTCCGCCGTCTCAGTCCATATTGCTAGTGTTGGACCCACAGCGTACTCCTAATGACACAGCGTCTTCCCAGATCACGTTCTCTCAGCAGAGACCGCAGCCAACTATCCCTACCGCCGGGCGGTTCCCTCCACGTTGTCACAGCGGAGTTCACATTGCTGCAGTTGAGTCCTCATCGTACATCCTACAAACGCAGTGTCGTCCCAGACCATTTTCCCTCAGCAGAGGCTGCAGTAAACTATATCTACCGCCAGACACGTTGCCACAGCAGAGTCCACAGTCCCAACGTCTCAGTCCACCTTGCTACAAATGAGTCCACATCGTACATCCTACTAACGCAGTATCGTTCCAGGTCACGGTACCTCAGCAGATACCGCAGACAACTATCTCTGCCGCCAGACCGTTCCAGCCACATTGCCATAGCCCCGATGTCTCAGTACAGATTGACAGTGTTGGGCCCACTGCGTACATTTTGCTGCCGTAGTGACGTTCTAGAACACGTATCCTCAGCAGAGACAGCAGCAAACTATCCCTGCCACTAGGTCGTTCCAGCCATGTTGCCACAGAATCCAATTCGCAATGCTACGGTTGGGTCCACAGCGTACATCTTAATGACGCAGTGCTGTTCCATAACACGTTCCCTCTGTAGAGTTCACAGCTAACTATTGCTTGATATGGAACGGCAAGAGTAATAAGAACTCTGGAATTGTAATGGCGATAAACAGAAAGGTTTTCGAGGACCCCTAACATGACCAGGACAAAATAGAACGAGGTCCTAATCGTAGGAAATAACACACTTGGAAAATATATGATAAGGATTGGCTTAATTTTGGATGATATTTGAAGGTGGTGTCTGGATCGGGAGGTTTCTGAAGATTCCAACCATTTTCTGTGACAGTGTCTGGTATTACCATTTAAACGATACGTAACACTGAGTTCCTTTTTCATTGTGGCCTTTTACTGATTTGCTAGACTTCAGTCTGAGTACTATACTCGCTTTCGTCAAGGTTTCTGGGACCATCCTTCATAACCTAACTTAAATTAAATAGCGAGAAATTTATCGTAGCATTCTCGGGAAACACATATAAGAGGGAATATCATCTTATTGGAGAATGCAAATCTGGTTAATACTGACTGGGAAAAATAGAGGGTGAAGTAGAAATACCATTTAGGATTACATTCTTTGGATTGGTATCATTCTCTAAAACCTAACCTAACCTAAACGATAAACTTATCGTGACATTTTGCAAGAAACCCCAAGTGGAGAACCATCTCATGATCTGGAAAGGAGCGTCCTTCAAAAGTCCTATTCTCTAAGGATCCTACTCTGTGTCCTCTCATATCGATTCAATTCTTGGGATAGTCTAAAGGACTTAAATGGTGTGAGGCTTCCCTGACATTCTTCAGTGCCCCCTTTTCCTCTCATTGGTTCTTTCTCCATCGACTTATTTCTATTTTAACGTACCCTGGCTCTTATTCAGATAATCGTATCGTGACATTTTGCAAGAAACCCCAAGTGGAAGACCTGGAAAGGAGCGTCTTTCAAAAGACTTATTCTCTCAGGATCCTACTCTGTGTCCTCTCATATCGATTCAAGTCCTGGGATAGTCTAAAGGACTTAAATGGTGTGAGGCTTCCCTGACATTCTTCAGTGCCCGTTTCCTCTCATTGGTTTATTTTCCATCGATTTATTTCCATTATAAAATTCCCTGGCTCTTAATCAATGGACCTATAAAAGCTACTTCACTTTCTTCTTCCAACTTTGGTAAATATTTTCCTTAATGCTTATAGATCTTCATATTCTCTTCTTTGGCTAACAAATTGCATATCCTTTTGGTTATCAACGCTTCGTTCTCTAGCGATTTCTTTTACAGGGCATAGCTTTATGCTTTACTTCCATTAACCGTAGGGAACGCTTTCCACAGAGAGAGAGACAGGCTTTGTTCTTTGAGTTCATTGGCTGAATTGCAAAGATGGTCCATTTCCTGGCCACGTCTTTTACTCTCCTTTAGCGTTTACCATACACGTTTCCTTCCTATTCCCGTTGCCTGCAAACATAACCTAATCATGTTTGTTCGTCTTCCTCGATTAGAAATGAAAAGTGTTTGCTCAACATAACCATGGGCATTCCAAAGACCTGACGGCATACCCCCAAAAATTTTGGGGGTATGCCGTAGTAGTTTTAGTTTGTTTGCATGCATGCCGACATCTCTACCACCAGAAGCATGATGATCATCACAAATACCATTGGCCATACTTAGCAGAAAAGTAAGTAAGCACACAAAAACTACAAAGTTCCACTAATGCTGCTGCTACTGAAACTGCAGTTGCAGCTGTTAAAAATAGATTCTATGTAGAGGGCAATGTGCATAAAATAGCAGCAGCAATCCAAGCGAATGCTTTGTCATATTCACCATCTCACCATTTCGCTATCGTCATCCCATTGCAATGGCTATAGAAACTGAATGTTGAACAACGACGTCTCCATAGCACAGTGCTCTTCCGACCTAATTTCAGGCTATGCAAACATTATACTCGTCGACACAACTCATTTATCGTTCCTTCCTCCCGAGCAACCGAATGACTGACTGCCTGACTGAATGGCGACGGCTATGAACTATGAATGCACATGGGAATATGTGGATATGTGAGATTTCTTCCCTCCTTTTCCTCCTCTACCCACTTTTGTTTACCTCACGTTTTCTATTTTTCTGGTCATAAACAACTCTTTTTCCCCTCCTTTTCCTTCTCCACCTCAAATAATATTTTATTTAAAATATTTACCGCATGGGGAAAACTGAGATTTTCTACCTATGTGGTGGTGGTGGTGGTGGTGGTAAGGGCCATGCCCAAAGTAAGGAAATATGAATGAATTATTTAACATAGTCATTTACCATAATGGCAAATGGAATAGTTTTGGGGGTAATTTGCTAAACTTCCTGGATAAGGATGAACAATATGTAAAATGTTGCAGGATTGGGGATACAGATTGGAATTTTGTGGGAATCTCTGCAAATGATTGAAAGATAGGGAAATGTGTTATGAAGTAAATTCTTCTGAAGCTGGATAATCATAAAACGAATATTTTGGAATAAAAAGATCATGGAAGATTATCAACGATTATTGATGATTTTCCGGGGTTCTGGAATGTTATCTATATTCTAAGAGGAGCCAACCTACAACAAATCTTTCAAAACACCACGGCATACAAATGCATTATGCTAAAGATACTGAAATTATGATGTGTTAGTCTTGTGATTATGAGGAGATGATCTCAGTGGTATAGGCATGTAAGGTTAGTGTGTGGGATACGGGATGATTGCTAACATGATTTATTAAGACAAACAAGATTCTGGCAGAAAGGTTGAAGCAAGGGAATAATAGACCAAGGCCTCACCGTCCACATAACGAAATGCTATGATACATAAAGGATATGCTGTCGTTTTTACCTGCCTATCCAATGTAGCGGATCCTTTGGAGGTCAGTTCTGTTTAGTTCAGTGAGGCCTTTAGGGCTTATGAAGAAACGGCTTGTACTTATGAAGAATTCTAAACTTTACTGATAAGAATGGGAGATGTGCTCAATTCTAGACATCTCTCATCTATAAGCGAAACCCTTGAGAAGAAGTCGCCTTAACCGTAATCTCTGGTTAATTCTGTGATAATTGTCACCGCTTATGGTTCGCTGTACTGATAATCCAATTCTATCCAACTAAGCTGTTCCCCCGGAGGTCTTCTCTGATTTGTGTACTGAGACCTGGGCTTGCACCTATGAAGAATTCTCATAATTACTGAATGGAAACATATCTCTCCTATAAGTGAAGACCCTGATGAATTCTCTGTTAGTATGGCATTATTTATGGTTAGCAGAACTCAATTTTACGAATTGCTAAGATACAGAAGGGACATGTTTCAAAGTTTCATCTGCATATCTACTTGAGCGATTCATTTGGAGATATGCTCAGATATATCTACTGAGGTCTTGATGGCTTTTAAAGAAATGGCTTGCACTTATGAAGATTTCTCTACTTTACTGATTCTAATCGGAAGTGTAATCGATTCTATACATCTCTTTTCTTTAAGAAAAATCCCTGAGGAGAAGACGCCTTAACCTCAACTTTACTGATTAGAATCGAAATGGTACTCATCCACTTCCTTTAGGCGAAAACTCTGAGGAGAAACCACCTTAACCTCAGTCCCGGAAGAATTCTCTCATAATATGCCATTATTTATGGTTAGCTGAACTAAAAACATCATCACTACGATGTGCTAAGATACAGAAAGGATATGCTCCCATTTTCATCCGCCTATCTACTTGAGCGATTCATTTGAAGGTCTGCTCTGATTTGCCCACTGAGGCCCTGATTGTTTATGAAGATATGGCTTACACTTATGAAGAATTCTCAACATTACTGATTAGAATCGATTCTAATCAGTAATGTTGATCGAAATCGATCAAAAAACCTGAGGAGAAACCCCCTTATTCCCAGTCCCTGAGGAATTCTCTGTTAGTATGTCATTACTTATGCTTAGCTGAACTGAAAACATTATTATTACGAAATGCTATGATACAGAATGCTTCCGATTTTATCTGCTTATCTACATGAGCGATTCATTTGGAGATCTGCTCTGTTTGTTAGGTTAGGTGGCAGCCCGATATTTCAGGTTAACTAAGACAATTGAGTCCATGGTGATACAACAGTGGTGAACTTCTCTCTTACCACTGAGTGCTGACCGATTCTATGTTAAGCTCAATGACAAGGGAGCCGAATCCGAACGGCGTTCGACATTGCAGTGAAACACTTAGAGAAGCTTTGAAACACTCAGAAATATCACCAGCATTACTGAGGTGGGATAATCCACCGATGAAAACCTATCGATCACGAACCGTATTGCAATTTAAAATCATGATCCACGAATACTCGTTATATAGCAGGAACCGAAGGATGAACTGGCGTTAAGAGCTAGGACATATAGGGAAGTAAACTTCGAAAGCGCAAAGCCCATAGACGCAACGAGTTGAATGAAGGGACAAGAGACACACATAGGAGTTGAATGAAGGGACAAGGGAGACACATAAAGTCATGGGGACCACTGCCTCGGTCGGATAAGAAAAAGATTGAAGAACTAGAATAGTATGACGACCGTTAGGATGGCCGTGGAAATAAAAACCGGGCACCCAAAATTAAGATCATATCTGTGTTGAATGAAAGCAGCAGAAGATGGTGCATGTTGGACGAGTTTTAAGGATGATGAGACTTTGTAACACTAACTTTACCTATATCGGTGAAGAGTTGATTCGCGACCTGGGTCAGCTGCAAAACAGGGACTGGAAACAAATTAGAGAATTCGTAATAAACTCCGAGTTCCGGGAATAAAAGAAGGATACGATGGAAAGAAATTAGAGTCCACAACAGACCGAGTACAGCCTTAGATGTGTGGCAGCTGACATGGGATTGTTATATCACAAGTGGTAAACTTCTCTCTTATTATTAAGTGCGGCCCGATTCTATATTTAGCTCAATCACAAGGGCGCCGAGCTCGGACTGCGTTGCACATTGCGATGAAATAACTTAGAGAAGCTCAGAAACACACAGATATGTCACCAGCATTATTGAGATGGGATAAACTATCGTTGAAAAAAACTTTTTGATGCTCCGATAAAAATGGGATTGAACGCAGGAACCTCAATATACAAGGCGGGCAGAGAAACATACTCTCGTATTACAGTATCCGTCCATGTCTGCATTTTTGGTATCTTCCTCGACTTTGCAAGAAGATCTGCTCTGATCTGATTCAGACAGAGACTTATCCATTTCAGAATCCGTTGGCTGATCGCTTTTGTATGCCTTTATTTGGATATAATGGAATTGCATCTGGATTGCATTGTTTCAGTCTATTTAAAATAGATTCAGGATCAGAATTCAGGTATCCATGCATGTGCTCTAGATCTAGCCGGTATTCCAATTTGCTCGACTAACGCTAGAACAGCTCCTTTCCAAACTTCACCAATTAACATCAATACAACTTTAAAACAATTAATAGACCTCTGGTCCTCAAATGTGATTAGATTAAAGCGTCTTTGAGGTTGGTTGGTATGATCTGGGCCGGGAAACTTTTCCAGCACCTGTGAGTAGACATCAGACACAGCATTCTCAATTTCCCCTCACTTGTGCTTTGGGCCATACCATCCACTGCTCCCCTGTTAGCAATAGCCATCACAAGACTGTTTTTTTTTTCAAATGGGGCAAACGATCTTCGATCCTTTTTGGAAGATGGCAATTCATCCGGCATCGTTCCCCTTTTCCATCTTGAAGAATTCCCTGCGCCATCAATACAACTTTAAAACAATTAATAGACCTCTGGTCCTCAAATGTGATTAGATTAAAGCGTCTTTGAGGCTGGTTGGTATGATCTGGGCCGGGCAACTTTTCCAGCACCTGTGAGTAGACATTAGACACAGCATTCTCAATTTCCCCTCACTTGTGCTTTGGGCCATACTATCCACTGCTCCCCTGTTAGCAATAGCCATCACAAGACTGTTTTTGTTTTGCAACTGAGGCAAACGATCTTCGATCCTTTTTGGAAGATGGCAATTCATCCGGCATTGTTCCCCTTTTTCATCTTGAAAAATTCCCTGCGCCATTTTAAGGAATTGCTTTGCTTAGCCGACAACGTGATTATGTCGACTTATCTTAATTTCTTTAGGATAAACAAGGCATTTCTGCGTTCCTTGAATTTCTTTCTTGGGGGATTACCTCCTATTGGTGTCGCTACCTTAGGAAAGGTTCGAGTTGCCAAAGTATCGCAACCTGTCGACCCCGTCTACAGTCAAACTAATTGGGCCTAACCCTTGGTCATTGCCCAAATTTATAACTTCAGTCGAAACCCGTTCACCGGGCCCTGAAGTTAGCAGTCCTGTATTGTATTTTGCTGCAGGGTGACTTAATTTACCACCACACTTGAAATTCGTAATAAGTACTTATTACGATTAGTTTAATTAATTGGATATTATAACAAGTATATACAGCACTAAGTTCGGCCGGGCCGAATCTTAAATACCCACCACCATGAAACAAATATTAGGGTTTCCTTTGAAATTTCAGGAGGGCTTGAGGACTTGAGGACACTTCCCGAAGATAAATGTAAAGATTTCACCTATGAGGACTATATCAGATTCTGGATTTATAAGAACCATTTTTGTTTGAGTTTTAGAGGAATCATTAACATCTCTTGTAAGTGTGCAAGAAAATTATAAAATAACGTCTTAATTTGAAATCTTAAATCTGTGGAAGTAAAATCTGAAAATTTTACATTGAGTTTCAAGCAATTTTCATGATCAGTGCGCCTTCTACACCGTCAAGAAGTGAAGTCGGTCTATATGGAGGCATTATCAAATGGACCGATAAAAACTTAATCCGATACACGTTTTTGTGAGCCTAAAATATCAGAATATTTAAAAATTCAGGCAAATCAGATAAAAACTACGATTTCTAGAAACCCAAGGAGTTAAATCGGGAGATCGTTCTTATGGGTGCTATTCTAAAATATGGATCGATACTCACCGTTTTCGGCACACCTCTTTATGACCCGAAAATACCTCTAGATTTCCAATTTCAGGCAAATAGGATAAAAACTTCGGATTCTAGAAGCCCAAGAAGTAAAATCGGGAAATCGGTCTATATGGGGGCTATACCAAAATTTGGACCGATACTCACCATTTTCGGCACACCTCTTTATGGTCCTAAAATACCTCTAGATATCCAATTTCAGACAAATTGGATAGAAACTACGGTTTCTATAAGCCCAAGACCCAAAATCGGGAGGTCGTTTTATATGGGGGCTATACAAAAACATGGACCGATACTCACAATTTTTGGCACACGTATTTGTGGTCCTACAATACCTCTAGATTTCCAATTTCAGGTAAATTGAATAAAAACTGCGGTTTCTATAAGCCAAAGAAGTAAAATCGGGAGATCGGTCTATATGGGGGCTATACCAAAACATGGACCGATACTATCCATTTTTGGCACACCTCTTTATGGTCATAAAATACCACTAGATTTCAAATTTCAGGCAAATTGGATAAAAACTACGATTTCTATAAGCCCAAGACCCCAAATCGGGAGGTCGTTTTATATGGGGACCATACCAAAACATGAACCGATATTCACAATTTTTGGCACACGTATTTGCGGTCCTACAATACCTCTAGATTTCCAATTTCAAGTAAATTGAATAAAAACTGCGGTTTCTATAAGCCCAAGAATTAAAATCGGGAGATCGGTCTATATGGGGGCTATACCAAACCATGGACCGATACTCACCATTTTTGGCACACCTCTTTATGATCATAAAATACCTCTAGATTTCAAACTTCAGGCAAATTGGATAAAAACTACGATTTCTATAAGCCCAAGACCCCAAATCGGGAGGTCGGTTTATATGGGGACTATATCAAAACCTGGACCGATATAGCCCATCTTCGAACTTGACCTGCCTGCAGACAAAAGACGAGTTTGTGCAAAATTTCAGCACGATTGCTTCATTATTGAAGACTGTAGCGTGATTACAACAGACAGACAGTGGGCTGTGTAGGGAGCTATTAGAACGCCTTCCAATTTTTTCGTCAATTTGTTCTTGAGCCTTTGTTTCCAGATCCTATTTTTATACCCTCCACCATAGGATGGGGGTATATTAACTTTGTCATTCCGTTTGTAACACATCGAACTATTGATCTAAGACCCCATAAAGTATATATATTGTGGGTCGTGGTGAAATTCTGAGTCGATCTGGGCATGTCCGATCCGGCTGAAATTTGGTACAGGGTGTTAGTATATGGTCTCTAACAACCATGCAAAAATTGGTCGACATCGGTCCATAATTATATATAGCCCCCATATCAACCGTTCCCCCGATTTGGCTTGCAGAGCCTCTAAGAGAAACAAATTTCATCCGATCCAGCTGAAATTTGGTACATGATGTTAGTATATGGTCTCTAATGACCATGCAAAAATTGGTCCATATCGGTCCATAATTATATATAGCCCCCATATAAACCGATCACCAGATTTGACCTCCGGAGCCTCTTGGAAGACCAAAATTCATCTGATTCAGTTGAAATTTGGTACGTGAAGTTAGTATATGTTATCCAATCACCATGCAGGAATTGGTTCCTATCAGTCCATAATTATATATAGCTCCCATATAAACCGATCGCCAGATTTGACCTCCGGTGCCTTTTGGAGAAGCAAAATTCATCCGATCTGGTTGAAATTTGGTACGTGGTGGTGGTACATGATTTTTAACAACCATGCCAAAAGTGGTCCATATCAGTCCATAATCATTTATAGCCCCCATATAAACCGATCCCGAGATTTGGTTTTGGAGCCTCTTGGAGGAGCAAATTTCATCGGAGTGAGTTGAAATTTGTGGATGACAGTCTTTCATAGAAGTTTCTACGAAATCCATGGTGGAGGGTACATAAGATTCGGCCTGGCCGAACTTACGGCCGTATATACTTGTTAGTTTATCAAGTATTTATAAGATCCTCCTGGGATATATCCCTCGCAATTATACCTTGTGTTAATAACACCAACCTATTATTGTAACATTTACTCGTACATCCACCGACTCATAAATATCCCACCTTTTTATTCTGCAAAAACATCGATTTGTCATATCCCCATACATCCTTCTTGTGGAATTTGAGATGTTTTTATGGCCTTCCCCCAATTTTCTTCTGCACTAGCCTAGAGGAAGGCATCCATAAAAATTCTATGCAACTATGTCCCGAAATACACAAAAGCAACAACAACAACCAATTATAAAAAGAAAATTGCTGATAAAGAAAAATCTAAGACCATCATTGACTTCAAAATAGAAGAATTGTAAATTTGCTAAAAATAGCAACTGACAGCATAGGCCTCTCAGAAACAAACAGTAGCAGAAAAACTCCTACTAAACAGCCTATAATTGACCCACTGTGTAAGACCTATGAAGAGGCAGAGAATGCGTGACTTCTAAGAGTAGGTATGGTGAGTATATAAATGTTTCTCTGAGTGAGTGAATATCTGCTACTTTGGTGTGCGTATGTTTTATAGCCGATATTGATGTTATTTGCTTTTTCTTTTCATTGTAAATAAACGCATGTGGATTTTGTTTTTGTTTCGTTTTCGTTTTTTTTTTCAAAGCTCTGCCCGAAATATAGGTTAAAAGTTTAAATATGCACCATTCCTCTCCACCCACCGAAAATCCATAGTAAATTTGATCAGTTCCACTGTTTGGCTGTCTCACAGACGCTTTGACGCTTAGTCGCTCGTCCGATTGTATTTCAAATCTCCCATATAACGAGGAACAAAAGCAGAGGAAGAGGAAACTCTATATATTTGTTGTTGCTATTTTTGTTAGTTGTTTTTGTTTTTTCTAAGGCCCATAAAGATTCACTATGGTCTTTAGTGCTTGCAGTGGTGCTCTTGTTTCATGATTGTCGGTCGAGTTCTTGGTGCTGCTTCTGCTGCTACTGTTGTTGTTATTTTCAAATGTCAAAATAAATCAAATCTAATTTAAATGTGGACATCATCTCTGTAATTTTGCATGGCATAACTACATAGCATAGTATTTTTATAGCAGAGTAAAATTATAAAAAAACGATGTAATTATCCAGAGGGCAGATTCAATGGACTAGGTCAAATTTGTCTTAGATTAACGGGAGGAAAATATGGTTATTATTTATAGTACAATATAAAAGGATTTAAATTAAACTTTAGTAAATTACATTAAATTACGGAATACGTTCTCCGCAAGAAGAAGGTCAACATGGATCTACCGATGCGATAAACGAAAGCGGTAGTCTGGACGCAGAGCAAGAAGAGATGGACATGATCCTCCACGGGGTCCACCTCGATGTAAGGCGAAATCGGTTCCGAGGTGGAATGTATACCCTGGGGTGAGGTAGGATGGGTTTTTAGCAGGTAGCGTCATCTGTGACGGAGTTCGGCACACGACATCTGGACGCAGTGTCAGGTGCATAAAGCATTTTCCCATCCTCACCCGCAAAAAAATTACCATTGGTGGGACCTCTAAAGGCACCTGAATGACCTCTAAAGGAAAGTACTATGTTCGCTTTTCACGTGGAAATTTTCGCAGTTACTTTATTAACGTCCATTTTCATGAATCCCCGTTAGTCCTCCGTTAGTAAACGAACTTTTAAATCGTACTACGGACATATCTGACATCTTGCTTATATATTCCATATGTCAGTTAGGATCTTAACTGCTGAAAAATTCTCAGTTAAGGTTAACCGGAGAGAAGATATTTCGATTTTACTTTCTGTTAACTGGGAGTTAAAACCTAACAAAACTACATGAAAATGGTCGTAAAAGGGTTAAATATAAAGCAGATAAATTATTGATGAGCTGTTTCTTGTTTCTCTCGATTTCGGCAAGACTTTACAGGAATATGTCTGTTTTCATTTATAATTTTGATTATTTCAGCAAAAGTAATTGCGAAAATAAAGTGATTTTCAACTCGAAAACCGAACATAGTACCCACCTTAAGGTGAAAAATTAGTAGTCCCAACCAAGATCGGCGAAGACTGAGGACGTGCTATAAAGAGGCAAGTATATGCGAGAACGTCTTTGCGACATGGCGATCGGATGCTGCCAGTTAAGTAGGCATCCTCACACAAGTGCCCTATATATAGGTGCAGTAAGGAGAATATGGGAATGGTATTTACATGGAATCACGAATATAGACTTTGATTGGAACTATGGAATGTAATGAAAGCAACCAGCTGACAGTTGTGGCATTCTGTTACCTGAGTACCTGGGAGTGATATCTCTTGGAAATGGCTTTCAGGCTGATGTCACAACTGTCCCCGTCACGCTATTCCCCTGGCAGGGCTTGGGGAACGCTCTGTGTCACGTAACCATTAAGGTACGCAATGTAGGTTCTGTTGATACGACATCCAGATTAGTGCCCGACCTGGCTCAGAACACAAGTAGCCATAAGGTTTCGTGTCAACCTTCACGAGGATCTCATTGAGTGATCTTTGGGATCACTCCAAAGGATAACTACATTATTGGACACATATAACGGCTCCAAGTTGGGACCCATATTGCATGAATACACCGACTAACTGTTCGACTGATTGGAGAGCAAGAGATAGTGAGCAGCTCTAAGATAATGCGGTCGCAGGTAAAATTGACGTGTCCCATCCGCATGTGGCTCCTGCTAATAAAGCAAAGGCAGGAACAGATACTCCACGCGAGTTTGTAGTAGATCCGAACTACAAGGAACGCGAAATTCAAGGGAAAAGGGAGAATATCCCCAATCAGAAAGAACAGTTCCCCGAAACACGAGTTCATTATCAAAATGAGAAAATCAGAAGGGGAAGTCCTAGCTAAGTTTCAGTTGACACTACGCAAGATGAAGGCCGCAATAAGTAGACAAATGCACATAATTAGGGATGTTTAACTCTCCGAGATATATGAGCTGTTTGATGTTATCGCTAACTCGCGGAAAACCTGGAAGATGACAGAGAAAGAGAGAGAAGCCTGTATACCGAGAAATATACATGAGGATCTTGCGGCAGATACTCCAACACTTCAGACCCCCAAGAACAAGCGAAGTGTACCCAGCCCAGTAGAGACAAATCCAGAAAAGAAACCTAAAAAATACTGAATGAATTGTTGGCACCTCGGGGGTAAATAAAACTGCAGACATAAAACTTTCGGGCGCTAGATGAGAGAAACCGAAGAGAAACCTCAGAAGGGGCCAAGGGACGCCCCGATGCGTCGTTATAAAGCTTGTGATGGGCACAGTTATGCGGACGTTTTGAGAAGATTGAGAGATAAGGTAAATCCAAGCGAAGCAGAGGTAGCAGTGCGGACAGTTAGGAAGACTAGGGCTGGCTCTATTCTCTTAGTGATGCGAAAAGGAGGAGACAAAAAAGCGTTCCTACGATGATGACATAGCCGCTGTGATAAGGACAGTGGTGCCAACTGTTTTGGGCTGAAAATCGTCAATTTTAAAAATATTTTTCGTCGAAATCGTCAATTCATCCCAAAGAATTCGTCAAAAAATCGTCACTCATAAAAGAGTTGAAAAAAAAACAAAGACTTAGGAACAAAATAAAAGGTTTTGTAGGTACACTCTGTTACTATTTTTACTTGTTTTTGAAATATCTACTATCAACTCAGTACACATTGAATTTTATAAATTTAGTTTTTTTTAGTTTGTTCAAATACATTTTTTCCATTCAAGAATTGACTTTGTAATCACACAGAAATAAACTGAATTTCTATAAAATATAAAAATAAGTCTTTCATGGGGGGAGACTACAGTTTATTCAAACATCTGAGGCATCCATATATTGTATACACAATAAAGCTGTTATTAAACAAGGGGTTTTATTCATTTTAGTTACATGAATAATGTCATTTAAATCTCTAAGTAAGTCATATAGTTTCCAGTTTTTTAAACGACGATTAATTGAAATAAGTTTTTAATTAATTTAAATTAATATATCTGATTGTGACCACATGTACTACATTGTTTAACAAAATTTTCTTGACAGAAAAATTTCCCATTCTCCAAGCGAATTTAAATCCTTATTCTTTAAATAGTTTATAGACAAACGAATACCTTACAATGTTTAAGTTTCAAAGGGTTTTGGAATTTTAGGTTTACTTATACATATTGATTGCTTTGAAATTTCTTTCTATATTGGAGACGGCTGGGAGCAAGCTACATACAAATTGTCATATTATTGAGATCCAAAATAACATGTTTACATTACAACTTATGAAAATCGTCAACTTAAAACTACATCACTTTGAAACTTCGTCAAATTGGCATAAAAACCCTTAAAAGGAAACACTTGAGTCGAGCATTTTAAAAAATCGTCATCTCATAACTAAGTTGTTTAAAATCGTCGTCAAATCGTCAGAGGCCAAATTTACCATCAAAAATCGTCAAAATGACGAAAAATCGTCAGAGTTGGCACCGCTGGATAAGGGTGAGAAATACTGAAGAGGCTCAACGCAAACTCCGCCGAACCATGATACGCGGATCATGAAGATGACCAACAGTACTCTCCTCCATGGATATGAGATGTGGGTGTCAACCCTACAAAGATGGACTAGAGCGAAAAAGCTGCTTTTAGTACAGAGAACGGCAGCTGGGAGAATCACTTCAGAATAACGTACCGTTTTGGGGGAAGCCGCATTAGTGATAGCAGGTATGATCCCAATAGACCTCATGGCGATTTAGCGGCAAAAGGTTTTCGAGGCAAAACAACAAAGCGCGACGGACATGATACCGATCATTAAAAAAAAAGACCAGAGAAAGATGAAAGGAACGAGACAAAGCACAGATGGACACACCGCCTTTTAACTGACATAGTTATGGCGAGAAAGAAGATATGGGGAAGTGACGTTTTACATAACTCAGATGCTCTCTGGTCACTGATACTTTAGAAAGTATCTGCATCGTGTGGGGAAATGCAGTTCAGAGATCTGTATTTAGGAAGAAGAAGAGGTCACGGATGATGCCGCACATACATTCTTTACATGTAGCCGATGGACAAAAAGGGCGGACATCGCTAGAAGATGAAATTGCACATGTCTCTCCGAGAAATATAGTCCAGAAGATCGTACAGAATGAAAGAAACTGGGAGGCCATAGGACGATTTGTGGAAGAAGTTCTCCGCAGGAAAAAACTTGACACGACACGACGACATAAGTGATGTAAGATTGAATCTGCGGAGTAGAAGGAGATGGTCACGGACCAAGTGGGATCCACCTCGAAATAACGCGAAAGCGGTTCCGAGGTGGTAATCATACTCCGAGGGAAGAGGAATGGGTTTTTAGCCATTTGGAGTCCGGCACACGGATGGACACACTGTTAGGTGCATAAAGCATTTTCCTACCCTTACTCGCAAAAAAAAAACACAATTAATTTAAATTAAGTCGCTGGACGACCTCTAAGGTCAGCTGTGAAAAATAGCAGCCCCAACCAAGTGCGGCGAAAATTGAGGACGTGTTATAAAAAGGCAAATATATTCAAGGACGCCTTTGTGACATGGCGATCGGATGCCGAGGCACGAGGGTGCCCTATAGATAGGCGCAGTAAGGAGAGTGATGCACCATGGGACTCCCTAATCAAACAAGGGGAATATAGGTACTGGAATAGAATCACGAATATGGACTTTGATTGGAACTATGGGGTGGAATAGAAGCAACCAGCTTCCATTCCATTCATGGTATTCTGTCACCTGAGTACTTGGGAGTGACAACTCAGGGAATGTCACATCTGCTCCCGTTAAACTAATGAGCTTGGAGAACGCTCTGTTTTACATAACCATTAAATTGGCAATGTTGGTTCTCTTGATACGATAGCCAGATTAGCGCCCGATATGGCTCTAACCACTAGTACCCATAAGGTCTTGTGTCAACCCTCGGCTCACGGCTTGTATAGGGATCCTCGCGAGGACCTCACTGTTCGCACAGAGACCCTCGGGGTTATTCCAAAAGGCAACTACATTATCGGATACAGATAACGGCTCCAAGTTTGGATCGCATGAACACTAATGTAGCAGACGAGAGAATAGATTCTATCTTTGGAAGAAGCTCTAAGGTACTCCGTTCGCCGAAGAATGCAACACAGCCCAAGTCGTCGAACGAAGAAGAGATATTAGTAAATACGCTTCGTGGTATTATTGCGTAATCGAGTACCAGACACTGTAAAACTTCCCAAGAGATGACAGAGAAGTGACTTATTCCGCGAGGATATTTCCAGAAATTGAAAGAGATTATCAGAAAAGGTTAGGTTAGGTTAGGTTAGGTGGCAGCCCGATGTATCAGGCTCACTTAGACTATTCAGTCCATTGTGATACCACATTGGTGAACTTCTCTCTTATCACTGAGTGCTGCCCGATTCCATGTTCAGCTCAATGACAAGGGACCTCCTTTTTATAGCCGAGTCCGAACGGCGTTCCACATTGCAGTGAAACCACTTAGAGAAGCTTTGAAACCCTCAGAAATGTCACCAGCATCACTGAGGTGGGATAATCCACCGCTGAAAAACTTTTTGGTGTTCGGTCGAAGCAGGAATCGAACCCACGACCTTGTGTATGCAAGGCGGGCATCTAACCATTGCACCACGGTGGCTCCCTCAGAAAAAGAGGCCCTGGCAAAATGTCAGTCAGGACTCTGAAAAATAAAAGCAGCGATAAGCAAAAGGACATTAATAAGGATGTTCAAAACTGAGACTCCAAGATTGATTAACTGTTTGACGTAATCGGCAACTATCAAAGAAACTGATCGAAATGAAAGGAAATAATCTCAGGTGTCGCACAGGGATCAATCCTACGTACGACGGCATCTTAAGGTAATATTAGTAACATGGATCTGCATTGCGATGAATGATAGAGGAAGCCTAAGAAGAGATGCCCATGATCCACGACAGGGTGCACCTTTAAGTACTGCGAAAGCGACCACGAGGGGAGAAAGTATACCCCGAGGTGAGGCGTACTCCGTACTGCGGCATAGCCCAAGTCGTCGAACGAAGAAGAGATAGTAGTAAATACGCTTCGTGGTATTATTGCGTAATCGAGTACCAGACACTGTAAAACTCCTCAAGAGAAGTGAATGATTCCGCGAGGATATTTCCAGAAATTAAAAATGAGATTGTCAGAAAAAGAGGCCCTGGCGAAATGTCAGTCAGGACTCCGAAAAATACAAGCAGCGTTAGTCAGGCAAAAGAACATTAGTAAGGATGTTCAAAACGGAGACTGCGAGATTGAGGAACTGTTTGACGTAATCGGCAACTATCAAAGACACTGATCGAAATGAAATCATCTTAGCTGTCGCACAGGGGTCAATCCTGCGTACGACGGTATCTTAAGTTTATATATGCCAGACGATACATTCCTAGTGGGATACACAGACGATATAGCTGCGGTAAAAAAAACAAAAAAAAACTCGCAACACGCAAGGGTCCCAACTCAGGCCAACATGGATTTGCATTGCGAAGAATGATAGAGGAAGCCCTTGATCCACGACATGGTTCACCTTTAAGTACTGCGAAAGCGACGAATTAAATTAAGCATTATATTAACTTCATATTTCTAGCAAGTTTGTCTACATTGTCCTAAATTAATATTGACTCTTAACTCTTTACTTTTTCCTCTATCACAAGTACTAATTTCGTACTCAATTATTTCTTAGAATAGATAATAATTATATATGCCATGCATAGCATGGCCAGTTTCTTAGAGACCACTTAACTCAATAGTGATGAACTAAAGACCCACAAGCCTACACAATAACACAATGGACGATATTTAGAAGTATTTTGCTGAAACGAAGACAAAATGCCCATTCTTTATTTTTATTTTGATTTATGAGCTCTACAATTTTTTAGTTTTATTTTCTTTTTATTCCTCTTCCGCCCTATAGAGCACCTCTTTACAATTCTTTCTCTTATTTCATGATATAGCACAGTAGTGCTAATGATGCTAAACATGAGTTTTACGGTGCAATAAAATCCAATAACAATAGCAGCAGCAGTTATGGCGGGTGGCACTGATAGCTCCCCTGATTTACTTATAATGGTCTATGTTAGAATCCATAGAGTTTTTCTGCTAGCATTACATCTAGAGGCTGTCACGGGCAGAGGTTTTAATGCCCACTTGCCCCATTGAATTTTGGTCTTTCCAACTTGGAATATATTCACTCCTTGTGTTTTGTGTTTGAATTCTTAGTCTGCTTCTGTGTTGGACATGTGCTTTTTAAATATAGATTAAAAAGAAAAAAATCTAAATATTGTGCATTAGGGCCTTCTTTGAAACACAAGTTTTTTTGTGAACATTATTAATTTACTTTACTTTAATTTATTTTTTTTCTTTTCATTGAATTTAAGTTAATTTAATTTAATAATATAATTACATTTAATCATTTAATTAACATAACATTAAAAAAAAAATAATTTACTATAATTTTATCTGTAATAATAATTTTATTTGACTACCTCCACTCAAGGCCCTTTACACTGTCTTCTTACCCCTTCTATACATTCTATTGGGAGCTTTGGTCTTTAATTAGCTCCAAGTGTCAATGTCTAAGTATTAGTGTATGTCAATGTGTTCATATGCCTATGACTCTGCAACTACAAGCACATTGTCACGCATTGAAATATCCACATGTGTAAATGTTTATTCTTTTAAGACTCTTATCATTGGAGGTCTTTTAGCTTTAACTGCATTTTATACTTGACTCTTTGTAATGCAAAGTGTATACGAAGACGAAGGCTGCGACGACGATGATGATGATGATGGATGCCTGTTTGGAAAAAAATATAGATAGATTTGTGCGTGCGTGTATGTGTGTACATGTGTACAATATTTGCTCCAATTCTTGCCTTTACTCATAAAAGTTCTAATGACACACTCTTATCTTGCACGCACTTAGGAAAGTATTTGTTGCATTTAGTTTAAATTGAATCAAGTCATTGTTAAACGAAGACCAGGCCGCCGTCAAGCAGACACTGTGACAGACCAATAGACAGACAGCCGTAGGTTACAGCAACAAATAGAGAGGCATAGAGAGTTAAATGGTAACATTTGAACATGTAATCAGTACACGCACAGAAAAAACATGTTTGGACATGGTTGCCGCATCCATTTAATGCTTATTTAGAGTATTTAATTGTCGCGAAAACCATGTATTTTGTCTTTGTAAAAATAATTTTCGAGTGGAGAAAAATATATGTTGGCAATAAGCATTTAAATGGTTCTCAAATGCCGCAAACATGTTCTATTATTTAAATGATAGAATTTGAGACCATTATATGGTCAGGAAAATCATGTACCTGACCATTCAATTTTTTTACTTTTTTGCAAAGAAAAAAGTATTTTTATAGTTTACGTATAGATATGTCTACAAGCATTACATGGCCATAAAGATCATGTACATTGTTTTCGTGACCATTTAATTTTTTATTTTTTTTGCAGCGACAAGAATTTTATAAAAACATTGAGCAGGTACACACGATTTTCATTTTGCGCGTCAGTCGTGTGTTGATTGTTTCTTAGAATGGACGGAGAATACGGAATTATTGTGTTTTGTGTTAATTTATTTATTCAGAAATGGCACGTGGTTTTATGTGAATACAAAAAAGGAAAGTGTAATTGAAACAAATGTACCTGGTTTTTGTTCTGCATTTTGACATATGGTATAATTTATTTTTATTTGCAGTTATATGATGTCTGTGTTTGTACATTTGATGGGCACGAAGTAAATATGGAATGATTTCTTATTGTTGAAATTGAACCAAACTAGAGTGTGTAAAAATATGTGAAGTTTGCTTGCACAACATTATAAATACAAATAAACAATGAATTAGTTTATAAATAAATAAAAACAAATAAATAAAGTTGATTTTGTGTTTTCTTTTCTCAAGTGGCGTCCTTTTTTCGACGACGAAAAAAGTTTTTTCATAAAAATCAAAACATTTTAGGTTGTGACCATGTTCTTTTAACTAGAAGAAAAACATTTTTGACGAATAACATAACATTTTAGATCGTGACCATTGTCTTTTAATGGAAACAAAATTCTTTTTATCAATATAATAACATTTTAGATGAGGACAATTGTATTTTTCTTAGAACTATGTTCACTGAGCCAACATGGTTGCAGGTTAAAATGTTACATGGTCGCCGCAAAAATAGCTGCTATCATATTATTTTGCTCTTCGAATATGATTGTGGCAATCATGTTTCTTCTCTGCGTGTAATGGGAATTATGGTGGCATACACATTTTTCGTATGCAATGGATATTAGTAAACTTTTGTAAAAATATCTAAAGAACGGATTTGTTTTTCGAAATTTTATGAGAATAAAAACAAGTATATACAGCCGTAAGTTCGGCCAAGCCGAAGCTTATGTACCCTCCACCATGGATTGCGTAGAAACTTCTTTTAAACACTGCCATCCACAATCGATTTACTTAAGTTGCGGTAACGCTTGCCTATGGCAAGGTATCTTAAAACCTCCTAACACCGTCTTCTAAATTGTATGTAAGTCCATACGTGGTATATATTAAATCAAAAGAGATCAATCAACTACGTATATAATTCAGTTTGACACAATTTTCTATAGACATAAAATTTTCTAGAGAAATAAAATTTTAACAAAATTTTCTATAGAAATAAAATTTTCACAAAATTTTCTATAGAAATAAAATTTTGACAAAATTTTCTATAGAAATAAAATTTTGACAAAATTTTCTATAGAAATAAAATTTTGACAAAATTTTCTATAGAAATAAAATTTTAACAAAATTTTCTATAAAAATAAAATTCTAATAAAATTTTCTATAGAAATAAAATTTTAACAAGATTTTCTATAGAAATAAAATTTTCGCAAAATTTTCTATAGAAATAAAATTTTGACAAAATTTTCTATAGAAATAAAATCTTGACAAAATTTTCTATAGAAATAAAATTTTGACAAAATTTTCTATGGAAATAAAATTTTGACAAAATTTTCTATAGAAATAAAATTTTGGTAGATTATTTTTGGCTCGTGTGGCAACCATGATTATGAACCGAATAAAATGTAAACAAAATTTTCTATAGAAATAAAATTTTGACAAAATTTTCTATAGAAATAAAATTGTGGTAGATTATTTTTGGCTCGAATGGCAACCATGATTATGAACCGATATGGACCAATTTCTGCATGGATGTTAGAAACCTTATACTAATACCACGTTCCACACGTGAACCGGATCGGATGAATTTTGCTCCTCCAGGAGGCTCCGGAGGTCAAATCTCGAGAACGGTTTATATGGGGGCTATATATAATTATGGGCCGATATGGACCAATTCTGGCTCGGTTGTTAATCATATACTAACACCATGTTCCAAATTACAAGCGGATTGGATGAAATTTGCTTCTCTTAGAGACTCCGCAAGCCAAATCTGGGGATCGGTTTATATGGGGGCTATATATAATTATTGACCGATGTGGACCAATTTTTGCGTGGTCGTTAGACACCATATACTAAAACCATGTACCAAATTTCAGCGGGATCGGATGAAATTTGCTTCTCTTAGAGACTCCGCAAGCCAAATCTGGGGATCGGTTTATATGGGGGCTATATATAATTATTGACCGATGTGGACCAATTTTTGCGTGGTCGTTAGACACCATATACTAAAACCATGTACCAAATTTCAGCGGGATCGGATGAAATTTGCTTCTCTTAGAGACTCCGCAAGCCAAATCTGGGGATCGGTTTATATGGGGGCTATTTATAATTATTGACCGATGTGGACCAATTTTTGCATGGTTGTTATAGACCATATACCAACACAATGTACCAAATTTCAGCCAGATCGGATGAAATATGCTTCTCTTAGAGGCTCCACAAGCCAAATCTGGGGATCGGTTTATATGGGGGCTATATATAATTAAGGACCGATATGGACCAATTTTTGCATGGTTGTTAGAGACCATATACTAATACCATGTACCAAATTTCAGCAAGATCGGATGAAATTTGCTTCTCTTTGAGGCTCCGTATGCCAAATCTGGGGATCGGTTTATATGGGGGCAATATATAATTATTGACCGATGTGGACCAATTTTTGCATGGTTGTTAGAAATCATATGCTGACACCATGTACCAAATTTCAGCTGGATCGGATGAAATTTGCTTCTCTTAGAGGCCC
The DNA here is from genome assembly GCF_050003625.1 of Haematobia irritans. Lineage (NCBI taxonomy): Eukaryota > Metazoa > Arthropoda > Insecta > Diptera > Muscidae > Haematobia > Haematobia irritans. The sequence goes on along the minus strand of NC_134399.1, from coordinate 35,599,051 downwards.
CGCAAACCAAATTTGGGGGTCCGTTTATATGGGGGCTATACGTAAAATTGGACCGATATGGCCCATTTGCAATACCATCCGACCTACATCAATAACAACTACTTGTGAGAAGTTTCAAGTCGATAGCTTGTTTCGTTCGGAAGTTAGCGTGATTTCAACAGACGGACGGACGGACATGCTCAGATCGACTCAGAATTTCACCACGACCCAGAATATATATACTTTATGGGGTCTTAGAGCAATATTTCGATGTGTTACAAACGGAATGACAAAGTTAATATACCCCCATCCTATGGTGGAGGGTATAAAAATAAAATTAAATTAAAATGAAAATTAAAATTAAAATTAACATAAAAATTAAAATAAAAATTAATATTAATATTAATGTTAAAAATAAATTCAATTTGTAAAAAATAAATAGAAAAAAATAAAAATTAAATTTTAAATTAAAACTAAATGAAATCTACAATTTAAATTTAAAAATAACTTCTATAGAAAATTTTGTCAAAATTTTATACTATAGAAAATTTTTTCAAAATTTTATTTCTATAGAAAATTTTGTCAAAATTTTATTTCTAAAGAAATTTTTGTCAAAATTTTATTTCTAAAAAAATTTTTGTCAAAATTGTATTTCTACAGAAAATTTGTTAAAAATTTTAGTTTTAAATAAAAATTAGCCAAAATTTTACTTCTATAGATATTTTTATCAAAATTTCATTTCTATAGAAAATTATGCCAACATTTTATTTCTGTAGAAAATTTTGTCATTTTAAAATTTTATTTCTATGGAAAATTTTGTAAAAATGTTATTTCTGTAGAAAATTTTGTCAAAATTTCATGTCTATAGAAAATTTTGTCAAAAGTTTATTTCTATAGAAAATTTTGTCAAAATTTTATTTCTACACTGTTAGAAAAATATGTTTTTCATATGTTCCGATATAAACAAAATGTGTTTCGGGCACAATTTTTTAACGCAATATATTTAAGTGCAAACATGTAATGTTCCTAAACTAACACTAAATGTTTGGGACATATATGTTAATATGTTAGAATATATATTGTGTTTGGGGCATGAATGTTTTATAAAAATAATATGTGTGAATGTAAACATATATAAATTTACAAATTTCGAGTAAACATATATATGTTGTGATATTTTATTCAGAGAGCGACAGAGAGAGAGTATAGAGAAAGAAATAGAGATGGAAACCGGGAGGGTTGACGAAAGATATCAACACAACACAGCGAGAGCATCAAAAGAGAGCAATTTCTGTGAAACTGCTTATATGTTGTTTCGGAAAACTGTTTTATAATAAGGCCAAAAATTTGATATGCTTAAGTCTAAATATTATTTAATTTGAATACTCATGTAAAGAGAATAGACATTCGGAAGCGGGCATTAAGTTCGAGTTTTGCAGCTAAAACAATTGAAAAAGTTTATTTTCTTGAAAATGAATTATTAAAGAAAAGTAAAAGGCAAAACATTTCATTTTAGAACGATAATGCCAACTTAATACCACCCTTAAGGGTAAAAATGAAATTAGTTACAAAAAACGATAAGTTTTAAATGCATTTCAAATGGTGTTAAATGCTAGTAAAAAACTGTTCGCGCCTAACTAAATTTATATGTATATTATAAATTTATTTATGTATGTTTATACTCGACTCTACGTTCTTCTTTTGTTAGAGTTTGTAAATTCCTTCCAAAATTTCAAGCTTTTATACCAAAAACAGTTTTTGTTACAAAATTGTTATTTTTGCAATAAAAAAATAATATTTTATCCAAAAGCTCAGTCCATTTTGTTTATATCAAGCACTGTTCTTTTCTGACTGTAAATCTTTAATAACACACATTTCGAAGTTTCATTGTAAAAATTTAATTTAATAATATAAAAATATAAATACAAAAATTAAAAAATTGGTGTTCGATCGGAGTAGGGATTGAACCCAGGACCCTTTGCATGCAAGGCGGACATGCTAACCACTGCTCCACGTGGCCAACAAATATATGTTTCTGCTGAATAATGTTTTGTTTGCATCGGCTCATGGGCGCTGTAAACTATGCTATATAAATGTAACTTATAACGATAATTGTCTATTGGCAACTATAACAGCTACGTAGCCCAGTGGTAGTGTGTTGGCTTACAACTTGCATGGTTCCCGGTTCGATTCTCAGTCCAGGCGAAAGGTAAAATTTAAAAAATAAAATTGAATAATTTCTTCAACATTATTTGTATTACAGAAAAAGGTGCCGAGAACTAAAAAATTTCGTGGAAGTGAAAATTATGTGAGGGAATGAGCACAATTTTCTTTGGGGAAAATTCTTCCAAGCATATAATATTTTTGGGCTCAAAATGCTTCCAAACATATAATATGTTCACATAAAACAAACATATTAATGTTTCGGCAGTATCCAATAATATATGTGCCTCCTGCAAAATATGTTTGGAACATATGTTAGAGAAGCGATTTTTTCTGAGGGTGTATAGAAAATTTTGTCAAAATTTTATTTCTATAGAAAATTTTGTCAAAATTTTATTTCTATAGAAAAATTTTATCAAAATTTTATTTCTATAGAAAAATATGTCAAAATTTTATTTCTATAAAAAATTTTGTCAAAATTTTATTTCTATAGAAAATTTTGTCAAAATTTTATTTCTATAGAAAATTTTGTCAAAATTTTATTTGTATAGAAAATTTTGTAAAAATTTTATTTCTAAAGAAAATTTTGTCAAAATTTTATTTCTATAAAAAATTTTGTCAAAATTTTATTCCTATAGAACATTTTGTCAAAATTTTATTTCTATAGAAAATTTTGTCAAAATTTTATTTCTATAAAAAATTTTGTCAAAATTTTCTTCAAATTTTATTGCTATAGAAAATTTAGTGAAAATTTTATTTCTTTGAAAAATTTTGGCAAAATTTTATTTCTATAGAAGATTTTACAATTTTTTTATAGAAAACGTCAAATTTTTATTTCTGTAGAGAAGTTTGTCAAAATTTTATTTCTATGGAAAATTTTGTCAAAATTTTATTTCTATGGAAAATTTTGTCAAAATTTTATTTCTACAGAAAATTTTGCTAAATTTTGTTTACAGAAAATTTTTTTAAAATGTTATTTCTATAGAAAATTTAGCTAAATTTTGTTTTCAGAAAATTTTTGTCAAAATTTTATTTCTATAGAAAATTGTGCTAAATTTGTTTTATCGAAAATTTTGTCAAAATTTTATTTCTGTAGAAAATTTTGTCCAAATATTATATCTATAGAAAATTTTGTGAAAATTTTATTCGTATAGGAAATTTTGTGAAAATTTTATTTCTATAGAAAATTTTGTCAACATTTTATTTCTATCGAAAATTTTGTCAAAATTTTATTTCTTTTGAAAATGTTGTAAAAATTTTATTTCAGTAGAAAAATTTGTAAAAATTTTATTTCTATAGAAATTTTTTAGAAATTTGATTTCTATAGGAAATTTTGTCCAAATTTTATTTCTGTAGGAAATTTTCACAAAACTTTATATCTATAGAAAATTTTGTCAAAATTTTATTTCTGTATAAAATTTTGTCAAAATTATATGTCTATATAAAAGTTTGTCAAAATTTTATATCTATCGAAAATTTTGTCAAAACTTTATTTCTTTTGAAAATTTTGTAAAAATTTTATTTCTGAAGAAAATTTTGAAAAAATTTTATTTCTATAGAAATTTTTTAGAAATTTTATTTCTATAGAAAATTTTGTGAAAATTTTATTCCTATAGGAAATTTTGTGAAAATTTTATTTCTATAGAAAATTTTGTCAAAATTTTATTTCTATCGAAAATTGTGTCAAAATTTTATTTCTTTTGAAAATTTTGTCAAAATTTTATTTCTTTTGAAAATTTTGTAAAAATTTTATTTGTTTAGAAAATTTTGTAAAAATTTTATTTCTATAGACAATTCTGTCAAATTTTTATTTCTATAGACAATTCTGTCAAATTGTTATTTCTATAGAAAATTTTGTCAAAATATTATATCTATAACAAATTCTGTCAAAATTTTATTTCTATAGAAAATTTTGTCAAAATTTCTTTCTATAGAAAATATTGTCAAAATTTTATTTCTGTAGAAAATTTTGTCAAAAATTTATTTCTATAGAAAATTTGTCACAATTTTCTTTTTGTTGACAATTTCGTCAAATCTTTATTTCTATAGAAAAGTTTGTCAAAATTTTATTTCTATAGTTAAATAAATATTCCGATCACTTCATAGCATTTTTTTAAATATTTTAGATCTTTTTATATAAAAAATGCTTGCCTTTAACCATCATTTTGTTTTTGATATTTAACCATTTGAATATTTATGTACTTGTGATTAATTCTATACCGGAAAAAAATTTAAAGGACAAGGAATATTTGGGCCCTGCCTATATATAGGTCATATAATTTTTTACACAAGGATCTCAGCTAACTTCCGAAATGGGTTATCATGGAAAGATTTTAATTTTGGCCAAGATTAAATAGCATAAAGCTTCCATGAATTGATCTCTTATCATGTCAATTCTTATGACATGCTGATATTTTCCCTTACGTGTGAATCTGCTTATTCCCAAAAAACGTCATTACAATCTTGAAATTGCAAAATTTAAAGGGCGTTGTAATCCACAATAAACAGAGAGGTCATCGAACTAGAAGCGTGTTGTAAAAGCCTCCCAAAAAGCGTTAAGTAACACTTGAAACTAAAAAAGCGCAATACCGCTATGCCAAATCATCATCATCGTCGTCATCGTTGAAACGAAGCGCGCATGCGTGAAATGATCACAGCGCACACCAGGTATGCCAGTCATTAAGTTGGTCAACAAAAATGCCTTCTTACACAAAAAGGGTTGTTGGAGGAGGGGAGTAGCTGGTTTATTAGGGAGGTATAGAGTGGCGATGAATGTGTTGGTGGCACAAAAGAAAAAAAAAAACACAGCAACACGCCTTCATGAGCTTCAGCTACACCCGCCAAATGTACAAAAAAAAAACTTCCCATGTCCATCATTCAGTCATCATGGAGTATTGGAGGGGAGTTTAATGTCAAAATTCATGATTGTCAGTACGTGTGTCAGCTTTTGGGCTGATTTTTATTTATTTTTTTTTTTCTGTTAGCTTCTCTCTAGTTTGCCACAATTTCACTTTAATATGGTGTTGGTGGTTTGTGTTCCGCTTTTGAGTTGTTTTTTTTTTTTTTTTTTGTAAAACGTCACTTACAAGTAAAAGTGAAATTATTTTTAAATTTTATTATTGTTGTTTTTTATTTTTATTTTATTTTTTGTATAATTATTATTTTACTCACATAACTGTTGAATGTAATTTTATTTATGGTTTATTGTAAAAAAGCTAAGAAGACCTCAGCGCGCGTGAAAGGGGAAAGGGGGGATGAGTGAAGGTAGGATAATTTGTTATGGATAGCGATCGTGTTCAAGTATTCGATTGGCCTTTACCAGTTTTGTGTTTTTTTTGCTTAGCTTGCCTATGGAAGATTTGGACAGACTTCCTACCTAGGTTATGTGACCAAACCCATACATATATCTCACACTCACTTGGATTATGTGAACAGTAGTGACCATAACCTTTAAAGTATTTTTTTTAAGTTGCAATGGAAATGACAATGAAAAGTGAGTTTTTTTCTCATGTGTGGCACAAACCACAGGTTGGTGTTGAAGAGCCCATAGAAGAAGCGTTTTAAAGGTCATTGCAAGAGATGATATTTTTGATAATGAGATTTCGCTGCTTGAAGTTTGTGGGAGCTATAGGTACAGCCACCAAAAAGGTTAGATTGGATATACGACTCATTGCCAAATTTTACTACATAAACACATAGTAAGCGAAATTTCTGTGAAACTTATTTGAAATGTGGAATTTGTTATTATTTCGATATCCTTATTTTATGACAGCCCTCATATAAATCGATAGTCCCATTTGTATTTTTCTTTCGATGCAATTTTTCTTTCGATCGAACTGTTGGGATTCGCCAATTGCCGATTTTAGCTTAGCCCTATTTCCTGCCTTCCTTCCTGGCTTAGGTTCATTGTTTTTTTTTTTTTTTTTTTTTTTTTTGATAGCGACTCCTTATGTTTTTGGTCCCGATTTCTTGACTTCCGGTTTCGCCTCGGAATCGAGAGGTGACTCCTCTCGATTCCTTACCTTCAAGCTTAGTCACTTGGTGAACTCCTTGAGAGACTCGTCGCTTCTCTGTTTTTCGTCACTTTTCCTAGCCTACCGACTAAGACTTGGGGCCTTTCTTGGTGGACCCCATGGTAAACTCCTTGAGAGACTCGTCGCTTCTCTGTTTTTCGTCCCTTTTTCTAGCCTACCGACTAAGCCTTGGGGCCTTTCTTGGTAGACTCCATGGCCGACTCATCACCTTCCACTTTTTATTTCGTCTCGAATCTTTGCCTTCCGACTGAGACTCGGTACGTTTTTGGTAGAGTCCTCGCCCCCTCTGTTGCATTGTTGGTCCCAATTCCTTGCCTTACGGCGTAGTCGCAGTGGCTTTTATGGATATGTTCTTGGACGAGTCCTCGCCTCTCCGTTTCTTTTTGGTCCCGATTTCTTGCCTTCCAGCTTAACCTCGATCGTTTTCTTGGTAAATTCTTTGGGTGACTCCTCGCCTTTCCGCTTTTTCGTTAGTCCTGGTCCCTTGCCTTCTGTTTTCGCTTTCTGTTGTTTTTCGATAACTTGCTGTCCTTGGCTTTTTGGATATATTTTTGGACAACTCCTCGCCTTTGTGTTTTTTGTGTCCGATCCCTACCTTCCAGCAGAACCTCTTTGCCTTTATTGGCAGACTTTTTGAAGGAATTCTCACCTCCTTGTTCTTTTTTGTAGTCGCGATTTCGTGGAAAGGACAGCTCGAGGAACCCCATTCTTTTTTAGTGAGGGTAGACAAGGGGACCTGGTCCAGGCATCTCTGCATTTTTAATCACGATTCGTTGCATTTCGTCCCTCTGTTTGGTGCGAATGCTTGCCTGTAGGGCTGCCAATTTTGCCGATTTATCGGCATTTAGACGATTTTTGACTCAAAAAATAGCAGTTTCCGATTTTTGCCTCGAAAATGACTATATTTACTCGTTTAAAAAATTTGGTAAAATCGAGCGAATTCGAAATATTAAACGATTTCGATTAAATTTTGATTACCTTAAGGGTACTTAATTACCTTGTATTAAATTTGAAAACGACCTACTTAGCTCAATACGGCCCCATTTGTTGAAATCAGGTGATGCATATATATGGGGGCTATATCTAAATGTGATCCGATTTTTTTTTGCAAATTCATTATCGTTCGTCCTTGTGCTCAAGAAGCACTGAACCGAGTTTCATCAAAATAATTGCGACCGGCATCCTGCGAACAATACATAGACAGACCGATCGATGAACGGACGAGTATTAATAAATCGACTCAGGAGGTGATTCTGAGTCGATCAGTATGTTTTATAGAGTCTAAAGCCAATAAAAGTTATTATTCCCCAAAACACTATATGTGTTAGGATATAAAATCTGGATGCATTTATTTTAATATTATTTAAATTCCCGATTTTTGGACGATTTTTATAATGCAAGCGCCGATTATGAAGATTTTTTCGGGAAAAAGTAACGATTTTTCTTAAAATTTTATTGGCAGCCCTGCTTGCCTGGCTTCTTAGACTCTGTGCCATTCTTGAGAGACTTGAGAGAGACTCGCATCTCTCCTGGCCTTTTTGTTTTTTTGGCCCTTTCTGACTTAGCTTCAGTGCCGTTCATGGTACACTGCTTGGCCGACTCCTCGCCTTTCTGGTTGGTCGCGACTCCTTGCCTTTCGGCATATCTTCTGTGCCTTTTTTTGGATGTACTTTTGGGAGTCTCTTCCTCTCTTTGTCTAGACTACGTGAATGTTCTCTCGCCACTTTGGTGTTTTTTATTTTCCCGATTCCTTGTCTACCGACTTAGCCTCGGTACCTTTGTTGGAAGAGTGATTGGGCGACTATTTGTCTTTAGTCACGATTCTTTGCTTTTCGATAAACTTTTGGCACCTTCTCGCTTCTTTTTGCTCTTTTTAGATATATTCTTTGGCGACTTCTCGCCTCTATACTCTTTTATCTCCATTCTTTGCTTAGCGTTGGTGCCTTTCTGAGAAGATTTGACGACACTGACCCTTTCTGTTTTTTGATATTCCTTGCCTTCTTGCATAGCCTCGATCCCTTGCCTTCCGTTTGAGCCTCGGTGTCTTTCTTGCAAGACTCTTTGGGCAAGTGTTGGTTTCGTTCTGTTCTTTTTTCCCGATTGCTTGCTTTCCAACTTCGAGTCGGCGCCGTTCATGGTGCATAGCTTGGCCGACTCCTCGCCTCTTAGTTTTTTCTGTCTTTCGATTCTTATCTGAAAGCACCATAACCATTGTCATACCTATTACCTTTCGCGGAGACGTATGTGGAGAAGATCCCGTAGGAACCCTGTCTTTCGATTCTTATTTCGTCCCTCTCTTTGGTGCGAATGCTTGCCTTCTTGATGGACTCCCCGCATCTCATCTGGCCTTTTTGTTTTTTTTTTGTCACGATGTCTTACCTTTTGTCTTAGCTTCAGTGCCGTTCATGGTACACTGCTTGGTCGACTCCTCGCCTTTCTGGTTGGTCACGACTCCTTGCCTTTCGGCATATCTTCTATGCCTTTTTTGGATGTACTTTTGGGAGTCTCCTCCTCTCTTTGTCTAGACTACGTGAGAGTCCTCACGCCACTTTGGTGTTTTTCATTTTCCCGATTCCTCGCCTACCGACATAGCCTCGGTACCTTTGTTGGAAGAGTGATTGGGCGACATTTTGTCCTTAGTCACGATTCTTTGGTTTTCGGTAAACTCTTTTGGCACCTTCTCTCTTCATTTTGCTCTTTTTAAATATATTCTTTGGCGACTTCTCGCCTCTATATTTTTTTCTCTCCATTTTTTTCTTAGCGTTGGTTCCTTTCTGAGAAGATTTGACGACACATCGCCTTTATGTTTTTTGATATTCCTTGCCTTCCTGCATAGCCTCGATCCCTTGCCTTCCGTTTGAGCCCCGGTGCCTTTCTTGCAAGACTCTTTAGGCTAGTTTTGGTTTCTTTCTGCTCTTTTTTCCGATTGCTTGCTTTCCGACTTCGAGTAGGCGCCGTTCATGGTGCATAGCTTGGCCGACTCCTCGCTTCTTAGTTATTTATGTCTTTCGATTCTTATGTGGATACGCATCTGAAAGCACCATAACCATTGTAATACCTATTACCTTTCGTGGAGACGTATGTGGAGAATATCCCTACCACATCACGTTGGTCCGTCGCAGATCAAAATCGTCGTGTCTGACACGTTGCTTGCCGAGCCGCTCTCACGTCGTGCCAGCATCTCACGTCGAACCATACGAACTCGTACATCCTCTTAGCACCACTCGCCGTCCAAAGACCCGAAGAACGGAGTGCCGTTCAAGGCCATGTTGTGCCCAACGTGTGAGGATTCGAACGCCAGGGGGTAGTGTCTTACCAAGCCACTCCCAACCAGAATCAAATCTAACAGCCCTTAGATCCAGTGCCGACCACATCCACCCAGTAGATACCACAGCCAGCCATACCTTTAGACGCAGTGCCGTTCCAGCCACGTTCGCCTAGCAGAGCCCACATCCAAGCAGTTCCTTGGACGCAGTGCCGTTTTATGTCACGTCCGCTTAGCAGAGCCCACTTCCGTAGACGCAATGCCGTTACAGGACACGTCGGCCCAGTAGGTTAGGTTAGGTAAGGTTATGTGGCAGCCCCATGTATCAGGCTCACTTAGACTATTCAGTCCATTGTGATACAACAGTGGTGAACTTCTCTCTTATCACAGAGTGCTGCCCGATTCCATGTTAAGCTCAATGCAAAGGGACCTCCTTTTTATAGCCGAGTCCGAACAGCGTTCCACTTTCCAGTGAAACCACTTAGAGAAGCTTTGAAACCCTCAGAAATTTCACCAGCATTACTGAGGTGGGATAATCCACCGCTGAAAAACTTTTTGGTGTTCGGTCGTAGCAGGAATCGAACCCACGACTTTGTGTACGCAAGGCGGGCATGCTAACCATTGCACCACGGTGGCCCACTAGAGCGCACAGGCAGCCATCCCTGTCGGCTTGTTTTTCTAAGCCGCATTCCCGCCAAGTGATTATGGTAGCCAAGCCATTCGGTAGTAGTAAATAAGCCTGCCAAATATCTAAATAATGAATAAAAAAACCGGACATAACATATTTTATCTACTCGGGACTTGCAAATCCAAATTTTAGGAACCCTGTCCTCAGCGTGAATACCCCAGCATATTAGGGAAACCTGTCGTTATAGTAGGGAAACCATCTAAAACTTCCAAACTTAGGTATGTCGCAAAACTTCATCCTTGAATATAGACTGAAGTCTTCGTCAGTTTCAGAGCGACTCCCCACGGTGAGAGGGGAGTCAATCTGTGGGATTTTCAAATAAGCTTCCGAAGCAAGCCTCAACATGAGGCAGTCCCAATTATAGTCATTCACCATTACTAACCTAATATCGTAAATAGTTAGCACGCATGCGTAATTCTCTTTTTCGTAATTTTTGCAAATAATTGCGTCTATCATGATCATCGTGATCAGAAAATTAACATAAATTTCTCTTTTAAACTTGAAATTTTATTGACATCAACTTGAAGAAGAAAGGTAAACTAAAACGCACCACTTTACTTGAGTTAAAACCCAAAGCTATAGGCGTGCGTATTACTGGCTTAAAGGTAAATTTATGCGCAGACGCCCCACGAAATAAACAAAGTAAAAGTAATGCGTCCGTATTAGCTGCTGTAGGCATGAAACATGCTGAATTTAAATAGCCAAGCCTCGAAATATAAACACAGTATTACAAACACACACACACATATTTCCCTCCCTCCCAAAAAAGGCAAGTTCAAGTTTATTTGGTTATAAAAATCGAAAGAAAGAAGAAAGAAAAAAAACAATGTCATTAACGGTCATAATTATTTTCGACGAAAACAAAAAATAACTAAACCAGCAACAATAAAATGTTGACCCTTGAAAAATAACAACAAAAAACTCCAAATATCCATGCGTATAGTTTCTTACAATGTAAGCCATTTGGCTTGGTTTTGGCTCGGCTTGGTTTATACACAAAGCCAAATAACCAGTTTTGTATGAACTTTTGGGTAAAATGACAATGCGTACTGCCGAAATTATTGCACAAAAGGTAATACGATGCGTAACTCTGAGATTTGGCGTTAAATAATGGATGTGGGATGCCAAAACTTTTGGTGTTAAAAAGTTACTGAGATCAACAAAAATTAAATTTTTATTATAATAATTTTTATATTTGTGTTTTTTTTTTTTATATAAATTAAATATAATAGAAAAAAAATGCTTTTGGTTATTTTATACATATGGTTATTTTATACATTTCTTATAACACCCTTTTATCTATTATTTACTAAATCCCTTATGTAAAATATTCGACTAACATATCATTTTAGAACTTAAAACTTAAAACGCACCCTCAAACTGTTATGATATGCAGGACATTCCTATCTCTCCCAATGACTGTAAAACTGTTTTTTTTTTCTATGATAGCATAACAAAAGCCAGAAACATATAGCAACTAAAAGCTACACAAACTAAAACAACGACCACAATGGTTTTAGAATAATTTAATTTTCATCACGAAAACCATCCACAGATACCAATTTTTTTCGTTTGATACCAAATTTAACCTGCTCACAATATGAACTCAAAAAATTGTTATGACCATACAATAAAATCCTATAACTGCCATTGTACTAACTCATTTTCTTGTTTACAATACATTGTCGGTGACTTTTAGACTATTTCTCCATAACATCCCCCTTTATAAAAAATATTCAACTAAATGATCACAAAATATGCCACCACACTCTCAAACTATTATGGCATACAGTATAATCCTATTAATGCCGTTGAATTATCTCTCTCTTTCTCTCTCTCTCAACGAATCGCAAAGTGTTTTCTCTATGATAGCATAGAAAAGCCTAAAACACACAACCAACCAAACAACAGCTACTCAAACTAACACAACAATGTCAATATTGAAAATGGAAGTTTTCCTACGAAACCGTAAACCAATTAAAAAACCTAAGCATTTTACCATATTTTTTCGTTTAATACCAAAATGAACCAGTAAAATCCTCGTAGCCTCTGTCAATATGTTCTTAAAAAATGATTATGACCATGCAATAAAATCCTATAAAATCGTTGTATTAACACACTTTCTTGCGTGGCTCTTAAACTGTTTTATGAATAATATTTGACTAACAGATAATTTTAGAACCTGAAAGATAAAACATTCTACAACACTCTCAAACTATTATGCCATACAGTATAATCCTATTAATGTCTCAAACTAACACAACAATGTCAATATTAAAATTTTTTTTTCCTATGAATACTTAAACCATTTAAAAAATTCAAACATTTTACCATATACAGACATCAATTTTTTCGTGTGATACGAAATTTACTCAGCTTACGAAATTTACCCGATTTACTCTGATTTAGCCCACATTTTTTAAATTAAATTATTAATTATTGAACAATGCTAAAATTCTTAAATTTGGGCACCGTAAGGCCAAGTTCCTAAAAAGAACTTGAGTTTATGGAAAAATCGAAATTGTGTGTATATATATTTCATATAATGCCTATTTATCTTTTATTTACTAACACCTTTAGCAAAAATATTGGACTAACAGATCACAAACATATAATATCCCACCATACTACCCTGAACAAATTACTGCAAAAAATCTATAACTACCTTTGCATTAGCTCAATTTCTTGCTTTCAATGCTTTCGCAATGACTTTCAAACTGAAACAAAAGTCAAGCACAAAAACCCACATAACCAACCAAATAACCAATAATAATGTGTAAAAAAATAATAAATAAATAATAAATTAAAAGAAATGAAGCGATTTGCTAAAAGTACATAAAATACTATCCAAAATAACCACATTATTCTCATAAACATAGTCATGCGTACAAACTACAATTGTATTATTCTCATTGCAGTTTGCTCGCTCTTGCTATGAATGATCTTTCAATAACTCTCAAACTATATTCTTTATATATGGTGATACCCACCATATATCAAAACAAAAACAAAAAAACAATATTATTATGTGAAATTATGAGAATGTGACAATAAAAAAAATCGTTTCTATAAACTTTGTCGTCAAAGTAAGCACTATATTAAGTTTTCAAACTGAAAATCAGCTTGTTTCAAGTTACTTTTTCTAAATCAATTAGATTGCTCCAATGCTAAAAGTCAACTTTTGAAAATTCTTGTCAATAGATTTCTTAAATTTGTCTTCAACAGGGATCGCAAAAAAGTCGCATCACAGCGCATTACAAACCAATTACTGCCTCAGGGGTATGTCACCAAGCGCATGATGGAAAGACCTGGCTTAACCCTAACTTTTTGAAGGTTTTCTTAGAATGGAATCCTTTATGAGAATCAATTAAAATTAATTCACCACTATCACCTCAAATTCGCAAATATTTTCCTGTTTTGCCTTAACAAACATCTACTACAGAGGCCTGCATATAGCCTATTATTGTTGATGAGAGATTAAACGACATTACCAAACGTGGTAGACAACACTGTCAGCATTAAAAGTGAATATGTTGTGGATATTGTTGGTCCATCCGCAAACAACATCATTACATTCTTCCTCTCCAACATCGTCATGACGTTGAAGATGATGATAATGACGTTTTTGTGTTTTTTTGTTTCGATTTTTTTCTTGCTTCTTCAGCAACAGGGTTCAATGGCTGACCTAAATTTCTGTTGAAGTAGCAATAGCAGCAGCAGCAGCAACACCGTCATGAGTGAGAGTATTTGTATAACCAGACATTTAAAAATAATCACTATACCATCTCCCTCTCTCTCACACACACTCACAAATAAACATTCATTTCATTTACGCACTGCACAATAAACAACTATGGGCTCCACACTCCCCATTGCATTGTAATGGAACTAAAAAGAATAACAACAAAAAGCATTCTGTAGGCCTTCTCTACCTCTCATACACATGCAAAATTCTTTAGCATCTGTGTACACTCAGCAAAACAGACAAAAGAAATACATATGGGATTTGTATTGTTCTAAGTTTTGTTTTTTTTTTTAACATACAGAGGACATCTGACTGTGAGTAAACATTGAAAAGCTGCATGGATGGAGAGCGATGAGAGGCTAGTGAAATTTTTATTTTATTGCAAAGTGCATTTCTTTGAAGATTAATATACAGAGGAGAGCAATTTTTGTTTAATGTCGACACTATAAAATTCTGTTATAATTTGGGAGAACTTTTAATGAGCTCAAACACGGGCCGCCGAATTCCTACTTAGATATAATGCAGCCGAAATGAGACAAGTAAACAGTTATCCTCTTTCCAATGTAAGCTAACATAATCTGGGGAAGATCATACGAAATGAAAGTTTGTATAGCATAGGCACACCAGAGACATAAAAACCCACGCTTATGCTGATAACAGTCCCATCACGGGTTAATAGTCATCTAAAGTCAGTAAAACCTATTCTATTTTCAAACCAACCAAACTTAATACCACTTAACCCTAATTTTACTAAAATACCTCAAAAATTATAACACAGTGATTTATTTCTCGTAGTTTAGGGAGCAGACATAGCAAATTAATGAGTGTCATCTTTTTAGTATTCCTGTATAAATACTTAAAATGGTATGATTACAGTGGGAATTGAAAAATCTCCCAAACTTCCCCAGTAATGAAACCGAAACTAACACTACAAATGAATAAAGAAACAACATTTTCTCATTTACCAACAAAAAATATAAGCTTCTTTCCCTTTTCAAGCGATATCCGGATGAATTAAAAAGAAATCCCAATTTCCCCAGAACTAAGGAAAAAATTAATGGGTGTCGACTATTTTCCCTAATAAGAAAAGAAACCGAAACTAAAAACTCTCTAACGAAAGAAAAACCAAAATTTTCGTAATTATCCAACAAAATATAAGCGTTTTTCCTTTTTTAAGCGAAATTCGGGGAAATTGTAAAAATCCCGAATTTCCCCAGATGTGAAAAAATTTAATGGATGTCGCCTAGTTAGAATCAATTTTTTATCAACTTTTTAAAAGCATTGATGGAAAATTCTTCTTTGAGGGAATCCCTGGTAATTAAAAAATCCCAATTTCCCCAGAAAAGAAACCCAAAATAAAACCCCCTCTAATGACAAAATAACCAAAATTACCTCAATTTCCAAATCCATATAATCATTTTTCCTTTTTCGACCAAATTACGGGGGAATTTAAAAAATCCAACTTTCCCCAAAACTGGAAAAAAATCAAATACAAATAAAATAAATTATCTTATTGATGTAAAATTCTTCTTTGGAATTAAAAAAAATCCAATTGTCTCAGAAAAGAAACCTAATAATGACAAAAGGGCCAACATTTTCTCACTTTTCAAAAACAATATATAAGTGTTCTTCATTTTTTGAGTGAAATCATGGGAAATTTCACAAATCCCAATTTCCCCAGAAAAGAAAAAAATAATGGGAGTTATTAATTTAATATTCCCATTACTATACTGAAGGTGACATGGTTTGAATTAAATTTTGAATACTCTCTCAAGTTATTAATGTAAAATTCTTGTTTGAGGGAAATCCCTAGGAATTAAAAGGAAATCCCAGTTTCCCAAGAAAAGAAACCGAAACTAACGCCCTTAATGTCAAAAAACAAAGACTCAAAATTGTCTCACTTTCCAAAATAAAAATTATAAGTTTTTCCCTTTTAAAAGGAAAACTCCCAATTTCCCCAGAAGTGAAGAAATTGAGTGGGTGCCACCCATTTAAATACTGAAAATAATATGATTTCCATCGAATTTTGACAACTTTCTAAAAAATATTGATATAAAATTCCTCCGTTTGAGAAATAACTGGGAATTAGAAAAATTCTCATTTTCCCCAGAAATGAAAAGAAATCGAACCTTGCTTAGAGGGAAATCTCTGGGAATTAAAAACAAATCCAATTTTTCCAATAAAGAAAACAAAACTAAACCCCCTAAAGATAAAATAACCAAAAATTTCTCTCTTTCGTGTTCAGAACGTATGCCGGGGAAATTAAAATTTCCCCCTATTTCCCTATTTACTATTCCCATTTCTAAATATTGATGTCCAACTCTTGTTTGAGGTAAAGCCCTGAAAATTAAAAAAAATATTCCAATTTCCCCAGAAAAGAAATCGAAACAAAAACCCCTAATGTAAAAAAACAAATAAATGTCCTTTTCTATTTAAAAGAAATCCCAGAGAATTTAAAAAGTCCAATATTCTCTGATATGAAAAAATTCCAGGGCTGAAAGATTGCAAAAGGAAAAGTTTCAATTTTCATCCATCTCATAATATTCTCTTCAAAACAAATGCAAGTTGCAATTATAATCATAAAACTCCAAATGTTGGCCAGGATGTAACAACAACGTGGTATCTCTTAAAGAGATGGCCAAACCTTTTTAATGAAATTATTCTGCAAAATGTGGGGATATGGATCCAAATGCCTATCGTCATTTGCGGTCTCATTTGAAATTTCCGAAAGCAAGAAAAGAATATTCGTGAACAGAACCAATGTATAGAGAAGAAAGGGCTGAGAATGAATCTGAGAAGACAGCGGAAGAGAGCTAAGAGCAGGTGAGCAAAGAACAGGGCTGCCAATTTTGGCGATTTAGCGGCATTTTGACGATTTTTTACTCAAAAAAATAACAAATGCCGATTTACCGATTTTTGCACCAAAAATGACGATATTAGCTCGGTTCAAAAATTTGCACTAGATGCAGTTCGTTTACACATTTAGAGCCACCAAAAGAGAGAATACATTTGACAAGAGTCAGATAGAGCAATTGCAAGTTTTTGCTAGAGATTTCATACATGTAGGAGCTATACCTCACTTTACATCTACAGTATTAGTATCACGGTTGCCACTCGCATCAAAAATAATCCACCAAAATTTGAAGAAAATTTTATCAAAAATCTACAAAATTACAAAAATATCAAATTTTTTTGGTTAGTATATATAAAATTTTTGTTTTATTCGAAAGAAATGTATTATATGGAATTTAAAGAAAATTTTGTTAAAATTTTATTTCTACAGAAAATGTTGTCAAAATTTTATTTTTATAGAAAATTTTTGTCAAAATTTTATTTCTATAGACATTTCTGTCAAAATTTTATTTCTATAGAAAATTTTGTCAAAATTTTATTTCTATAAAAAATTTTGTGAAAATTGTATTTCTATAGAAAATTTTGTCAAAATTTCTATAGACATTTTTGTCAAAATTTTATTTCTATAGAAAATTTTGTCAAAATTTTATTTCTATACAAAATTTTGTCAAAATTTTATTTTCATAAAAAATTTTGTCAAAATTTTATTTTTATAGAAAATTTTGTCAACATTTTATTTCTATAGAAAATTTTGTGAAAATTGTATTTCTATAGAAAATTTTGTCAAAATTTTATTTTTATAGAAAATTTTGTCAAAATTTTATTCCTATAGAAAATTTCGGCTAAACTTTATTTCTATAGATTTTTTTTTCAAAATTTTATTTCTATAGAAAATTTTTGTCAAAATTTTATTTCTATAGAAATTTTTGTGAAAATTGTATTTCTATAGACATTTTTGTCAAAATTTTATTTCTATAGAAAATTTTGTCAAAATTTTATTTCTATACAAAATTTTGTCAAAATTTTATTTCCATAAAAAATTTTGTCAAAATTTTATTTTTATAGAAAATTTTGTCAACATTTTATTTCTATAGAAAATTTTGTGAAAATTGTATTTCTATAGAAAATTTTGTCAAAATTTTATTTTTATAGAAAATTTTGTCAAAATTTTATTCCTATAGAACATTTCGGCTAAACTTTATTTCTATAGAATTTTTTTTCAACATTTTATTTCTATAGAAAATTTTTGTCAAAATTTTATTTCTATAGAAATTTTTGTAAAAATTTTATTTCTATAGAAAATTTCGGCAAATCTTTATTTCTATAGATTTTTTTTCAAAATTTTATTTCTATAGATTTTTTTTTTTTAATTTTATTTCTATAGAAAATTTTATCAAAATTTTATTTTTATAGAAAATTTTGTCAAAATTTTATTTTTATAGAAAATTTTGTCAACATTTTATTTCTATATAAAATTTTGTGAAAATTGTATTTCTATAGAAAATTTTGTTAAAATTTTATTTCTACAGAAAAAGTTGTCAAAATTTTATTTCTATAGAAAATTTTGTCAAAATTTTATTTCTATAGAAAATTTTGTCAAAATTTTATATCTATAGAAAATTTCGGCAAAACTTTATTTCTATAGAATTTTTTTTTCAAAATTTTATTTCTATAGAAAATTTTCTCAAAATTTTATTTTTTTGTCAAAATTTTATTTCTATAAAAAATTTTGTGAAAATTGTATTTCTATAGAAAATTTTGTCAAAATTTCTATAGACATTTTTGTTTGTTAAAATTTGTTAAAATTTTATTTCTACAGAAAAAGTTGTCAAAATTTTATTTCTATAGAAAATTTTGTCAAAATTTTATTTCTATAGAAAATTTTGTCAAAATTTTATATCTATAGAAAATTTCGGCAAAACTTTATTTCTATAGAATTTTTTTTTCAAAATTTTATTTCTATAGAAAATTTTGTCAAAATTTTATTTTTATAGAAAATTTTGTCAAAATTTTATTTTTATAGAAAATTTTGTCAAAATTTTATTTCTATATAAAATTTTGTGAAAATTGTATTTCTATAGAAAATTTTGTTAAAATTTTATTTCTACAGAAAAAGTTGTCAAAAGTTTATTTCTATAGAAAATTTTGTCATAATTTTATATCTATAGAAAATTTCGGCAAAACTTTATTTCTATAGAATTTTTTTTTCAAAATTTTATTTCTATAGAAAATTTTGTCAAAATTTTATTTTTATAGAAAACTTTGTCAAAATTTTATTCCTATAGAAAATTTCGGCTAAACTTTATTTCTATAGAATTTTTTTTTCAAAATTTTATTTCTATAGAAAATTTTTGTCAAAATTTTATTTCTATAGAAATTTTTGTAAAAATTTTATTTCTATAGAAAATTTCGGCAAATCTTTATTTCTATAGATTTTTTTTTTCAAAATTTTATTTCTATAGATTTTTTTTTTAAATTTTATTTCTATAGAAAATTTTGTCAAAATTTTATTTTTATAGAAAATTTTGTCAAAATTTTATTTTTATAGAAAATTTTGTCAAAATTTTATTTCTATATAAAATTTTGTGAAAATTGTATTTCTATAGAAAATTTTGTTAAAATTTTATTTCTACAGAAAAAGTTGTCAAAATTTTATTTCTATAGAAAATTTTGTCAAAATTTCTATAGACATTTTTGTCAAAATTTTATTTCTATAGAAAATTTTGTCAAAATTTTATTTCTATACAAAATTTTGTCAAAATTTTATTTCCATAAAAAATTTTGTCAAAATTTTATTTTTATAGAAAATTTTGTCAACATTTTATTTCCATAAAAAATTTTGTCAAAATTTAATTTTTATAGAAAATTTTGTCAACATTTTATTTCTATAGAAAATTTTGTGAAAATTGTATTTCTATAGAAAATTTCGGCTAAACTTTATTTCTATAGAATTTTTTTTCAAAATTTTATTTCTATAGAAAATTTTTGTCAAAATTTTATTTCTATAGAAATTTTTGTAAAAATTTTATTTTTATAGAAAATTTCGGCAAATCTTTATTTCTATAGATTTTTTTTCAAAATTTTATTTCTATAGATTTTTTTTTTAATTTTATTTCTATAGAAAATTTTGACAAAATTTTATTTCTATAGAAAATTTTGTCAAAATTTTATTTCTATAGAGAATTTTGTCAAAATTGTATTTCTATAGAAAATTTTGTTAAAATTTTATTTCTACAGAAAAAGTTGTCAAAATTTTATTTCTATAGAAAATTTTGTCAAAATTTTATTTCTATAGAAAATTTTGTCAAAATTTTATATCTATAGAAAATTTCGGCAAAACTTTATTTCTATACAATTTTTTTTTCAAAATTTTATTTCTATAGAAAATTTTGTCAAAATTTTATTTTTATAGAAAATTTGGTCAAAATTTTATTTTTATAGAAAATTTTGTCAAAATTTTATTTCTATATAAAATTTTGTGAAAATTGTATTTCTATAGAAAATTTTGTTAAAATTTTATTTCTACAGAAAAAGTTGTCAAAAGTTTATTTCTATAGAAAATTTTGTCATAATTTTATATCTATAGAAAATTTCGGCAAAACTTTATTTCTATAGAATTTTTTTTTTCAAAATTTTATTTCTATAGAAAATTTTGTCAAAATTTTATTTTTATAGAAAACTTTGTCAAAATTTTATTCCTATAGAAAATTTCGGCTAAACTTTATTTCTATAGAATTTTTTTTTCAAAATTTTATTTCTATAGAAAATTTTTGTCAAAATTTTATTTCTATAGAAATTTTTGTAAAAATTTTATTTCTATAGAAAATTTCGGCAAATCTTTATTTCTATAGATTTTTTTTTTTCAAAATTTTATTTCTATAGATTTTTTTTTTAAATTTTATTTCTATAGAAAATTTTGTCAAAATTTTATTTTTATAGAAAATTTTGTCAAAATTTTATTTTTATAGAAAATTTTGTCAAAATTTTATTTCTATATAAAATTTTGTGAAAATTGTATTTCTATAGAAAATTTTGTTAAAATTTTATTTCTACAGAAAAAGTTGTCAAAATTTTATTTCTATAGAAAATTTTGTCAAAATTTTATTTCAATAGAAAATTTTGTCAAAATTTTATATCTATAGAAAATTTCGGCAAAACTTTATTTCTATAGAATTTTTTTTTCAAAAGTTTATTTCTATAGAAAATTTTGTCAAAATTTTATTTTTATAGAAAACTTTGTCAAAATTTTATTCCTATAGAAAATTTAGGCTAAACTTTATTTCTATAGATTTTTTTTTTCAAAATTTTATTTCTATAGAAAATTTTTGTCAAAATTTTATTTCTATAGAAATTTTTGTAAAAATTTTATTTCTATAGAAAATTTCGGCAAATCTTTATTTCTATAGAAAATTTTGTCAACATTTTATTTCTATAGAAAATTTAGTTAAAATTTTATTTCTACAGAAAAAGTTGTCAAAATTTAATTTTTATAGAAAATTTTTGTCAAAATTTTATTTCTATTGAAATTTTTGTCAAAATTTTATTTTTATAGAAAATTTTGTCAAAATTTTATTTCTATTTCTATAGAAAATTTTGTCAAAATTTTATTTCTATAGAAAATTTCGGCAAAATTTTATTTCTATAGAAAATTTTGTTAAAATTTTATTTCTACAGAAAATTTTGTCAAAATTTTATTTCTATAGAAAATTTGGGCAAAATTTTATTTCTATAGAAAATTTTGTCAAAATTTTATTTGTATAGAAAATTTCGGCAAAATTTTATTTCTATAGAAAATTGTGTCAGAATTGTATTTCTTTAAAAAATTTTGTCAAATTGCATTTCTATAGAAAATTTTGTTAAAATTTTATTTCTGCAGAAAATTTTGTCAAAATTGTATTTGTATAGAAAATTTCGCCAAAATTTTATTTCTACAGAAAATTTTGTCAAAATTTTATTTCTATAGAAAATTTTGTCAAAATTTTATTTTTATAGAAAATTTTGTTAAAATTTTATTTTTATAGAAAATTTTTTCAAAATTTTATTTTTATAGAAAACTTTCTCAAGCCTCTATATCTGAATTTTTTTGCGAATTTTTATTTCTATAGAATATTCTTGTAAAAATGTATTTCTATGAACATTTTTGCAAAATTGTATTTCTAAGAAAATTTTGCTAAATTTTATTTTTAATAAAATTTTTGCAAATTGTCAAATTTTGGGCAACACAGATGTAAATATTAAAGATCTTTATTTTTATTTTTAAATAAAAAAACATACTGAAGTAAACCTATATATTAAAAAAAAATTTTTTATATTATTTTTTGAATTGCATAGCATTGCATATAAATGTATGTTTTTATTTTATTTTTATACAAGACTGAATTCATTATGATTTTGTTGTGAAATGCATAGTTGTGTTAATTTTCTGTTCTTTATATGAAATAAATATTTTTGTTTTTAAACAAAAAATTAGTTTGGTTTTAATATTATTAACATTGAAAATTTTATGACGATTTTTAAAATGGAAGTGACGATTATGAAGTTTTTTTCGGAAAAAAAGTGACGATTATTCTTGAAATTTTATTGGCAGCCTTGCCAAGGAAACAAAAGTTTAGAGAGGAGAATAGTAAAGAGATTGTAATAGAGAGTGCTAAGGTGACCAGACTCTTACTTTTACTTTATCAAGAACGTTGCTTAGTCAGAAGTCTATTCCCAATTTATTTATATTGAATTTTAGTTGCTAATATGTTTGTTGGGTTAGTAACTCTTAAACATATGGAATATACATATGTATGAAGTGCACTATACTGAAGCAGTCACTGTAAATACAACAATACTGCATTCTAACTTTGAAATTCAAAAAGTAAAAATAGCCTCCAAAGAATTTGCGTTGGTTGCGGAGTGATATAAAAAAACATCTCAAAAAAAGATGCCTACAATAGAAAACCGCCACTACACTAAACACAGGGACTATTGGGCAAAGATTTTGCGGGAAATTTCTAAACATTCCGGAAAACGCAAAGGGTTGAAAAGTCAAAAATTTTGAAAAAAAAATTGGAAAGTCAAATTTGCAAAAATCGATAATTGATTTATATAAATGGCGACTGTCGATTTTTTTTTTCAAAATTTAAAAATGTTAAAAATTAGACTTTTGAAATATTGACTTTTTTGACTTTTTTGATTTGCTATTAATTACAATCCCAATCACTTTTACCTTTCTGATACTAAATTACGTAGATTTTTGTGTCACCATTTTGTCATTTTGTGCCACTTTTTAATTATTTTAATTTATACTGAACTATTTTAATGATCGATGTCTTAAAATTTACAGGTCGAATATTATAGATGTAAGCAGATTTCCCTTGTTTATCCTGATATTGCCGGTAGACACATGAACCACCTAAAAATATGCAAAGAAATTTTTAAATAATAGAGAAACCGCGTAAATCTCCTTAACATTAATTTTCAAGGAATGTTTTTCAATGAAATAGAGATAAAAATGAAATCTAAATTGAAGAAATGTTAATTTCATAATTTTATATAAAACACTGACATTTTGTTTTGTAAAAAGTGTGCCACTCTTTATTGCAAGTGACACTGTTTATGCCACTTTTTAGAAATTCCCAACATTAACGCAGATTCATCTTACTTAAATGCATGAGGAAATTTTTTCTTATTCCCATTCACATGTTTTCCGCGTTTAACCTGTCATTAACAACTCTCTTAAACATTTCCTAAAACGGCATGTCAAAATGTTATTGCCAACTCTGACAGAGTTCGATGTCATTCTCAATGAGAGTTCATGATGGTGGCAATAAACTTTAGCGATTATCCCACCCATGTTGGAGGTTTTTGCTTTTTTTTTAGGAACACTTCAACCATAAACTTTGTCTTGAAATCAGGAACAAGCTTTTCAAGAGGACACTCATTGAGGATTATCTTGTCATCGACACCAAAGCGCCTTTGCAATGAAGTCATCCTGTGTGGGTATTGGCAACTGTCAATGACTTTATGCCACCGGTTTAAGTGGTTGACACAATGATGACACGATATGATTGACATATGGGTGGTAAAAACTGTGTCAGTATATGCAACGGAAATATGGGATTGTGTTTTTTTTTTGTTATTTTTATTGCGAGAAAACTCTAACGATGGCATTTTATTGTAGTGGAATCCAGTGAGTCAGTGGAAATGTTTTTACAATGATTTGTTATTAGAAGTTGGAAATAATTTATAGATAGTTTAAGAGTCCTCGTCGATATATCTGGGAGAAATTATATGGGAAACATAAGGCAAAGAGAATTTCAAAAAATTTGCTCAAAAAGTAGCATTTCCAATAAAAATACAAAATATACCCATATCAGTACTTAAAATTATATGATTTCCATGGAAATTGAAAAAATCCCAAATTTCCCAGAAATGAAACCGAAACTAACGCTTCTTATGACAACAGAAATGATATTTTCTCATTTACCAAAAACTATAAGTGTTTTTCCTTTTTCGAGCGATATCCGGATGAATTTAAAAACATCTCAATTTCCCCAGAACTAAAAAAAATTAATTGGTATCACCTATTGTCTCCGAAAAAAAACCTGAAACCACAACTGACAAAAGATTCACAATTTGTATAATTTTTCAAGAAAATATAGGAGTTATTCCATTTTTAAGTGAAATCCCGGGAAATTGAAAAATCCCAATTTCCCCAGAAGTGAAAAAATTTAATGTCTTCCTCACAGAGACCTACTGTTCACCACTGTGGTATCACAATGGACTGAATAGTCTAAGTGAGCCTGATACATCGGGCTGCCACATAACCTAACCTAACCTACTGTTCAAGCTCAGAGACCTCTGTGCCTACTGTTCCACCACTGAGACCTTCGGGCCTCCTTTTCCCACAGAATACTTTGAGCCTAGTGTTCCCCACAGAGACCTACATTTTTCCCACAGAAACTTTTGCACCTAGTGTTCCCCACATAGACCTTCGATTGTTCCACCTCTGCAGCCTTCCACCTTTTGGCCTAATATTCACGGTTGCTACTCGAAACAAAGATAATCTACCAAAATTTGGAAAAAAATTTTAACAAACAACAAAATCTTATTTACAGAAAATTTTGTCACATTTATATTTCTATAGAAAATTTTGTCAAAATTTTAAATATATAGAAAATGTTGTCAAAATTTTATTTCTATAGAAATTTTTTTCCAAAATTTTATTTCTATAGAGAGTTTTTTTCAAAATTTTATTTCTATAGAAAATTTTTCCAAAATTTTATTTCGATAGAAAATTTTTCCAAAATTTTATTTCGATAGAAAGATTTTGTCAAAATTTTATTTCTATAGAAAATTTTGTCACTTTGTTAAAATCTTATTTCTATGGAAAATGTTCTCAAAATATTATTTCTGTTTTGTTAAAATGTTATTCCTATAGAAAATTTTGTCAAAATTTTATTTCTATAGAAAAATTTGACAAAAATTTATTTCTATAGAAAATGTTTTTTTCTACAGAAATAAAAGAAATTATTTCTGTTGAAAATTTTGTCAAAATTTTATATCTATGGAAAATTTTCTCAAAATCTTATTTCTATAGAAAATTTTCTCAAACTCTTATTTCTATGGAAAATTTTGTCAAAATTTTATTTCTGTAGAAAATTTTCTCAAAATTTTATTTTGTACTTTTATCTTTGTTTATTTTCCTTTGTTTAGTTATCTTTTTTACTTTCCACTAATTTTGTCACTTATGCCTAAAAAAATCATCATATTTTCTCCATGTTCTCTCTCTCTCTCGCTACTTTTCTCTCTCACAAAAAGCACACACTCTTACATTATTTTATCCCTAACTCATATCCTATATAGACACTAGCCACAAAGATGATCCACTTGTACCCGGGAAAAAAATGTGTCAGTTCCAAACATTAATTTTCTGACGAATCGTTTTGAGTTTTTCGTAAAGAATCAGTACCAAAGATTAATTTTCCGGCATTTGTTTTTGTGTTGTTCGTAAATAGCAATGCTGCTCAATATAAAATTTCGTTTTTTCGTGGTTTTGCTCTTATTGTCCTCGATTATTCTTACCCTATGGAACTGCCAAATATCGTTTGACACCGATGGATCATCTTTCTAAGTCTATGTTATGTTCTCTGATATTCTATCCATTATATTTCCTCCTTAATCTCTCTCTCCTCTCTCACAAATACACACCCTTTTTCTTTACTATCTCTCAACCATATTTCAAAATTTCACTATTTATTTTCAGGCTCAAAAATTATTATCAACCCAGCAAAAAAAGTAATGAAAATGTTCTTTTTGGATCTGGAATTAGTGCAAAATTGACGCAGAAACGATGAATTTGACATGGGCTTGTTATAGGACGGAATTCCTCCATGAAATGTTTTTTTGGATCCGGAATTAGTGCCAAATTGACGCAGAAACGATGAATTTGACATGGGCTGGTTATAGGATGGAATTCCTCCATTTCAACAGCAGAATTTTACATCACTGTT
The DNA here is from genome assembly GCF_050003625.1 of Haematobia irritans. NCBI lineage: Eukaryota > Metazoa > Arthropoda > Insecta > Diptera > Muscidae > Haematobia > Haematobia irritans. The sequence goes on along the minus strand of NC_134399.1, from coordinate 35,572,827 downwards.
TTAGGTGTGATCCGAATTCAATGTTTTGGATGTAAATTAAAAAATTCTGTGATATTTTGTCAAATAAATAATTTGTATACTTTTTAATAATTTTTAATGGATTCTAACACTTGTCTGAAACGTTTGACCTCAAATATTTTCAAAAGTGCACAATTTTTCCAGATTGTATTTAGCATTTTTTTCGACAAAATTCAAATAATTTGTACCATTTTATGAATTCTTGTTCTGTTTTTAACCCATTTGAAACAAAAAAGTTAAAATTACTTAATTAAATTATGAAAAAAGCATGTTATACAAAATTGAATTGAAAGATCTTTCTGTGGAGTTAAAAGAACATCATTGGGAGTACATCTTCGGGAAGTACTTATAAGTTGTGCCTTTGGAACAACTTCCAAATTTTTTTGCTGGGAATTTAAGTGTTGGTAATAATTTTTGTTTTTATCATTTGTTACTTTTTCCGTTTTTTTTCCTTTTGTTTAGTTGTCTTCCTTCCTCTAGGCAATTTGTGCTACTGATCATTACAAAATCCATCATATATTCTCCTTACTCTCTCTCTTTCTCTCTCTCACGCCTTATTTCATACAAGCCATACAAACACCACAATATTTCCTTCTTACTCTCTTTCTCTCACACAAAAAAAATGCTCACTCGTTCATTCGTTTAACCCTGACAAATTTTTCAAATTTTATCATTTACGAATATTTGTAGCATGGCCTCATAAAAACTGTATTAGTAATTATTTTGGTTTTTATTATATTTGCTTACTTTTTATTTTCATTTATTTCATTTTCTTCAGTTATTTTTCTCCGAAAAATCTGAATTCTGACAAATGAACTATCGATATTGAAGATTATGAACTAAATCATATTTCATCGTTTCTCTTTTTCTCTTAAACAAACACAATATCTTTAATATTCTTATCCCTCAACTATATTTAACATTTCAGCATTTACAAATATTTAGTAGTCAGGCGCCACCACACTTAAATTAGTAATATATTTTTTTTTAATAATAGAAAATAAACAAAAATATTTTTGTTTATTTTCTTTTCTTCCTCTGTGCAATTTCTACCACTGATAATTACAAAATAAGTCATATATTCTGCTTATTCTCTCTCTCTCTCTCTCTCTGTCGCATACACACACTTTTTCATTCTCTTATCACTAAGCCATTATTCATACAACCCATGCAAATGAATGATTACAAAATCATCATAATACTTCCATACTCTATCTCTTTTTTCTTTCTCTCACAAACACACACAAATTCATTCTCTTAACTTTGAACAATATTTCAAATTTCACCATTTAGGAATATTATGTAGCCAGGCCCCATAACAATTAAATTAGTAATAATTTTTGTGTTTATTTTTATTATACCCTCCATCATAGGATGGGGGTATATTAACTTTGTCATTCCGTTTGTAACACATCGAAATATTGCTCTAAGACCCCATAAAGTGTATATATTCTGGGTCGTGGTGAAATTCTGAGTCGATCTGAGCATGTCCGTCCGTCCGTCCGTCCGTCCGTCCGTCTGTTGAAATCACGCTAACTTCCGAACGAAACAAGCTATCGACTTGAAACTTGGCACAAGTAGTTGTTATCGATGTAGGTCGGATGGTATTGAAAATGGGCCATATCGGTCCACTTTTACGTATAGCCCCCATATAAAGGGACCCTCAGATTTGGCTTGTGGAGCCTCTAGCAGAAGCATATTTCATCCGATCCGGCTGAAATTTGGTATATGGTGTTGGTATATGGTCTCTAACAACCACGCAAAAATTGGTCCACATCGGTCCATAATTATATATAGCCCCCATATAAACCGATCCCCAGATTTGGCTTGCGGAGCCTAAAAGAGAAGCAAATTTCATCCGATCCGGCTGAAATTTGGTACATAGTGTTGGTATATGGTCTCTAACAACCATGCAAAAATTGGTTCACATCGGTCCATAATTATATATAGCCCCCATATAAACCGATCCCCAGATTTGGCTTGCGGAGCCTCAAAGAGAAGAAAATTTCATCCGGTCCGGCTGAAATTTGGTACATGATGTTGGTATATGGTCTGTAACAACCATGCAAAAATTGGTCCATATCGGTTCTTAATTATATATAGCCCCCATATAAACCGATCCCCAGATTTGGCTTGTGGAGCCTCTAAGAGAAGCATATTTCATCCGATCCTGCTGAAATTTGGTACATGGTGTTGATATATGGTCTGTAACAACCATGCAAAAATTGGTCCACATCGGTCCATAATTATATATAGCCCCATATAAAGCGATCCCCAGATTTGGCTTGCGGAGCCTCAAAGAGAAGCAAATTTCATCCGATCCGCCTGAAATTTGGTACATGATATTGGTATATGATCTCTAACAACCATGCAAAAATTGGTCCACATCGGTTCATAATTATATATAGACCCCATATAAACCGATCTCCAGATTTGGCTTGCGAAGCCTCAAAGAGAAGCAAATTGCATCCGATCCGGCTGAAATTTGGTACATGGTATTGGTATATGGTCTCTAACAACCGTGCAAAAATTGGTCCACATCGGTCCATAATTATATATAGTGCCCATATAAAACATTCTCCAGATTTGACCTCCGGAGCCTCTTGGAGGAGCGAAATTCATCCGATCCGGTTCAAATTAGGAACGTGGTGTTAGTATATGGTCGCTAACAACCATACCAAAATTGGTCCAATCACACAAAAATTGGTCCATATCGGTTCATAATCATGGTTGCCACTAGAGCCAAATATAATCTACCAAAATTTTATTTCTATAGAAAATTTTGTCAAAATTTTATTTCTATAGAAAATTTTGTCAAAATTTTATTTCTAGAGAAAATTTTATTAAAATTTTATTCGGTTCATAATAAAATTTTCATCATTGTCAAAATTTTATTTCTATAGAAAATTTTGTCAAAATTTTATTTCTACAGAAAATTTTGTTCAAATTTTATTCGGTTCATAATCATTGTTGCCACTCGAGCCAAAAATAATCTACCAAGATTTTATTTCTATAGAAAATTTTGTCAAAAGTTTATTTCTATAGAAAATTTTGTTAAAATTTTATTTTTGTAGAAATTTTTGTCAAAATTTTCTTTCTATAGAAAATTTTGTCAAAATTTTTATTTCTATTGAAAATTTTGTGAAAATTTTATTTCTGTAGAAAATGTTGTCAAAATTTTATGTCTACTTTGTCAAACTGAATTATATACGTATTGGATCGATCTTTTTTGATTTAATATATACCACGTATGGACTTACATACAATTTAGAAGATGGTGTTAGGAGGTTTTAAGATACCTTGCCATCGGCAAGCGTTACCGCAACTTAAGTAATTCGATTGTGGATGGCAGTGTTTAGATGAAGTTTCTACGCAATCCATGATGGAGGGTACATAAGCTTCGGCCTGGCCGAACTTACGGCCGTATATACTTGTTTTTTGTTTGTTATACCCACCACAGAATGGTGACGGGGGTATAATAAGTTTGTCATTCCGTTTGTAACACATCGAAATATCGATTTCCGACTATATAAAGTATATATATTCTTGATCAGGGAGAAATTCTAAGACGATATAACAATGTCCGTCTGTCCGTCTGTCTGTCTGTTGTAATCACGCTACAGTCTTCAATAATGAAGCAATCGTGCTGAAATTTTGCACAAGCTCGTCTTTTGTCTGCAGGCAGGTCAAGTTCGAAGATGGGCTATATCGGTCCAGGTTTTGATATAGTCCCCATATAAACCGACATCCCGATTTGGGGTCTTGGGCTTATAGAAATCGTAGTTTTTATCCAATTTGCCTGAAATTTGAAATCTGGAGGTATTTTATGACCATAAAGAGGTGTGCCAAAAATGGTGAGTATCGGTCCATGTTTTGGTATAGCCCCCATATAGACCGATCTCCCGATTTTACTTCTTGGGCTTATAGAAACCGCAGTTTTTATTCAATTTATCTGAAATTGGAAACCTAGAGGTATTGTAGGACCACAAATATGTGTGCCAAAAATTGTGAGTATCGGTCCATATTTTGGTATAGCCCCCATATAGACCGATCTCCCGATTTGGGGTCTTGGGCTTATAGAAACCGTAGTTTTTATCCAATTTGTCTGAAATTGGAAATCTAGAGGTATTTTAGGACCATAAAGAGGTGTGCCGAAAATGGTGAGTATCGGTCCATATTTTGGTATAGCCCCCATATAGATCGATTTCCCAATTTTACTTCTTGGGCTTCTAGAATCCGAAGTTTTTATCCTATATGCCTGAAATTGGAAATCTAGAGGTATTTTCGGGTCACAAAGAGGTGTGCCGAAAATGGTGAGTATCGGTCCATATTTTTGTGTAGCCCCCATAAGAACGATCTCCCGATTTAACTCCTTGGGTTTCTAGAAACCGTAGTTTTTATCTGATTTGCCTGAAATTGTAAATATTCTGGTATTTTAGGCTCACAAAAACGTGTATCGGATTAAGTTTTTATCGGTCCATTTGGTAATGCCTCCATATAGACCGACTTCACTTCTTGAGGGTGTAGAAGGCGCACTGATCATGAAAATTGCTTGAAACTCAATGTAAAATTTCCAGATTTTACTTCTACAGATTTAAGATTTCAAATCAAGACGTTATTTTATAATTTTCTTGCACACTTACAAGAGATGTTAATGATTCCTCTAAAACTCAAACAAAAATGGTTCTTATAAATCCAAAATCTGATATAGTCTTCATAGGTGAAATCTTTAAATTTATCTTCGGGAAGTGTCCTCAAGTCCTCAAGCCCTCCTGAAATTTCAAAGGAAACCCTAATATTTGGTTCATGGTGGTGGGTATTTAAGATTCGGCCCGGCCGAACTTACTGCTGTATATACTTGTTTTATTTCTTTTTCTTTAGTTGTCTTTCTTCTTTTGTGTAATTTTTGCCACTGATTTCTTTTATTCTCCCTCCAAAAAAATTCGCCGGAAAGAAAATAATAAATATTGATTGTACGCAATGCTATTGATCTTGATTATTGCGAATTGAATATCAATTTAAATAGTTTTGGTTATTGTGTTTGATTTTTTATGCCATAGTAATTCAAAGGTGTTATTTTTTCGTCTTGAAATAACCTTGCTTGCTAATGCCAAAAGCGTTTGCGCACCTATTACTCTATGGAGAGTTTTGAAGAAAAAAAGTGTTTGTTGCCATTACTCATTTCTTGTTATTGTTTTTATTGTAAGTTTTTTTGTTTGAGGTACCTTTCTCTTCCTGAAATCATGGCAAAAATGATTTCTAGCATATACATCTTCAAAATGTATTGCATATTAGGGATGACCCTAGAGACTCTATCAATCGTAGATATTGAGTACTCAAAAAAGCCTTTTCGTATTTCCAATCAAACTGGAATACTTTTTTATACGCTCTTCGGAGGAAAGGGGAGTATACTATCATTGTACTTCCACTGAAATATTAGTCGCAGACCCTACATACATATTTTGGGCCGAGGTGAAATTTTCAGCCGATTTGGTCATGTCCGTTCGTCCGTCCACTAACTTTCTACCGAAACGATCTCTCGACTTGGAACTTGGTATATTTAGTTTCTTTTGAGGTAGGCCGGATTGTATTGCAAATGTACCATATTGGACAACTTTTAGGTGTAAAGGCTGGTACTCTGTTCGGTTTTCGCGTTGAAACTCCAAAATCAAAAGTGCGAAAAACTAGCGACGTTTATAGCATGGCGCCATTTGCAATGTGAATTCAGAAATAATTTATTTATTAAAACTATTTGTGTGGGTTTATAACGCAAACACGGATCATATGTTTGTTCCGATAATATTTGGATAGGTTAGGTGGCAGCCCGATGTATCAGGCTTACTTAGACTATTCAGTCCATTGTGATACCACAGTGGTGAACTTCTCCCTTATCACTGAGTGCTGCCCGATTCCATGTTAAGCTCAATGACAAGAGACCTCCTTTTTATAGCCGAGTCCGAACGGCGTTCCACATTGCAGTGAAACCACTAATGTGGGATAATCCACCGTTGAAAAACTTTTTGGTGTTCGGTCGTAGCAGGAATGGAACCCACGACCTTGTGTATGCAAGGCGGGCATGCTAACCATTGCACCACGGTGGCTCCCTCCGATAATATACAAAGGATCAAAGGAGTAGCAGTTCAATTGACGAAAAAATATGTGTTGGATAAATATAAATAAAATATTGGTTTTATATATTTTTCAATAACAAAACTATTTTCTAAAATAAATAATTGCATATTATTCTTCTTCTTTCAAAAATAGGGCTAGGAGTATGTGTGTGTAATAACATTATTCAAAAAAAATATGGCCGATAAAAGCTGTTCGCTAAGAAAAAAACAAATTGGGAGATAATTCGGTATTTGTTGAAATTCCAAATTATAATCTACAGCACATAGGTACGTCGTTGTTTCTTCTAGAATAGAATTGTAGGGAATGCAGTTAAAAAACGAAAACAAGGATCCGCCCAAAAATATTGACCCCACAGATTTTGCAAACGGAAAAATTATGGAACCCATATCGCGCGAACTATAAAATATATTCGCATACTCACGCTCCTGTATTGTAGGGTTATACAAATTCTATCCATCAAAAAATCGGTTCATAATTGAAACAAAATTTCATATACCAGAGGTGAACAACTTTCGACACCTACAGGACTCTGAAGGCCCCACAAATTTGCAACAGAAATTATTAAATTTAGTCAACATTTTATTCCTTTAGAAAATTTTGTCAAAATTTTATTTCTATAGAAAATTTTGTCAAAATTTTATTTCTGTAGAAATTTTTATCAACATTTTATTTCTATAGAAAATTTTGCCTAAATTTCATTTCTATAGAAAATTTGTTAAAATTTTGTTTCTATAGAAAATTTGTTTAAATTTTTATTTTTATAGGAATTTTTATCAAAATTTTTTTTCTATAGAAAATTTTGTCAAAATTCTATTTCTATAGAAAATTTTGTCAAAATTTTATTTCTATAGAAAATTTTGTCAAAATTTTATTTTTAAATAAAAGTTATCCAAAATTTTATTAAAAAAAAACAGTTAGCCAAAATTTTATTTCTATAGACATTTTTATCAAAATTTTATTTCTATAGAAAGTGGTGCCAAAATTTTATTTCTATAGAAAATTTTGTCAAAATTTTGTTTCTGTAGAAAATTTGTTAAAACTTTTATTTTTATAGGAATTTCTATAGAAAATGTTGTCAAAATTTTATTTCGATAGAAAATTTTGTCAAAATTTTATTTCTATAGAAAATTTTGCCAAAATTTTATTTCTATAGAAAATTTTGTCAAAAGTTTATTTCTATAGAAAATTTTTATCAAAATGCTATTTCTATAGAAAATTTTCATAAAAATTTGTTTCTATATAAAATGTTGTCAAAACTTTATTTCTATTGAAATTTTTTCCAAAATTTTATTTCTATAGAAAATTTTGTCTAAAGTTTATTTCTATAGAAAATTTTGTCAAAATTTTATTTCTATAGAAAATTTTGTCATTTTAGAATTTTATTTCTATAGAAAATTTTGTAAAAATTTTATGTCTATAGAAAATTTTGTCAAAAGTTTATTTCTATTGATATTTTTGTCAAAATTTTATTTCTATAGAAAATTTTGTCAACATTTTATTTCTATGGAAAATATTATCAAAATTTTATTTCTATAGAAAATTTTGTCAAAATTTTATTTTTCAATAAAAATTAGCTAAAATTTTATTTCTATAGACATTTTTATCAAATTTTACTTCCATAGAAAATTGTGCCAAAATTTTATTTCTATAGAAAATTTTGTCATTTTAAAATTTTATTTCTATAGAAAATTTTGTCAAAATTTCATTTCTATATAAAATTTTGTCAAAATTTTATTTCTTTAGAAAATTTTGTCAAAATTTTATTTCTATAGGAAAATTTGTCAAAATTTTATTTCTATAGAAAATTTTGTCAAAAGTTTATTTCTAAAGAAAAATTTGTCAAAATTGTATTTCTATAGAAAATTTTGTCAAAATTTTATTTATATATAAAATTTTGTCAAAATTTTATTTCTATATAAAATTTTGTCAAAATTTTATTTCTATAGAAAATTTTGTCAAAATTTTATTTCTATAAAAAATTTTGTCAAAATTTTATTGCTATAGAAAAATTTTTTAAAATTTTATTTCTATAGAAAATTTTATCAAAATTGTATTTCTATAGAAAATTTTGTCAAAATTTTATTTCTATAGAAAATTTTGTCCAAAATTAATTTCTAACGAGAAACTTTGTAAAAATTTTATTTGTATAAAAAATTTTGTCAAAATTTTATTTCTATAGAAAATTTTGTCAAAATTTTATTTCTATAGAAAATTTTGTCAAAATTTTATTTCTATGGAAAATTTTGTCAAAATTTTATTTGTATAGAAAATTTTGTCAAAAGTTTATTTCTATAGAAAATTTTGTCTAAAGTTTATTTCTATGTTCAAAATTTTATTTCTATAGAAAATTTTGTCATTTTAGAATTTTATTTCTATAGAAAATTTTGTAAAAATTTTATTTCTATAGAAAATGTTGTCAAAATTTTATGTCTATAGAAAATTTTGTCAAAATTTTATTTCTATAGAAAATTTTGCTTTTATTTCTATAGAAAATTTTGTCAAAATTTTATTTCTATAGAAAATTTTGTCAAAATTGTATTTCTATAGAAAATTTTGTCAAAATTTTATTTCTATAAAAAATTTTGTCAAAATTGTATTGCTATAGAAAATTTTTTTAAAATTTTATTTCTATAGAAAATTTTGTCAAAATTTTATTTCTATAGAAAATTTTGTCAAAATTTTATTGCTATAGAAAATTTTGTCAAAATTTTATTTCTATAGAAAATTTTGTCCAAAATTTTTTTCTAACGATAACTTTGTCAAAATTTTATTTCTATAAAAAATTTTGTCAAAATTTTATTTCTATAGAAAATTTTGTACTATAGAAAATTTTGTAAAAATTTTATTTCTATAGAAAATTTTCTCAAAATTTTATGTCTATAGAAAATATTGTCAAAAGTTTATTTCTATAAAAAATTTTGTCAAGAGTTTATTTCTATAGAAAATTTTCTCAAAATTTTATTTCTATTGAAAATTTTATCAAAAGTTTATTTCGATAGAAAAATTTTGTTAAAATTTTATTTCTATAGAAAATTTTGTCAAAAGTTTATTTCTATAGAAAATTTTGTCATTTTAAAATTTTATTTCTCAAGAAAATTTTGTCAAAAGTTTATTTCTATAGAAAATGTTGCCAAAAGTTTATTTCTATAGAAAAATTTTGTTAAAATTTTATTTATATAGAAAATTTTTATCAAAATTTGTTTCTATAAAAAGTGTTGTCAAAATTTTATTTATATAGAAAATATTGTCAAAAGTTTATTTCTATAAAAAAATTGTTAAAATTTTATTTCTGTAGAAAATTTTGTCAAAAGTTTATTTCTTTAGAAAATATTGTCAAAATGTTATTTCTATAGAAAATTTAAGTACCTCTTAGTTGGAGAGGAATGTGTTGCAAAATCAACCAAAACATCAAGAATTATGGCAACAGTGATGGCATCCCTATTTGTAGCGTCTTAGTGTTAGTATTAAACAGTCACGATTTATGTATAACACCGTCACCTTTATAATTATGATGGCTATGTTATTTTCACAGTTTACCAGTGCGAGTATTTGGCATTTGCTTTTTTGGGTTATCTACTTTCCGGTTGATGTTCCAGCGGTGTCTCTGTTAGTGGTAATTATATTTAAACTTCACCTTGCAACATTTAAGCCAAGTTTAAAGTGTTTACATTTTTGGGCGAGGAAGTTGATATGCTTCTCTACCAAACAAAATTACAGAAAATGCAAAAAATTTCTTTTTGGCAAAAATGTGCTAAGTAAAAAAAAGAAAAACAACCAAAACCCTTAAAGCTATGGTTTGTATGGGCGGTAAATTAAAACAATAAAATAGATCATTACGTTTCGCTTCACACTAGAGGAAAGTAAAATTTAATTAGCACTTTTATTTTGCCTCGAGTAGCCAAGAAAAGATTAAAGCAAGTTTAAGGTAATGATGATGACTTATTTTTTGAAATTAATGTAAAAGCCATATTTTGGTCTTATGACAGCAAAATGTCAATGTACTCTGTTTGGAATTTTTGTACTAAAGACCTTCGATGGTGATTGAAATTAAAAAAAAAAAACGAAAAAAAATATGATGACGTTTAAGAAAACTTTTCTGTTATGTTATTATTTTACTAGGTAAAATGCAAAATATGCAGATCAAGGGCTTAGGGGATTAATAAACTTTAATAATAAAACAGATGGTACCAAGAACTGTAAATACAATGACCTGTGTGGTATTAAGGCCATAGCTTCATGAAATCAGATCAATATACGATAATGAACTTATATATATTTTTTGTTTATATAAAAAAATAAAATTACTTATAAAAATAGCCTATCTAACAGTGTGGTGAAGGTGAAGTTCCAGATAAAATGGAACGATTGTTTATCTCCAGACCACCACCACAGATATTACATTAAAAAGATCTTCTATAAATCCTTAGAAAAGTGGCTAAATATCGGAATTTTGTTTGTTATTGTCAGCCTATTCGCCACTTTGTATTCATTCCTAATGAATTGGCAACATTTGCGTATATGACATCCCTATTTTAGCTGTCGCCTGCAAATTAATTCAGAAAATTAATTGCTCCTTAATTTCTTAAAGAAAATAATCATCACTTTGGAAAAAATTTGCGAACAAACTTTTATTATTTTAAAACTTCAAATGTCCAACCAGCGACTATACACCTTCATCTGCTCTCTCCAATATAATCTTGGCTTACATAGAATCCATTTCCATCTGTCGAGTGACTCTCAAAGTTATATTCTCATGCCAACATAAAAAAAAGCCAAACACACACACGCAACCAAACAAACAACAGGAACTTTAACTAAGGCAACAAGCACAACAAGTTTTTTTTATAAAATGCTAATTTGCAATTTTCTGTTCCATTTGATTGTTTACGGGATTACAAATGCAGTTTGATCTATTGCAAGCAGAAAAACAAATTTATACGTGATTGAATTCCAGCGTGATAGTGTGATTGCATTAAATTTGGCTGGAAAACCACAAGTGGCTATCATTTCCACCAATCTACCAAAATTCTCAACAAAAAAATCCAATCAAAAATCTACTAAATTTAAAACTTTCTAATTTCGCAATTTTCAACCAACTTTGGATGAAGGTTGGTTGGAGGGGAAAAAACAGTTTCTTCCAAAGAAATATTTTATTAACATATCATATGATATAAAAAAATTTTGGAATTTGAACCTATTAACGTAGTCTTCATTTCTTCTTATAAAATATTATTAACAGAAAATTAACACTTTTAATATTTATTTTATTTTTCTGGGTGTATTAATAGCCACATATTTTTTGGTTGTATTAATAGGGTATAAGAGGACTTCGCGTTGTAAATTTGTTATATAACGGAAAGGACATTTTCTGTAGATATGGTGAATCCTATTATTTTTTTAAATTTTATTAAGTTTTAGGGGAAAATATTGCACTTTAAAAATATTGTTAGTTGTTTGTTTGAGTTGCTGTTGTTTGGTTGGATGTATGTGTTTTTAGTTGTGTTCGGCTCTTATTATACTGGCTCTTATTAAACTGGTTTGAGAGTCATTGGGAGAGAGTAATTGAATGTGAGCAAGAGGGAAATAGAGAGAGTTAGAATAATTACAGTGAAACCTTAACCTAACCATAAATAGGGTGGGTAGGTGGCAAATTTGAACAAGTGAGCATTTGTGGCTGAGTGTTTTAGGTAAGTTTAGGTATATTGGCAGCCCGTTATTTCAGACTCACTTAGACTATTCAGTCCATTGTGCTACCACAGTGATGAACTTCTCTCTTATCACTAAGTGCTGCCCGATTCACACAGGCTATGCTCAATGATAAGGCATCTCCTTTTTATAGTCGAGTCCGAACGAGCTTCCACATTGCAGTGAAACCACATAGAGAATCTTTGAAACAGTTAGAAATGTTACCAGCATTACTGAGCGGGAATAATCCACCTCTAAAAAACTTTTTGGTATTTGGTCGAAACTGGGATGTAACCCACGACCCTGTGGCGTGGGCTACATCCCAGCCATTGGCTCCCCAAATCTTGCTATATGGACATCATATTTGGACACTTATACTGATCTGGGGAAAACTGGTTTGAGAGTCATTGAGAGATCATTGATTGTGAGCGAGACTGGGAGATAAGCGAACACATTTCTAAAATTGTAAAAATTTGGTAATAAGAAAAGTGTAATAAAACAAGTATATACGGCCGTAAGTTCGGCTAGGCCGAAGCTTATGTACGTACCTTCCACCATGGATTGCGTAGAAACTTCTTCTAATCACTGCCATCCACAATCGAATTACTTGGGTGGCGATAATGCTTGCCGATGGCAAGGTATCTTAAAATCTCCTAACACCGTCTTCTAAATTGTAAGTAAGTCCATACGTGGTATATATTAAATTAAAAAAGACCGATTAAATTCGTATATCATTAAGTTTGACAAAATCTTCTATAGAAATAAAATTTTGACAATTTTTTTATAGAAATAAAATTTGTAAAAAATTTTCTATAGAAATAAAATTTCGACAAAATTTACTGTAGAAATAAAATTTTGACAATATTTTTTATAGAAATGAAATTTTAACAATATTTTCTATAGAAATAAAATTTTAACAAAATTTTCTATAGAAATAAAATTTTGACAAAATTTTCGATAGAAATAAAAATTTTACAAAATTTTCTATAGAAATAAAATTTTGGTAGATTATTTTTGGCTCGAGTGGCAACCATGATTATGAACCGATATGGACAAATTTTTGTGTGATTGGGGATCGGCTATGTATAACAATGGACTGAGTAGTCTAAATGAGTCCGAAACTAAATATAGACCATATACTAACACCACGTTCCAAATTTGAACCGGATCGGATGAATTTTGCTCCTCCAGGAGGCTCCGGAGGTCAAATCTGGAGAACGGTTTATATGGGGGCTATATATAATTGTGGACCGATATGGACAAATTCTGGCATGGTTGTTAGAGACCATATACTGACACCATGTACCAAATTTCAGCCGGATCTGATGAAATTTGCTTCTCTTTAAGGCTCCGCAAGCCAAATCTGGGAATCGGTTTATATGGGGGCTATATATAATTATGGACTGATGTGGACCAATTTTTTGCGTGGTTGGTAGAGACCATATACCAAATATCAGCCGGATCGGATGAAATTTGCTTCCCTTTGAGGCTCTGCAAGCCTAATCTGGGGATCGATTTATATGGGGGCTATATATAATTATGGACCGATGTGGACCAATTTTTACATGGTTGTTAGAGACCATATACCAATATCATGTACCAAATTTCAGCCGGATCGGATGAAATTTGCCTCTCTTGGAGGCTCCGCAACCCAAATCTGGGGATCGGTTTATATGTGCTATATATAATTATTGACCGATGTGGACCAATTTTTGCACGGTTGCTAGAGACCATATATCAATACCATGTACCAAATTTCAGCCGGATCGGATGCAATTTGCTTCTCTTTGAGGCTTCGCAAGCCAAATCTGGGGATCGGTTTATATGGGGGCCATATATAATTATGGACCGATGTGGACCAATTTTTGCATGGTTGTTAGAGACCATATACCAACACCATATACCAAATTTCAGCCGGATCGGATGAAATATGCTTCTCTTAGAGGCTCTGCAAGCAAATTTTTGGGGTTCGTTTATATATGGGCTATACGAAAAAGTGAACTGATATGGCCCATTTGCAATACCATCCGATCTACATCAATAACAACTACTTGTGCCAAGTTTCAAGTCGATAGCTTGTTTCGTTCGGAAGTTAGCGTGATTTCAACAGACGGACGGACGGACATGCATAGATCGACTCAGAATTTCACCACGACCCAAAATATATATACTTTATGGGGTCTTAGAGCAATATTTCGATTTGTTACAAACGGATTTCGATGTGTTACCCTCCTCCTATGGTGGAGGGTATAAAAATTGATAAAGAAAGGAAATGAAAAAAAAAAAAACAATTTATTGACAGTATATCGAAGAGAAGCAGTCGATCCAAGTTTACATTTTTACCGGATCACAAGTTGGAAATCCAAACTAATTTTTTGGAAGCTCAGTTGAGGTAAAAGGTATACAAATTAAACCATAGTTAAAACTTTCTATAGTCTTTAACTTATCGAGAATTTTGCTAGTATTATTGAAAAATTTCCGGTAGTTAGATTTCTATTGAATTTTTTGTTGATATAATGAAATTCAATGGAAAGCTAAAAAAAACCAACGAAAATAAGTCAACGAACTTTATATTTGAATAAACATCAAAAGGTAACAGCTACAGTTGCTCCACTTTCATTGAGTAATTTACATTTGTATAGATTAAAGTACACACATACCCCCCTACATCTCTATATATACAATTGTTTAAACATGAATGGTAAGTACTTTCTGTTTTATTTTTCCATTTTTTTTTGGGGAAATTTCTATTGACAATTAAAGTACAAACTGTCACAATTGACCGCCGCCCAATAGCATTATTGCAACAATGACACTGGCTCTCTATATGTATGTGACTCCATACAGATAACTAGCTAGAGTGATAGCTAATGGTACATAAAGGGCCAGAGATATTTGGAGATGAACAAACAGACCGACATAGGCAAACAAACCTACATCTGTCATTTCTGTTTTCATATGATTTCCGTTGGATTTGCACATACACCAACGAACATAGGTATGCATATGCAAGTACATGTAGTTTTAATGTTGGTATGAGGTTAGTATGATAATTATGGATAATTACGAATAGTTCAGTTACCTAGAAATCAGTTAATTTTCTTTAGATTGGGCGAATCGCTTTATTTTCCCCCATTGATTTTAAGTTGTTCCGTTATTTTGAGTAGCTGTTGTTTGGTTGAGTGTGTGTGTGGCTTTTGCCTGGGGAAGTTGTTTTTAAGAGTCATTAGCAGAGTATTGGTAGTATGAGAGTAAGCTAAAGCAAAGGGAGTAATACGATAAATACATATAAAAGACCATTTTCTTTAGATATTGCGAATCGCATTAATTGTTCACATTGATTAAATTGTAGTAAAGGAAATTGTAAATTTTAAAAATATTGACATTTTGTCGTTGTTGCGTTAGTTTGAGTAGCTGTTGTTTGGTTGGGTCTCTGTGTTGTATTTGAGTTTTGTTATGCTGGCCGGGAGAGTAATTTTGAGAGTCGTTAGCAGAGTATTGGTAGTAGGAGACTGAGCAAAAACGATGAGAGTAATACAATTGTATGCATATGCTGAGGGGAATATGGTAGGGGTGAGATATTTTGGGAGCGAAAAGACAGGTTAGCCAGATATTTTTCCCAAAGCTGTTAAATAAAATTAAATAATGAGCATTATAAGAAAAATAAAAACTTACCTCTTTGTTATTAAAACCCCATGAGTGAATGTAATATGTGATATTTCATTTTATGTAAGAATTTATTCTCCAACATATGTAATCACTTTCACTACAATCGATTTTCGTGTGTCGGGTAGGCTAGTATATATACGTATTGGTAGGCTACACATTTGTTTTTGGTACATATTGTGAGATCAGGGTTTGGCGTAGTAAATTTGGTGTCAAATAAAAGGTAATTTTCCGTAACATAGATATGGTGAATCGCTTTAATTGATCTATTTTTTAAAGTTTTAGTGGGGAAAATTGCATTTTGAAAAAATATTGAGGTTATTGTCGTTGTTTGTGGCATTTGTTATACTCGCATGGGAAAGAAAGTTTGACAGTCATTTGTATAGCATTGGTAGTAACAGAGAGAGCATAGAGCTAAAGTTGTGGGGATGACATGTTTTATGAACAAAAGCCATTAACCCTGGAAATGCATCCTTATTATTTGTACACCAACGTCATCCTTCGACATTTTAACTACGGCTTATTTCAAGACGCTATAATTTGCATAGTGAGCAAATATGAGAACCCAAATTGAGTTTATTATCTTATTCAATTTGTTTTTAATTAGTATCAAACAAACATGCATAAAACGTTGAATTAGTAGAACTTAAATTTATAATTTCCCAATTGACTAAAATACATCAAAAATTAAATTACGCGTCGTTAATTTGACGAAGAATGATTGACGAAGGATGACTTAATAAATAATAGGCATTACAAGAAAAATAAAAATTTTAATTATTTACATATTTGTTATTAAAACCACATGAATAAATGTAGTAAGATATAATTCATTTTTTTTAAAGCCCTAGATCTCTATTCTCCAAAAATGTATCTCTCTCACTACATTCGAATTTCAAATGTCGAGAAGGCTGGTATATATTAATACACTGCAAATATCTTTCGAGAATATCTTGGTGACACATGTGATGATTTTGGTGGGTACATTTTTTTCTGTACAAATGGGCAAATAGTGGAGAAAATTGCATTTTTTTAATATTGAAAATATTGCTTTAGCTTGAGTAGCTCTTGCTGGGTTGGGTTTATGTTTGGATTTTGTTATGCTGACATGGGGAAGTAAGTTTGAGAGTCATTGGGATAACATTGATAATAAGAGAGTGAGCTAAAACAATGATAGGTTACGTTATGTATAGTAGCAGCCCGCTATTTCAGGCTCAGTTAGACAATTCAGTCCATTGTGATATCACAGGGTATTACATTAGGCTCGAAATCTACAAAAAGTAGATTTGAAATCCCTTTTTTATAAGGCAAATGCCAGTTGAAATCACTTAAAGTGGATTATGGAAGTGTAATGTGTATGAGGTGTAAGCAAATTTTTCCATATGTGTTATATCCGTTCTCGCAATAAATTCAGCCCACAAGCAAATTTTTTACAATTGTGGTGGGTATTTTGATCAAAAATGGCCTTGACTATTTACATCATTTCTTGTATTGTTACCGTTTTTTCGCCCACTTTTCGGATGCGATGCAGTTTGGACTAAAATATCATGGTAACGATCAATGGTTTCTCCTACCAAACATTATCACCCTTTCACGAATAACTTTATTTCTGAATGGAATAGATCAAAATGTTTTTGTAAGCTTGTAAACAATAAAATGAACTGTCACTGTCAGACGAGCAGTTTAGAATTCATAGCAATCTCAAGTTGGGTGAAATACATGTCTGGCACCTTGTATATGTTTTTTCCTTTGAGCTATGGTGAAGTTCGAGTTGAGTGTAGAAATTAGAGGTCTGCATCGAATAACTTTTCACTACATGTATGCAATTCGCTGTCGAATATAGTACATACAATGTCTTTCTCTCAGAGCGCAAGTAGTGAAGTGAAGAGAACACTTGCTTGTCAAATACCACCAAGTACTTATCCGAAACAATATGTGTTCCGAAAAAAAGGAACAATAAAAATGCAAGTACTTGAGAAAAAGTACAGCATGGATTCTCTTCACTTCACGTGGTACCACAAGTATTTCTCAGTTATGTGCGAAGCAAAACTTTCCATTATTATTAATCATAGATATGTATGTATGTCACATATTTCATATATTTATGTATGCCACACACTTACTTTAACGTTTGCCGTTCTTTATAACAAACCGAAAACATATATTATGGAGAGTAACTGTATTTTGGTATTTCTGAAACTGCACGCAGTACATGGAGTACTCTATGAAGTTTTGTTCTGGCGTGATCACTCTGAGTACACTTCAATAAGAGAGAAAGAGGAATATGTGTTTGTTGGTAGTGAAGACATCAAGTAGCTACAAGAAGTTACTCGTGGCTTTTGGTGTTCATCAAAATGTGTACCAATTGTTTTGCGGCTCTCTCAAATAGATGTACTCATGTAGCAAGTACACGTGTACTCTGCATTTACAAATGTAATTGTGCAGACCTCTAGTAGAAATCATCACTCGTTAGACTATGTTTAAATCATATCATAGCACCTCAGCGCAAACTTTCCAATGCACCCTCGTTTATTCTCAACAACATACACTCAACTCTGCTATTATGAATACTCGTATAAGTCGACATTTTTTATGACGATGTACTACATACAGACATCAGCATAGTTACAGTGCATAAGGTTTATTGAACTTTCAATTTCATTGAAATGCAAAGGTGTGTGCCATGGCATGTGAGCAGCTTCTGCTACTGTGGCTGTCTCAACTCTCTCAGCCCATATAGCCTCAATGTTGTTGTTGTTGTTGTTTTTTTTTTTCACAAGAAATGAGAAGAATAAAAAAATGAATTGGGAAAAAAGAAAAGCTCAAATGTAATAGTGAAGCCTTGTTGTTGTTGTTGGTTTTGTTATTGACGGTGGGTATAACAGCTATAAAGCCCTAGTTTAGTATTTTGTTTCTTCCTCTCCCTCTCTCTCTCTTTTGATTCTCTTCAAAACGATGAAAGTCAATGTTTATTAGCCATGATATGGTAGCCTAAGCTTCAGCTGCTGTTTCTGCTGCAGCATTTGTGATTACCATCATAACACCCACTCTACCATAACGTTGAGGTTTTCTCTTCCTTGTTGTTTCTCTCCCATACCCCCTCTAGAGGTCTCTTGCCCGTGTATATGTATGAGATTATATAATACCTGGGGAAAAGCTTTGCAATTTTTAAGCCCACCAAATGTTTTGGTTTTTGTTTTATGCAATTATTGTTGTTGTTATTACCTCGAAATTGTGCAAATGCTATTACAACAACAAAAACAGAAGAATACAACTTTTTGGCATAAAGCCATTTGAAATGGCTTCAAACAAAAAACCCCATAGCTGATGGCATTGCAGAGAAAAATGGCAAAGATAAGCAAAGATTACCGGGATAACAGCAATGGGTCAATGTGGGATGTCAAAGGTAGGCTGAAAGTTGAGAGCAAATCAGGAAGTATAAACGATCGGACAATGAAAACAAATCTGTAGGAGGAATTGTGGAAAATAGTTGGAGGATAATGACAGATGCTTTTTTGAATGACTAGGAAGTTTGATGACCATAGAGATTTTAAGGAAATTTGATAGTTATTGTATGTACACTGATAAAAATATTAAGATAAAAAAATTTAAAATAATCTATAAGAACACAAAATTAACACAATATTAAGGAAAAGTTTCATTTCAAAAATCATTTAAAAGAAAATTTGTAAAAGTTTTGTTTTCTTTTCATTAAATTTAGGATGGCCATTTTCAAAATGCGCGTGTGATCTTAAGAAAATTTAAACGTTATTGTACATACACCAAATAAAAGATAACAACTTTATATTAAAATATAAGGGCACAAAATTTACCCTATATTAGGGGCAAATTTCTTTAAAAAAAATTTAATCTGCGATTAAATGATTGTTGTTTTTTTCTTAAAACTTTGGGTTGCCCTACATTTAAAGGGCAATGTCGACTATTATCGGGAAAATTTTTTAAAGGCAGTATTGAGGACCTGGGCCGACAATTATTACGAACAGGACTCAGTACCTTCGCATTTAGCACGCGTCAACAAAGAATTACGAGTAATTGAGTCTTAAAAAGAAGGATTCTCGCTTCATCTCTACTGGTTGCCACACGAGACCACAAAATCTCATTTTTCAAAATTTTATTTCTAACTAAGCTACACTTGTAGTTTAGTCAATGCATGGTTTTAAGCTGAGATAAAAAAAACAGTAATGATTGATGAGAAACCAACAATAACAAACAAAACGAATGGAAAAATGTATTTCTATAAAAAATTTGTTCAAAATTTTATTTTTAAAGAAAAATTTGTTAAAATTTTATTTCTATAGAAAATTTTCTAGAAATTTTATTTCTATAGAAAAGTTTGTCAAAATTTTATTTCTATAGAAAATTTTTATCAAAATTTTACTTCTATAGAACATTTTTATCAAAATTTGTTTCTATAGAAAATTTTGTAAAAATTTTATTTCTATAGAAAATTTTGTAAAAATTTTATTTCTATAGAAAATTTTGTCAAAATTTTATTTCTATAGAAAAATTTGTCAAAATTTTATTTCTATAGAAAAATTTGTCAAAATTTTATTTATATAGAAAAATTTATCAAAATTGTATTTCTAAATATACAATTAAGAACCGATATGGACCAATTTTTGTGTGATTGAGGATATGTTTATCAAGGGGTTATATATAACTATAGACCGATATGAACAAATTTTGGCAACAACCATGCCAAAGCGGCCACATACTAGCACAAAGTAGCAAATTTCAACCAAATTGGATGAATTTTGCTCCTCCAAGAGGCTCCGGAGTTTAAATCTGGTGATCGTTTCATATGGGAGCAATATATAATTATGGACCGATATGGACCAATTTTTGTATGGTTATTAGAGACCATATACGTACGCGACGTACCAAATTTCAACCGAATCGGATGAATTTTGCTCTTCCAAGAGGCTCCGGAGTTCAAATCTGGGGATCGGCTTATATGGGAGCTATATATAATTATGGACCGATATGGACCAATTTTGGCATGGTTGGTAGAGACCATATACCAACACCATGTACCAAATTTCAAGCGGAAGATGCTCCGGAAGTCAAATCTGGGTTTATAAGGGGGACATATATAATTCTAGGCCGATGTGGACTAATACCACGTACCAAATTTCAACCGGATAGGATGAAATTTGCTTCTTTAAGAGGCTCCGCAAGTCAAATCTGGGGGTCGGTTTATATGGGGGAGCCACCGTGGTGCAATGGTTAGCACCACGGTGGCTCCAAAAATTTTTCAGCGGACACCAAAAATTTTTCAGCGCTCAGTTTTTCAGTAATGCTGGTGACATTTCTGAGGGTTTCAAAGCTTCTCTAAGTGGTTTCACTACAATGTGGAACGCCGTTCGGACTCGGCTATAAAAAGGAGGTCCCTTCTCATTGAGCTTAATATGGAATCGGGCAGCCCTCAGTGATAAGAGACAAGTTCACCAATGTGGTATCACAATGGACTGAATAGTCTAAGTGAGCCTGATACATCGGGCTGCCACCTAACCTAAAAGTGGTCCGATATGGCCCAATTGCTATACCATCCGACCTACATCAATAAAAACTACTTGTGCCAAGTTTCAAGTCGATAGCTTGTTTCGTTCGGAAGTTAGCGTGATTTCAATAGACGGACGGACGGACATGCTTAGATCGACTCAGAATTTCACTACGACCCAGAATATATATACTTTATGGGGTCTTAGAACAATATTTCGATGTGTTACAAACGGAATGACAAAGTGAATAAACCTCCCATCCTATGGTGCAGGGTATACAAATATAGCGCTTTAATTTGTTGCATTACATATCAGCCATCCTGTACACTCTACTCTCTAGGAAATAGGCATATAATTTAACGTGTTAACTATGCCTGCTCCGAAAATGTCCCATGATAAATCAATATGGGTGTCAAATTAATTTTAAATGTTCGTTTAACACCTTTTTTTGTCCCGATCATTTTCCCCAATTTTGCCATACAATGAAATGCATATCACGGATTGTCCATGATATTGTTTTACAGAAAGATGTTAACATATGTTTGACATTTTGAAATCAGACACTCAAAGAAAAATGCCTATTAAAAAAGACTTAAATGTTTTCGTTTTTATAAGCAGTTTTCAAAATGTCACTTTTAATTAATGCAATTAAAAATTTATTAGATTTTGATCAAAAGAGTAAATTTTTTAAGTGAGATAAACAATCATTTAGTTGTACATAATTTTTTAATCATTTATTTTTATGTTATATTTTTTTATTTACTTATAATCTTTATCTGGATAATTAATATTTTTATATTTTTGAATTTAAGTAAAATATTAATAAATTAAATTATTTTCTTATTTTTTTGATTTAAATAAAATGTTAATTGGCACAATTTTTATTTTGGTTTGTAATTTTTTTTTGTTCATTTAAATAATAATTGGGAAAATTTTAAGTTTTTATTTAGAATGTTAATTGGGGTAATTAATATAATTAATTTAACTTTTTCCCATTTAATCAAAATATTAATTAGGATAATTAATATTTGACTTATAAACGTCCTTTTTCAGTCCTTTTCAATTATTTTTATTTATTTATTTATTTATTTTAAAGTGTTCATTGGGATTATTAATATTTGCTATTTTTTTATTTATTTAAAGTCTTAATTGATGTAATTAATATTTTTTATTTTATTTTTTGTAGTTAATTAAATGTTAATTAGGAGTATTAAATTAAAATCCCAGCAAAGAAAGTGTCGCCAAAACAGTTCCAGAAGTGGCGTAAAATTTGGCGCAGAAGCGATGAATTTAACGTGGACTTGTAATGAATTTAACATGGATGTCCAATGAAATGAAATGAACCCACACATACACAAGGTCGTGGGTTCGATTCCTGCTTCGACCGAACACCAAAAAGTTTTTCAGCGGTGGATTATCCCACCTCAGTAATGCTGGTGACATTTCTGAGGGTTTCAAAACTTCTCTAAGTGGTTTCACTGCAATGTGGAACGCCGTTCGGACTCGGCTATAAAAAGGAGGTCCCTTGTCATTGAGCTTAACAGGGAATCGGGCAGCACTCAGTGATAAGAGAGAAGTTCAACAATGTGGTATCACAATGGACTGAATAGTCTAAGTGAGCCTGATACATCGGGCTGCCACCTAACCTAGGATAAAGTGGCAGCCCGATTACGATTCAGGCTCACTTAGATTATTCAGTCCATTGTGATAACCTAACCTGCATCAATTCTTAAGAGGTGATCCAAATTTTTTGTTTTGGATGTAAATTCAAAAATGTTGTGATATTGTGCCAAATAACTAATTTTTTATGATTTCTAATGCATTCTAACGCTGAAACGTTAAAACTCAAATATTTTCAAAAATTCCAAGTTTTCCAAAAAATATTGTTTAGCATTTTTTCGACAAAATTTAAATAATTTGTACCATTATTAATTGTTACACTGTTTTTAACCTATTTGACGTAAACAAAGTTAAAATTATCCTTCGAAAATATTAAATATCAAAAGAATTTCCTTTGTAGTTAAAATAAAGGACATCTTTGGAAGGAAATTTTTGGAAGTGGGTTTAAAGTTGTACCTATAAAAAAACTTAAAATTTTTTTTGCTGCGGCGTAATTTGGGATTATTATATTTAATTTAAAAATATCAACATTTTCGATCCCTTTCAATTAATTTTTTATTGTTTTAATTTTTTGTTATTTGATTAAAATGGTAATTGGGATAATTAAAATTTTGTATTTTATTTTATTTCATTTCATTTTTAAAATTATTTTTTGCTTTTAAATAACTGTCAAAAGAACTTCGTTTGTAGTTAAAATAAAAGACATCTTTAGGAGGACATTTTTGGAAGGGGTTTTAATGTTGTGTCTTTAGCACAACTTCCAATTTTTTTTTTGCTGGAATGTTATTTGGAATAATTAGATTTGAATTAAAAACGTCAAAATTTTCAATCATTTTCAATTAATTTTGAAATTGTTTATGTTTTTTATTTAATTAAAATAGTAATTGGGATAATAATTTTTTTATTTTTTTTTTAATTTTATTTTTAAAATTATTTTTTGTTTTTAATTAAACTGTTGATTGGGATAACTACTATTTAATTACTATTTTATTTAATTTACTATTAAATTTATACTTAAATTAAAATGTTAATTATGATAATTAATATAATAATAAAGTTGTAACTATAAAAAAACTTAAAATTTGTTTTTGCTGCGGTGTAATTTGGGATTATTATATTTAAATTTAAAATATAAACATTTTCAATCCCTTTCAATTAATTTTTTATTGTTTTAAATTTTTTTTGTTTGATTAAAATAGTAATTGGGATAATTAAAACTTTGTATTTTATTTTATTTCGTTTTATTTTTTAAATTAATTAATTGTTCAAAGAACTTCCTTTGTAGTTAAAATAAAAGGCATCTTTAAGAGGACATTTTTGGAAGGGGATTTAATGTTGTGCCTTTAGCACAACTTCCAATTTTTTTTTGCTGGAATGTTATTTGGAATAATTAGATTTGAATTAAAAACGTCAAAATTTTCAATAATTTTCAATTAATTTTGAAATTGTTTATGTTTTTTATTTAATTAAAATAGTAATTGGGATAATAATTTTTTTTATTCTTTTTTTTAATTTTATTTTTAAAATTATTTTTTGTTTTTAATTAAACTGTTAATTGGGATAACTACTATTTAATTACTATTTAATTTAATTTACTATTGAATTTATATTTAAATTAAAATGCTAATTAAGATAATTAATATAATAATAAAGTTGTACCTATAAAAAAAACTTAAAAATTTGTTTTGCTGCGGTGTAATTTGGGATTATTATATTTAAATTAAAAATATCAACATTTTCAATCCCTTTCAATTAATTTTTTATTGTTTTAAATTTTTTTTTATTTGATTAAAATGGTAATTGGGATAATTAAAATTTTGTATTTTATTTTATTTCATTTTATTTTTTAAATTAATTAATTGTTAAAAGAACTTCCTTTGTAGTTAAAATAAAAGACATCTTTAGGAGGACATTTTTGGAAGGGGATTTAATGTTGTGCCTTTAGCACAACTTCCAATTTTTTTTGCTGGAATGTTATTTGGAATAATTAGATTTGAATTTAAAACGTCAAAATTTTCAATCATTTTCAATTAATTTTGAATTTGTTTATGTTTTTTATTTAATTAAAATGGTAATTGGGATAACTACTACTTAATTACTATGTAATTTAATTTACTATTAAATTTATATTTAAATTAAAATGTTAATTAAGATAATTGATATAATAATAATTAATTGATATAATAATAATATAATTAAACTGTTAATTGAGATAACTACTATTTAATTACTATTTAATTTAATTTACTATTAAATTTACATTTAAATTAAAATGTTAATTAAGATAATTAATATAATAATAAAGTTGTACCTATAAAAAAACTTAAAAAATTGTTTTGCTGCGGTGTAATTTGGGATTATTATATTTAAATTAAAAATATCAACATTTTCAATCCCTTTCAATTAATTTTTTATTGTTTTAAATTTTTTTTATTTGATTAAAATGGTAATTGGGATAATTAAAATTTTGTATTTTATTTTATTTCATTTTATTTTTTAAATTAATTAATTGTTAAAAGAACTTCCTTTGTAGTTAAAATAAAAGACATCTTTAGGAGGACATTTTTGGAAGGGGATTTAATGTTGTGCCTTTAGCACAACTTCCAATTTTTTTTGCTGGAATGTTATTTGGAATAATTAGATTTGAATTTAAAACGTCAAAATTTTCAATCATTTTCAATTAATTTTGAATTTGTTTATGTTTTTTATTTAATTAAAATGGTAATTGGGATAACTACTACTTAATTACTATGTAATTTAATTTACTATTAAATTTATATTTAAATTAAAATGTTAATTAAGATAATTGATATAATAATAATTAATTGATATAATAATAATATTTTTTTTTGGTAGTTTTTTTATTTGATTAAAATATTAATTGAGAAAATTAATATTTTTCTCATTTTTATTTAATATAATTAATAAGTGGGTCACTTAATTTTTTAAATTTATTAAGTTTTCATGTTCCACCAAGTTTTAATTGGAAATATTTTGGTGATATATTTTTTGAATGTGGTATAAGTATTCATACAATTAACTTACGTATTTAATTAAAATGTTAATTGAGATAATTAATATTTTATATTTTATTTCTTAATTTTTTTCACTGATTCAATAAGAAATTTAATTGATTTTCTTTATATAATTAAAATGTAGGATTTTTTTATTTAATTTTTCTGTTTTGTATTTACATAAAATGTTAGGTTAGGTCAGGTCAGGTCAGGTTAAAGTGGCTGCCCGATTATGATTCAGGCTCACTTAGACTATTCAGTCCATTGTGATACCACATTAACTAAAAGTACATATTACATCTGGGCACTTCTAGTTTTAACCGCTGAACCATCTCGATTATTTTCCTCTGTTGAACCAACCAGATTGTTCCAAAAACATTAGCAGACTGCTTAAGTTAACGTTTTCCAGGTCCGCCAGTAATCTGAAGCTATATGCCCCTAAAATTTGCTTACGCCTTACACAAAATGCAGGACATTCACACAAGAGGTGTTTTATTGATTCCTTTTCCTCCGCATCATGACAGCTCATTCATTATACTTCGCACCAATAGTTTTTGCAAAATCGTCTATCAGGCAGCGACCCGTTATAGCAGATATAAGGTCTGGCGTCTCGAGAACACTAGCATATCTAGTGTGCGGTTTAAGTTTAAATGGGGCCATATTTGCTTGGTGTCGTTACAACCCTTGCAATTCTCCCATCGAACATTTGCCATCATGACAGCCTTCTCACGCAGCAAGAGCTTGCAGGTAGCCAGAGACATACCAACAGATTCTAGTTCCCCTGGATTATGTAAGGTAGTTCCTGCCTTGCTAGCTCATCTGCTTCGCAGTTCCCCGGTATGTTCCTATGGCCAGGCACCCTTATTAGGTGAATATTGTGATGCTCAGCCATCTCATTGTGAGATTTGCGGCAGTCGATGGCCGTTTTCGAGTTGAGGAACACAGAGTCCAAGGATTTTATTGCAGGTTGACTGTCTGAGTATATAATAATGTTAATTGAGATATATAATATTTACGTCATCAATACCATAATTTCTTCAATTTATTTTATTGTTTAAGTTTCTCAAAATTAATAATTATATCACTTAATTTGTTAATTGGTTAAGCTTTCAGTTTAAATCGATTGTTAAATGGAAAAATTTTGTTGATATATTTTTTTCAAAGTGAAGGAGCCTCCTTGGTGAAATTCTATATCGAGCAATAAAATTGTCTCACTTTTTTCAAGAGTGTAACGGTAAATGGTTCCATATATTATGACTTCAATGACTTCTTCTCTTTCATATGCCACAAAGAGCAAACGATTGCAAAAAAAAAAACAAAAAAAAAAATGCATGGAAGCCTAAGAGTAGTATAGGTAGTATTCACTTCCTTGTTAGCTTGCTTGCTTTTTTGTTAACACCCCTGAGTGGACTGTGTGAAAGTGTGAAACACCACACCAGAGTAGCCTACACTAACAACAATAACAATTGCATGAAACAAAATGGCAAAGCAAACCTCAACATTGGCAAACATCAACCAAACTGTTGGGTAGAGGGGGAGGGGCGAACCATAAGGCCATACAGGCAATACTCCTTCACCTACAGTGTGTCAGTGCAGCTAAGGAAACACCAAAGTGAATTAGTGCTGTTGGTTGGATGCACTTGTTCATGCGAAAGCAAAAAAAAAACCAAACAAAAACGAAAAGAAACTTAAAATAAGTAAAAGTGGGGAGCAAAAACACAAAACGACTAAAACAAAACTGGGAGAAATTAAAAAAAATGTAAAACAAAAAATCCATTCGCAATACAGTTTTATAAGGCCCAAGCATTTTTATATTGGCATAGGCTAAAGCGCATAGGCACTTTGTGAAAAGGGGAATCCACTCATGGAAATATGCATCTGTTATATGGCGCATAGACAATAGAGTGTCCTAAAATAAATACTGAAAGTACAGTAGCTTATTTTTCCCTAGACACTAAAAAAGTCCATCGTTACTATATTTTAATTTTTTTAATGTAAAAAAAAAATAATGTTAAAAAAATAAAAGATCAAGAAATTTGAAACACTAATCCCGAGGGAAAGAAGTTATTTAGACTTCTGACACGATGGCTCCAGATTGGATGGATAAGTGGGTTTTGGAGTACTATCAAAGGACATTGATCTTAAAATCGAGAAAAGATTACCTTATAACTGTAGTGATTTTCAAGTGAAATATTAGCTAGAAAGTTTTATCCGTAGTACATGATATCAATATACATTATCAATCATAGAAAAAATTATGCACGTCAGTCAATAAGCCGATTCCCAAGAAAATCGTTCCCCAAATTTAAGTTCTAATCCCGAGGGAAAGAAGTTATTTAGACTTCTGACACGATGGCTCCAGATTGGATGGATAAGTGGGTTTTGGAGTACTATCAAAGGACATTGATCTTAAAATCGAGAAAAGATTACCTTATAACTGTAGTGATTTTCAAGTGAAATATTAGCTAGAAAGTTTTATCCGTAGTACATGATATCAATATACATTATCAATCATAGAAAAAATTATGCACGTCAGTCAATAAGCCGATTCCCAAGAAAATCGTTCCCCAAATTTAAGTTCTTGGTGACACATTTTAGTCACGATCCTTTGACAAAAAATGGACTAAAATGTATCAAATATAAAAACTACAAATTTGTGAAAAATTTAATTTCTACACAAAATTTTGTCAACATTTTATTTTTATATTTCTCTATAAAATTTCGCCCAATTTTTTCTCAAACTTTTATTTTTTCTTTTATTTCTATAGAAAATTTTGCCAAAATTTAATTTCTATAGAAAATTTTGTCAATATTTTATTTTTATTGAAAATTTCTTTTTCTATAAAAAAAAGTTGTCAAAGTCTTATTTCTATTATTTCTACAGAAAATTTTCTCAAAATTTTATTACAATAAAAACTTTTCTCAAAATTTAATTTCTATAGACAATTTTCTCCAAATTTTATTTCTATAAAAAATTTTGTGAACATTTTATTTCTATAGAAAATATTGTCCGAATTTTCTTACTATATATTTTGTTCAAAATTTTATTTCTATAGGAAAATTTCTATACAAATTTTATTTCTATATAATTTTTTTTTTCAAAATTTTACTTCTATAGAAAATTTTCTCAAGATTTTATTTCTATAGAAAATTTTCTCAAAATTTTATTTCTATAGACAAGTTTGTAAAAATTTTATTCCTAAGAAATTTTTTTCAAAATTTTCTATAGAAATAAAATTTTGAAAAAAAATTCTATAGAAATAATATTTTGACAAAATTTTCTATAGAAATAAAATTTCGACAAAATTTTCTATTGAAATAAAACTTTTCTCTATGGAAATAAATTTTTGACAACATTTTTCAATAGAAAATTTTGAGAAAAATTTCTATAGAAATTTGGACAAAATTTTCCATAGGAATAAAATTTTGACAAAATTCTATTCTATATAATTCTATATAAAATTTTCTCAAGATTTTATTTCTATAGAAAATATTTTTCAAAATTTTATTTCTCTACAAAATTTTGTAAAAAATTTCTATAAAAAATTGCATCAAAATTTTATTTCTATAGAAAATTTTGTCAAAATTATATTTCTATAGAAAATTTTGTCAAAATTTTATTTCAATAGAAAATTTTTTCAAAATTTTATTTCTTTAGAAAATTTTGTTAAAATTTTATTTCTTAAGAAAATTTTGTCAAAATTTTATTTCTTTAGAAAATTTTGTTAAAATTTTATTTCTTTAGAAAATTTTGTCAAAATTTTATTTCTATTGTAAAATTTATTAAAATTTTATATCTATTGAAAAATTTGTTAAAATTTTATTTCTATTGAAAAATTTTGTCATAATGTTATTTCCATTGAGGGGAGCCACCGTGGTGCAATGGTTAGCATGCCCGCCTTGAATACACAAGGTCGTGGTCTCGATTCCTGCTACGACCGAACACCAAAAAGTTTTTCAGCGGTGGATTATCCCACCTCAGTAATGCTGGTGACATTTCTGAGGGTTTCAAAGCTTCTCTAAGTGGTTTCACTGGAATGTGGAACGCCGTTCGGACTCGGCTATAAAAAGGAGGTCCCTTGTCATTGAGTTTAACATGGAATCGGGCAGCATAAGTGATAAGAGAGAAGTTCACCACTGTGGTATCACAATGGACTGAATAGTCTAAGTGAGCCTGATACATCGGGCTGCCACATAACCTAACCTAACCTATTTCCATTGAGAATTTTGCCAAATTTTTATTTCTATAGAAAATTATATGCGAATTTTATTTCTATAGAAAATTGTGTGCGAATTGCATTTCTATAGAAAAACTTAAAAAAATGACCAATTTGATGAAAATATCAACTAAATTCCATTTGGTGGAACGATCGGACCGAATTTAAAATTTAAAAATTTTTTGGACCAATTTATTTTTATCTCTCCTTCTAAAGAGGAAGAGAGAGAGAGAACAAGTAGTAACAGCCTTCTTTTAAACTTTTAACTTTCTGACGAATATAACTTATAGGTATTTTTGAAAAATTGTCATATTTATGGCAACATTTTTATTATCTCATCTTCTATTGAGAAAGAGAGGGAGAGAGAGATCGAGTCTTGACAGTTTCCTTTAAAACAAAGAAGACTTGTTTCGTACTGAGCTGCTAATTTTGCCGATTGAGCTGCATTTTGACGTTTTTTAATCAAGATATGCCAAAAATGCTGATAGCGATATTAGCTCCACTTAGAATTTCTCATTTTTTTTTTTTTGAAATTGGAAGATAATCTTTAGACCCATAGTCTAGGGACTCAAACTTATTACATATTGAATAAATTTTTAAAAATATTAAAATTAAATTAAATAGTTTTTGCCGATTTTTGTGTTTTGATCTCAGCTTTAAAACCATTGGGTTGACTAAACTACAAGAGTAGCTTAACCAACAGAGGAAAAGAATGTTTGTCAATTTTTTTTTTATGTGCCATGTTACTCGTATTGAACGCATTCAGAAGAGGTTTATTAAATTTGCCCTGCGTTCAATATCTTTCACAGATCCTGAACCATCATATTCTGACCGATGTCGACTTATCGGTATGAAGACACTAGAAAATAGAAGATTATTTTTATCTCAGATTTTTCTGTACAAGATAGTTAATGGCAACATAGATGCTCCAGATTTGCTTGAATTAATACAATTTAATATTCCATGCCATAATTTGCGTCGTCAAAACCTTCTCTTCATTCCAATTCATCGTAGCAACTATTCATATAATGAACCAATTGTGCGTGCTTTAAAGGAATTTAATCGGATCTCAAATTTTAGGTTGGATTTTTCTTCTACATTATTTGATTTTTGTAAATCATTAGATATTATATATTTTTAGTAATAAGCTTAGTCTGTAAGGATTGTAATGCAAATCCAAAGACTGAAATAAATAAATAAATTTATTTGGGCAAAGCCCTATTTTTGCCGATTTTTAAAATGCAAGTTCGATTATGGCGATTTTTTCTGGAAACATTTGCGACTGTGCATTTTTTTTTTGGCAGCCCTGATTGCGTATCATTGATGTACGAGATATTCTCTCTTGGCCAACTGAGAGTATGAGCAGAGGGTGTTCGTAAAACGTTTAGCACCATAATAAAAAATGAATTATGACCACCCTATATTTCGTTAAAGGCTCACCAAACTGTAAACTAGCATGAATGGCATACCCTAATCAACTTATAAATATGCACGTTGTGTTATATACCAACAAAAAAATTGTATATGCAAATGTTAAGGAACGCTATAGACGACGATGTATTCCTTTTTGTTTTTATTGTTGTTGGTTTTTTTTTTATCCTCTGGTGTTTTACATCATCACCTTGTGTTTTTGTCCGGGCATTGGCACAGTTTTTCAAAGCAGAAGTGCAACACTTACGTTGTGTGTTACGTTTTAACGCCATCACTACTTAGCATTTGCATATGGCCATAAGAGAGTGCCTGTGTGTTGTATGAATCTATTAACATAGTTATGTGAGTATTTGTGTTCACCTTATGAATGCCTATGTGTACGTTTAACATGACAATTTGTCATGACGTTGTACTTGCGATTTTTATTTTCCTTTGTCGTTATTGTTGTTGTTGCATTATATGTTAGCAATTCCTAACAAGTTCTTTCCCAGTCATAAGGAAAAGAAATAAAAAAGCAGACAGATTTGCAATTCGTCACTTATGCACAGTGGTTTCTTCCAACAAACAAAAGGGAAACTCGTAAGGTGTAATAAAAACAGAGAGAATTTTAAAGAGTACATTATTTTAAAGAAAATCGATCTCAGGAAATCTATTGAGAGCAAAGCTAAATTCTAACCCCCATATTCATAAAAGTTAACGTAAACTTTAAACCTACTATTACCATACAAATTTCTTCGATAAACAGTCAGTAAATTATTATGAATATGGGCATAAAGGTTCCAGTTTATTCACATTCTATCCCATGGGACAGAATGTGAATAAACTTATCAGGCAGTTTATTAGCCATTATCATATATTTGTTACCCATTAACATATATATTATATGGTCTCAAACCCCATATAGTATACATACAGGGTGACTGATGTGTATTGCAACCAAAATCAGGTTGCTATCATTTCTAAACCGCCCGTCTGACAGCTGACAGTTATATTAGAGTTCCAGTTCATTTCATAAAGCATTTTGGCCAATTGCATTCAGAAATAAAGACAATTGTGCTGGCATTCATGCATGATAGAGTGTGATTGCAATTAAAATAGAAATAAAATTTTGACAAAATTTTCTATCGAAATAAAATTTTGCAAAAATTTTCTATAGAATTAAAATTTTGGAAAAATTTTCTATAGAATTAAAATTTTGAAAAAAATATCTATAGAATAAAAATTTTTCCAGAATTTTCTATAGAAATAAAATTCTGACAAAATTTTCTATAGAAATAAAATTCTGGCAAAAATTTTTGTAGAAATAAAATTTTGACAAAATGTTCTATAGACAAAATTTTCTATAGTAATAAAATTCACAAAAGCTTCTATAGAAATAGAATTTTGACAAAATGTTCTATAGAAATAAAATTTCGACAAAAGATTCTAAAGAAGTAAAGCTTTCTCAAAATTTTCAATAGAATTAAAATTTTGATAAAAAAATTTTCTATAGAAACACAATTTTGACAAAATTTTCTATAGAAATAAAATGTTGACAAAATTTTATATAGTAATAAAATGTTAACAAAATTTTCTATAAATAAAATTTTGACAAAATTTTCTATCGAAATAAAATTTTGCAAAAATTTTCTATAGAATTAAAATTTTGGAAAAATTTTCTATAGAATTAAAATTTTGAAAAAAATATCTATAGAATAAAAATTTTTCCAGAATTTTCTATAGAAATAAAATTCTGACAAAATTTTCTATAGAAATAAAATTCTGGCAAAAATTTTTGTAGAAATAAAATTTTGACAAAATGTTCTATAGAAATATAATTTTGACAAAATTTTCTATAGTAATAAAATGCACAAAAGCTTCTATAGAAATAGAATTTTGACAAAATGTTCTATAGAAATAAAATTTTGACAAAAGTTTCTAAAGAAGTAAAGCTTTCTCAAAATTTTTCAATAGAATTAAAATTTTGATAAAAAAATTTTCTATAGAAACACAATTTTGACAAAATTTTATATAGTAATAAAATGTTAACAAAATTTTCTAAAGTTTCTTTAAAAGTAATATTTTAACAAAATTTTCTATAAAATTAAAATTTTGACAAAATTTTCTATAGAATTGAAATTTGCAAAAAAATTAAAAAAAAATTTCTATAGAATTAAAATTTTGACAAAGTTTTCTGTAAAAATAGAATTTTGACAATATTTACTGTAAAAATAAAATGTTGACAACATATTCTATAGAAATAAAACTTTGACAAAATTTACTATAGAAGTAAAATGTTGACAAAATTTTCTATAGAAATAAAATTTTGGTAAATTTTCTATAGAAATAAAATTTTGATAAAATTTTCTAAAGAAATAAAATTGTTTATAGAAATAAAATTTTAAAAAAATTTTTTATAGAAATAAAATTTTGAAAAAAATTTTTATAGAAATAAAATTCTGACAAAATTTTCAATAGAAATAAAATTCTGACAAAATTTTCTATAGAAATAAAATTTTGACAAAATTTTCTATAGAAATAAAATTTTGACAAAATTTTCTATAGTAATAAAATTTTGACAAAATTTTGTATAGTAATAAAATTTGCACAAAAGCTTCTATAGAAATAAAATTTTGACAACATTTACTATAGAAGTAAAATGTTGACAAAATTTTCAGTAGAGGAAAAATTTTTGCAAAATTTTCTATAGAAGTAAAACTTTTAGAAAATTTTCTATAGAACTAAAATTTTGATAAAAAAAATTTTTGGTAGAACTAAAATTTTGATCAAAAAATTTCTATAGAAACACAATTTTGACAATATTTTCTATAGAAATAAAATTTTGACAAAATTTTATATAGTAATAAAATATTAACAAAATTTTCTATAGAAATAAAATTTTGACAACATTTTCTAGAGAATTAAAATTTTGACAAAGTCTTCTAGAGAATTAAAATTTTGACAAAATTTTCTATA
This sequence comes from Haematobia irritans, assembly GCF_050003625.1. Lineage (NCBI taxonomy): Eukaryota > Metazoa > Arthropoda > Insecta > Diptera > Muscidae > Haematobia > Haematobia irritans. Next base: position 35,538,567 of record NC_134399.1, on the reverse strand, counting down.
AAATTAAAATTTTGACATAATTTTCTATAAAATTAAAATTTTGACAAAATTTTCTATAGAAATAAAATTTTGACAAAATTTTCTATAGAATTGAAATTTGCACAAAATTTTCTATAGTAATAAAATTTTAACAAAAATTTCTATAGAATTAAAATTTTGACAAAGTTTTCTGTACAAATAGAATTTTGACAATATTTTCTGTAGAAATAAAATTTTGACAACATTTACTATAGAAGTAAAATGTTGACAAAATTTTCAGTAGAGGAAACATTTTTGCAAAATTTTCTATAGAAGTAAAACTTTTACAAAATTTTCTATAGAACTAAAATTTTGATAAAAAAAAATTTTCCGTAGAACTAAAATTTTGATCAAAAAATTTCTATAGAAACATAATTTTGACAAAATTTTCTATAGAAATAAAATTTTGACAAAATTTTATATAGTAATAAAATATTAACAAAATTTTCTATAGAAATAAAATTTTGACAACATTTTCTAGAGAATTAAAATTTTCTAGAGAATTAAAATTTTGATAAAAGTTTTTTCAAAAGTACTATTTTGTACAAACTTTTCTATAAAATTAAAATTTTGACTAAATTTTCGATAGAATTAAAATTTTGACAAAATTTTCTATAGAATTGAAATTTGCAAAAAATTTTCTATAGTAATACAATTTTAACAAAATTTTCTATAGAAGTAAAATTTTGACAAAATTTTCTTAAAAAATAAAATTTTGACAAAATTTTCTATAGAAATAAAATTTTGACAATAATTTCGATACAAAAAAATATATTTTGACAAATATTATAAATAAAATAAATTTTTACAAAATTTTCTATGAAAAATAACTATGAAAAATAACTATTTCTATAGAAATAAAATTTTGACAAAATTTTCTAAAAAAATAAAATTTTCTGTAAAGTAAGTATTAAGTCAATATCTTTAAAAATTTAAACTTTCGGTTTAGGTAGAAGCAGTTTAATACTGCAGAGTAATAACTTTCTCTGGTTGGTGCAAACTAAAAATATTTAAAATTTCGCCATATTTACAATTCAAGGTATAGTTATCCACCCAAATAAATGGTCGCTATTAGGAGTGATTAGAAAATAATAAATAATCTTCTAAAATAAAATAATAAAATATTTTTTTGAAGAAACATAACCACAAAAATTTTATCAAGCACTGCAAAATAGGTCTTTTTTTGTATTTGGTCATTTTTTGGTAAAATATTCTTAAAATTTTTATAGAGTATTATTGCGAACTGGTGATTAGATTGCCGACTTTTTATACCCACCGCCATATTTTATGGTGACGGGGGTATAATAAGTTTGTCATTCCGTTTGTGACACATCGAAATATCGATTTCCGACTATATAAAGTATATATATTCGTGATCAGGGAGTAAATTCTAAGACGATATTAGCATGTCCGTCTGTCTGTCTGTTGTAATCACGCTACAGCCTTCAATAATGGCGCTATCGTCCAGAAATTCGGCACAGATTCGTCTTTTGTTTGCAGGCAGGTCAAGTTCGAAGATGGGCTATATCGGTCCAAGTTTTGACATAGTGCTCATATAAACCGACCTCCCGATTTGGGGTCTTGGGCTTATAAAAACCGTAGTTTTTATCCAATTTGCCTTAAATTGGAAATCTAGAGCTATTTTAGGACCATCAAAAAGTGTACCGAAAATGATGCCTATCGGTACATGTTTTGGTATAGCCCCCATTTTTCCCGATTTTGCTTCTTGGGAGTATAGAAAGTGTATTTTCTATCCGATTTGCCTGAAATTGAAAATATAGAGGTATTTTAAGACCACAAATTGGTGTGTCGAAAATGGGGGGTATCGGACCATGTTTTGGTATAGCTCCCATATAAATCGATCTCCCGATTTTACTTCGTGGGCTTCTAGAATCCGTAGTTTTTATCTAATTTGCCTGAAATTGGAAATCTAGAAGTATTTTTGGACCATAAATAGGTGTGCCGAAAATTATGTGTATCGGTCTTCCGATTTTACTTCTTGGGCTTCTAGAATCCGTAGTTTTAATCCAACTGACCTAAAATTTGAAATCTAGAGGTACTCTAGGACCCTAAAAACGAGTGCCGAAAATGGTGAGTACCGGTCCATGTTTTGATATATCCACCATATAGACCGGTCTCCCGATTTTATTTCTTGGTCTTTTAGAATCCGTAATCCGTAATTTTTACCCAATTTGCCTCAAATCGGAAATCTAGAGGTATTTTAGGACCATAAAGGGGTATGCCGAAAATGGTGAGTATCGGTCCATGTTTTTATATAGCACCCATATAGACCGATCTCCCGATTTTACTTCTTGGGCTTCTAGAATCCGTAGTTTTTATCCTATTTGCCTGAAATTGGAAATCTAGAGGTATTCTAGGACCACAAAGAGTATGCCGAATATATTGTGTATCGGTACAGTTTTTGATATAGCCCCCTTATAAACCGGCCCTCCGATTTGGGGTCTAGATACTAGAACTACAATTAGATGTGCTGAATACTGTGTGTATCCTTCCATGTTTTGATATTACCCTCATTACACCGAATTCCCGATTTAACTCCTACACCCTCACAAAAAATCGCTTCTGTAACATATACTCCCAAACATATTTTGCTTCAAGCATATACATTTTTGGGTATTGCCCAAACATTTATATGTTTGATCTCTTCCAATATATAATATGTTTGAAAGCATATTGGTCTAAACAATATATGTTTGGGTAGTCTAAGTTCCAAACATTTTGTATTTTTGCATCCAAATTCAATAATGTTGTCTTCCAAAAAACAATATGTTATTATGTGAACATATAATATGTTTGGAAGCATTTTGCACCCAAAAATGTTATATGCTTAAAAAAAATTCTCCCAAACAATATTGTACTCAAAATTTTATTTATTTATTTATTTATATATTTACAATCATAATGAATTATGAAAATAAACAGGTAATATAGGTGCTAACAACATAGGTTTTCGACCTGAATGCTCAAAATTTTGTTTCTGCCCAATTGTATATTCCCTCACATCTTTCTCACTTCCACGAGATTTTTTAGTTCTTAGCTCCGTTTTCTGTAATACAAACATTGTAGAAGAAATTATTCAATTTTATGATTTGTTTATTTTAATTTTACCTTTTGCCGGGCGCGGATTCGAACAGCGGACCACACAGTTTGTAAGGATCAAAGAAGTAGCTGATCAATTGCCCAAGGGAAAATAAAATGTTAATTTTGTAATAACAAGCAACAACCACCAACTTAATTCAATATCGCTCCCTGTTAAATAGCGCTCCAAGTTACTAAACACATATATGTTTATAGGCTATTTCTAAATTAATATATGTTTGCATCCAAGCATATTATATTTACAAACATTTTATGTCCCAAACATAATATGTTCTAACATATTAACATATATGTCCCAAACATGTTATGCTAGTTTATGCACATTATATGCTTGCACTCAAAAATATTGTGTTTAAAAATTTGTGTTCCAAACATATAATGTTTATAGCCAAACATATGAAAAACAGTCTTTTTCATCCGTGTAGGCTTTCTAGAAATTGTAGGTTTTATCCGATTTGCCACAAATTGCAAATATACTGGCATTTTATACCCGTAACAAAATGTATATGATTTAGTTTTATCGGTCCATTTGGTAAGGCCTCATTATAGACCGATTTCACTTATTGAGGGTATAGAAGGCGCACTGATCATGAAAATTGCTTGAAACTGAATGTAAAATTTCCAGATTTTACTTCTCGTAATCATTTAAATAATTGGGATGAAAATCTACAGATTGTAGATTTCAAATCAAGGCTTTATTTCATCATTTTCTTGCACACTTACAAGAGATGTTTATGATTCCTCTAAAAATCAAACAAAAAATGGTTCTTATAAATCAGAATCTGATCTAGTCTTCATAGGTAAAATCTTTTCATTTATCTGTGGGAAGCGTGCTGGTTGAACTGATTTGCTTGGGAAAATATCTGTCATCAAACCCCCCTGAAATTTTCAAAGGAAACTTTAAGATTCGGCCCGGCCGAACTTACTACTGTATATACTTGTTTATATTTCAGAGGTATAGCCCTCCATGCCAGTAGGATATCAAAAATTTGCAAAACCTTATTAAATATTGAACCATCTGGACAGAAATGTTCATTTTATTGCCGTTTTTCCTATCCCATTTTTAAGAAATAGAATTGTCAAAAAATATTTGTTCTTGTCCAAATTAACTGCATAAGAATTTAGAGAAAATTGGGTACAACACTACTGGATGTACTGGAAAGGTTAATGGTTGCCAAACATTTTATGTTTTCTCTCTGTGTAAATCTTACCTGTACAGCTTGAAATCGTCGCTTCCTGTAATAAAAAGGAAAAAATCAAAATTATTCTGCTATAATTAATAATTAATTAATAAATATAATCTTAAATATCCTCTTTGACAATATTAGCAGGTTGGCGTTTTCTCATTTTTCTTTTTTGGCAAGTACACATGTACCCTGCATATACAAAAGGAATTACACCCGAGTTTGACACCAATAGTTCTATGCGTTACAAAACGAATGGCAAGGTAAGTATAGCCGCTGCCAAATCGATTAAAAGTTTTTTTATTCACCAAATAGATTTTTTACTTTAAAGTCTTTACAATAATTTAATGTACTTGTTGTCGTTTTTTTTTTTTATTACATTTTTTTTTGTTAGTAAATTGCGTTGTAAATGAGATCTGTAAGCCACAATCAAAATAAAAGTTTTCTGGGATCCAAACGTTTCGACCTTCCTATAAGAATTTGGGTATTGATCAGGGTTGCCACTCGAACCAAAAATAATCGACCAAATTTTGAAGCAAATTTTACCTAAAAACTATCAAACAAAAATATCTTATTTTCTGTACGAAAAAAAATGTGATCAATATTTTATTTCTATAGAAAGTTTTGTTAAAAATTTAATTCTATAGAAAAATTTCATCAAACTTGGTCAAAATTGTAGAATTGTAGATAGTTTTGTCAAATTTTTATTTCCATAGATAATTTTGTCAAAATTTTATTTCTATAGAAAATTTTGTCAAAATTTAATTTGTATAGAAAATTTTACTAAATATTATTTCTATCGAAAATTTTGTCAAAATTTTACTTTTTTTGTCAAAATATAATTTCGATATAAAATGTTGGCCAAATTTTATTTTTATAGATATTTTTGTCAAATTTTTATTTAAAGAAATAAAATTTTGGCAAAATTTTATTTCTATATAAAATTTTGTACAAATTTTAATTTTATATAAAATTTTGTACAAATTTTAATTTTATATAAAATATCATCAAAATTTTATTTTTACAAATAATTTTGTCAAACTTTTATTTATAGAAATAAAATTTTGTCAAAATTTAATTTGTATAGAAAATTTTGCTAAATATTATTTCTATAGAAAATTTTGTCAAAATTTTACTTTTTTTTCAAAATATAATTTCTATATAAAATTTTGTCAAAATTTTATTTGTATATAAAATTTCATCAAAATTTTATTTGTATATAAAATTTCATCAAAATTTTATTTCTATAGAAAATTTTGTCAACATTTTATTTCTATAGAAAATTTTGTCTACATTTTATTTCTATAAAAAATGTTGTCAAAATTTTATTTCTACCATTTTTGGTAGAATCCTACTAACTGTGGAAACCGTGGTATTTATCTTTGTGGCGATATATTTATTAAGCTATTCAAGTACATTCAAAAGTCAGCTTAAATTTCCAAATTATAACGGCCATTTCAAAGTTAAAAAAACAAAAACTTTAAAAATCTGAAGATTCTATATTTCATTTATTTTAATGATAATTGCTATTAATCAAGAATGTTTCTCTTTAAGGAAAACTTTCCTTAGTTCAAAGACATAGGATTATAATGTTGCGTCCCTCCATTATAGTCCTATGTCTTTCCAAAAATTTGTGTCCTAAATTGAATAAAAAAAAATGTTGAAGCAAATATTATAAATTTTCTTTTAATTAAAACTTCATTATTTTAAAGAAATTTGTCCTTATATACTAAAATTTAGGTTACACAATCTTCAATAACACGTAAATATTTTTTAGTGCAATTTTAATGTAAAAAAACCTAAACCTTTACCATGGCATCCTTATGGGAAATTATGTTAAAAATCCTAAACTCCGAGTAAACACGTTTTGAATGGCGAAATTCCCTTTGGCATTTTAAGCTCATTTTACCTGACCTACTCCCATGGCCTGGTACATTTTTTTTATTGGATCATTTTCAAATTAATGTAATTGGGTTGCTCAAAAGTAATCAGAACGATATGTCTTCTATTACCCCCTCTAGTAAGTCAGTGTAATATGACAATGACTCTGGCTATATATGATAGACAAAAGAAAAAAATATGATCATATGATATTAATTCGACATAGATAAATGACAAGTGTGAAATACAAGTGTTGGGAAATATGTAAATTGTAAAATAAAAAAAAATAAAAAATAAATTACATTATACGAAATATATTTTTAAGTATTTCCACTCATGCATTTTAAACTACATAGATATAAGGCAAAAGAAATTAACAACAAAAATTTTATAAGTTCGGCAATTTCATTGCCTTATACAATGATTTAAAAATATCTTTATAGCCTTTGTTATTATTATTTATTATTATTATATCACTAAAATTTTCTATTATTTTGATCATTATGGAATTTTACAGATAACTCATTTTGCTTTTTATTTATAGAAATTGCGTTTAGCTGTTATTATTGTAACAAAAATCTATTGACCTCAAATACCAATTAAAAATTGCACATATTGTGGCAAATGTATACTCAACAATAACAACAACAACAAAATGTAAGTTAACATGATGACAATGTACGATGTACATGGGAATCCATTGACACTGAGAGAGTACAAGTACCCGGTTCAATAGACGAATGTCATTTGAAAATTGCACAACACCAAAACAAAAACAACATAAAGAGCAAGGGAGAGAGAACAGGGTTGTAATTTTTGTGTTATAAGCTCTACGAGTTGCACTTCCCCACTTTTTCTGATCTAGGGAATCTTAAATCGCAACAAATTGGGTTTGCCAATATTTTTGTAGTCGTCAAAAAATGTTCTCGTGTATACAGCAAGGATTGAAAATATTTTTTTTAAGAAAGTATAAAAAAAGGTATGTTTTTGAGGGAAAAGGTACTTTTCACTAAATTTTAACAAATATTCCATTGGAAAAATATTGTCAGAGCTCCTTTAGAATGAATTTTAAAGAAAACAAAATTTTTAACTCCTCTATTTTAATTTTTTTAGTTTTATATTCGCTTACAAAGTCGACCGTAATATTGTAATCACAGTTGCCGCAGTTGGTAGAATTCTACAAAAATTTTATTTTTTTTACTGTTTGGTAGGTTGGTAAAATTCATGCGACTTCATAAATTTTCTATAGATAAATAAAAAAAAATTCGCCAAAGTTTTCTACAGAAAAAAAAATTTTAACAAAATTTTCTATAGAAATAAAATTTTGAGAAAATTTTCTATAGAAATAAAATTAGAAATAAAAAAATCTATAGAAATAAAATTTTGACAAAAATTTCTATAGAAATAAAATTTTGACAACATTTTCTATAGACATAAAATTTTGAGAAAATTTTCTATAGAAATAAAATTTAAAAAAAAAAGTTTCTATATAAATAAAATTAAAAAAAAAATTCTATAGAAATAAAATTTTGACAACATTTTCTATAGACATAAAATTTAAAAAAAAAAAATTTATAGACATAAAATTTTAAAAAACTTTTCTATAGAAATAAAATTTTGACAACATTTTCTATAGACATAAAATATTGAGAAAATTGTCTATAGAAATAAAATTTTGAGAAAATTTTCTATAGCAATAAAATTTTGAGAAAATTTTCTATAGAAATAAAATTTAAAAAAAATTCTATAGAAATAAAATTTTAACAAAATTGTCTATAGAAATAAAATTTTGACAAAATTTTCTGTAGAAATAAAATTTTGACAAAATTTTCTATAGAAATAAAATTTTGACAAAATTTTCTATAGAAATAAAATTTAAAAAAAATTCTATAGAAATAAAATGTTGACAAAATTTTCTATAGAAATAAAATCTTGACAAAATTTTCTATGGAAATAAAATTTTGAGAAAATTTTCTATAGAAATGAAATTTAAAAAAAAGTTTCTATGTATATAAAATTTTCTATAGAAATAAAATTTTGACAACATTTTCTATAGACATAAAAGTTTGAGAAAATTTTCTATAGAAATAAAATTAAAAAAAAATCTATAAAATTTTGACAAAATTTTCTATAGAAATTAAATTTGGACAAAATTTTCTATAGAAATTAAATTTTGACAAAATTTTCTATAGAAATAAAATTTTCAGAAATAAATTTTTGTAAAATAATATTTTTTGGTAAAATTTTGACAAAATTTTCTATAGAAATAAAATTTTGAGAAAATTTTCTATAGAAAAAAATTTTGAGAAAATTTTCTATAGAAATAAAATTAAAAAAAAAAATCCCATAGAAATAAAATGTTGACAAAATTTTCTATAGAAATAAAATTAAAAAAAAAACTATAGGAATAAAATGTTGACAAAATTTTCTATAGAAAAAAAATTTGACAAAATTTTCTATAGAAATAAAATTTTGACAAAATTTTCCATAGAAATAAAATTTTGACAAAATTTTCTATAGAAATAAAATTTTGACAAAATTTTCTATAGAAATTTAATTTTGACAAAATTCTCTATAGAAATAAACTTTGCAGAAATAAATTTTTGTAAAATAATATTTTTGGTAGTTTTTTTTTCTTCCCGCATGAACTGGTCCTTTTTTGACAAATTTGTAACAGACCATTAGCAAATATGTTTGTTAAAGACTTTCTCAAAATTTTACAATTTTTTATCAAAATTTTTGTACAATAAATTTGATATCGGCACAAAACTTTATACACAAAAGGTACTAAATCATTCGCGGGGGTACTACGGTATTGATCAGGGTGAAAAAGTATTGAAAAAAAGTACTATAGTACTGCATTCCATCCCTGGTAAAATCCGATTTATGTTTGTTAATTTGTTTGTTTGTATGTTCCAGTTAAGGTCGGAAACGGCTGAACCGATTTACTTGAAATTTTCAGAGAACGTAGAAAGTGATCATGTGGTGAAAATAGGTCTGATCGCGGAGAGGGTCCCCTAATCCGATTTTTTTCAACGTTAGACCAAAGTTCTTCAATTTGCTTGAAATTTTCAGACTAAGTCCTCCTACTTGGTTTTTCGATATTTGGTCGGGGAGGGGATCCTTACCTTTGTCCAACTCTTTTTAAAGTACAATGAAAAAAAAAAAACTAAATTTCTCCGATTTAACTGATATTCACACAGGTGGGGGGAAGGTTATGACGTTATTATGGGTTACCTTATTTCTTAATATTTGAATGGGGAGGGGGACCTTCCCCTTACTCAAATTTTTCCTTAAGTAAGTACAGTGAAAATAACTAAACTTCTCCATTTTTCTTATAATTCACAGAGGACATGGGGGTGGTTATGAAATTTATGTGGGGAATCTGAGTTTTGGATATTTGACCGGGGAGGGGGTCCTATCCTTTCCCCTACAATCAAAAAAATAATTTCTCCGATTTACTTTACAGGGAACTTTGGGTGGGTGAGGTTATGAAGATTATATGGGGTAACTGATTTTTTAATATTTTGTCGGGGAGGATGGCCTCCTCCTTGCCTCACATTTTGAAATTTGAAGAAAAGTTTCCCAATTTTCTTGAGGGTGGTATCTACAGAAAAATGTCAGCTTCTTCATTTTCCGATATTTTGCTGGGGGAAGACCTTCTCTTTGACTGTCTTTTGTTACTTTAACAGTGAAAAAAATTGAGTTTCTCTGATTTAGTTGAAATTTATCGAAGATGTGGGGTGAAGTTAATATGGGGTATCTGATTGGTGAATATTTTGTCGAGGAGTGTGGCCTCCTCTTTGCCCCACATTTTGAAATTTGAAGAAACTTTTCCCAATTTTCTTGAAATTTTGAGGGAAGACTGAGGTGGCTTCTATACAAAGATCCGCTACTTTATTTTTCGATATTTGGTCGGTTTGGTCTCCTTTGTCCAACTTTTTTTTAAGTATGGAGGGGGAGGTTATTGTCTCGAAAATTATGTATCTGATTTCGGCAACCAGGGTATCTGCGAAAAAATGTGCCTACCAAAAATATTGATTTTAAGCTTCATAAAATATATACCGATCGACTCAGAACCACCTCATGAGTCCGTTTAGCGGTTGGTTAGGAAATGCCCAAAAAGTATTAAATTATTTAAAACTATCGTACCAATATTTTTGTTCCTCAAAAATGTGCTTGTTATAATTTTTTATAATTTAAATAAAAAATGATCTAGATTCTTAGTACAGTTATAATCCAAATTAAAATATTTTTTAATTTAAAATAGCTTCAAATCACTTGTGGTGTTTAAACAAAATTGTTTGGTATGCCAATACTTATCTACGTCACTGTAGATAAATTTGACTGTTAGCAATCTCGAAAATTAATGAGAAAAACGAGAAAATTAGACAAATTTTGGGTTCTAATTATCATAAAAAATATTTTATTAAACAAAAATAAAAATTCTAAATTTTCGGAACGAAACCACTGTGGCCTACGATTAAGGGCAATTTTCTGATTGGACTAAAAAATAAACCATAAAAGAGATGTTGCATTGACTGAGACACAATACCATACGAAAATAATAAATTTAACACCCTATCCTAGTAAATGCGAAGGCATTTATATTTTTTTAACTCTGATTTTATTTATTTCTACCTATTTTTAACTCCAATTTTACTTGATATTGGTTTTTTATGATAAATATATTTCTATTTTTATATAATTAGCAAGGATATTTTTATTTCATAAACAAGGTCTAACATAAAATCTCTTTTATTTACTCTTTACTCCATAGGTCTTAATTCTTCTCTCTGCTCTAAACTTACCATAAACCCCTCGTTGGTTAAGGTTGAGGGTATAGAAAGCAAATGCAATTGAACTGCCTTAACCCACATTTCATTTAACACCCGTATTTGCCGTATACTGCAATTTTTGCCTTTATTTCTTGTTGTTGTAGCTGTGTGGCTCATCTCTTGTTGGTGCTGTTGTTGTTGTTGCTAATCGAGTGAGTAGTCAAATTCAAATATAGAGTCATGTTGAAGAGAATAGAGTAGAGGTGTAAACAGGAGAGTCGAATAGAGTACAGAGTCAAGCAGACTAGCATTGGAGTAACGCAGTACGAGTATTAAGTCATTGCACATTCAAAATTTATTGCAATGCAAGCAACAAATTATTGATATTGTTAACATTTTTGTTAATATAAACATTGGCTGCAAAAAAAAGCAATAATAACAACAACAGCAACAATATTTGATAATAACCAAATCCGAATGAGTCATAAGAATTTGGAATTTTCTAGAAATTAACAAGAAAATTTACATTGGCCCATTCGTTTTGGTCCATGAGTGAGTCGGTCAACCATAGCCAATGGCTTGGCTTAATCCATTCAAAGTCAAATGACCAATGGAAATGTGATTCAGGGTTTTCTTAGTTATGATGAAATTATCATTGAAAATCGATTGTGGTTGTTACGACACCCAAGTAAATCTTAGTCAAAAAAAAAAAAAAAAAAACTCAAAAGCCAAACCGGCAGCCGGAAGGTTGCCGAGGAAAATTCCATTGGCTTACAAAGCCATGACGAGTTTTTAGTTTTTGTTTGTTATTAGGCCACAAAAAAAACCATCATAGATACCAAATTCCAAATTCTCATGCATTTTAATGCATATCCCACAAGAGTGGCGTAGACAAAATTTGTATGACTCATTATTGATAAGATTGCATCGTTGATTGATGAGAAATTATGTGTTAAGTAGTAATGCCTTTTTTTGGAGACTACCGGTGTATTATGCCATAATGGGTAAAGGAAAATTTCTATTCGCTACCATAACCTAAAACTTTTTTGCTCATGGGGTCAGATCAAGTTAATTTTTTGGCTGTGGTCAAATGTCAAGATAATTTTTTTAAAGATTATGTTACCTAAGCGGAATCTCCTTGAGGGAGACTGGAGCACTCAGTGCCACGAGTAAAGTGCACAACTGCGGTATCACAATTGACGATAGAATAGCATAAGTGAGCCTGGAAATAAGGTGCTGTTGGTAGAATTCTACCAAAAATTATAGAGTTTTTATTATTTGGCAGATTGGTAGAATTCTTGGTGTTTTGGTAGATTTTTGCATTCCTCTTCTTCCCTCTTCTTAAGAGGTATTGAACAAATTTTCAACAGAAATAAAATTCTGACCAAATTTTCTATAGAAATAAAATTTTGACAAAATATTCTATGGAAATTAAATTTTAACAAAAATTTGGAAATAAAATTCTGACAAAATTTTCTATAGAAATAATTTTTATACCCACCACCATAGGATGAGGGGTATATTAACTTTGTCATTCCGTTTGTAACACATCGAAATATTGCTCTAAGACCCCATAAAGTATATATATTCTGGGTCGTGGTGAAATTCTGAGTCGATCTGAGCATGTCCGTCCGTCCGTCCGTCTGTTGAAATCACGCTAACTTCCGAACGAAACAAACTATCGACTTAAAACTTGGCACAAGTAGTTGTTATTGATGTAGGTCGGATGGTATTGCAAATGGGCCATATCGGTCCACTTTTACCTATAGCCCCCATATAAATGGACCCCCAAATTTAGCTTGCGAGGCCTCTAAGAGAAGCAAATTTCATCCGATCCGGCTGAAATTTGGTACATGGTGTTAGTATATGGTCTCTAACAACCATGCAAAAATTGGTCCAGATCGGTCCATAATTATATATAGACCCCATATAAACCGATCCCCCGATTTGGCTTGCAGAGCCTCTAAGAGAAACAAATTTCATCCGATCCGGCTGAAATTTGGTACATGGTGTTAGTATATGGTCTCTAACAACCATGCAAAAATTGGTCCAGATCGGTCCATAATTATATATACCCCCATATAAACCCATCACCAGATTTGACCTCCGGAGCCTCTTGGAAGAACAAAATTCATCTAATTCAGTTGAAATTTGGTACGTGATGTTAATATATGGCCCCAAACACCCATGCAAAAATTGATCGATATCGGTCCATAATTATATATAGGCCCATATACACCGATCCCCAGATTTGACCTCCGGAGCACCTTGGAAGAGCAAAATTCTTCCCATTCGGTTGAAATTTGGTACGTGATGTTAGTATAGGGTATCCAACAACCATGGAGGAATTGGTTCCTATCAGTCCATAATAATATATAGCTTCCATATAAACCGATCACCAGATTCGACCTCCGGTACCTTTTGGAGAAGTAAAATTCATCCGATCTGGTTGAAATTTGGTACGTGGTGGTAGTATATGATATTTAACAACCATGTGAGTTGAAATTTGTGGATGACAGTCTTTCGTAGAAGTTTCTACGCAATCCATGGTGGAGGATACACAAGATTCGGCCTGGCCGAACTTACGGCCGTATATACTTGTTTTTTCTAAAAACTGCCATTTGATTTTGAATTGGGCCGACTTTCGAGCACCACTTAGACATGTGCATTATGAAGCTTCCACAAATTTGGGTCCTGGATTTTTGGCTCATTTTCCTAGGGTCCATAAATTGTTCAAACAGTTAGGGTTCATTTTCACAAAGTCTTTTAAAATAAAAGTTAAAATAACCCCTAATTTTGCCGTGGGGTCGATTTTCGAGCTCCAGTTAGATTCTGTTGGGACTCATGTTCATTATGAAGCGTCCTAAAAGTAATGGTCCTGTTTAATTTTTGGGTTTTGGGGCCCATTTTCCTACAATCTATTATATTTTCAACAATTAGGGTTAATTTTCACACGGTCTTATAAATCAAAAGTGAAAATAACCCCATGTGGCTCAAGTTCATCATGAAGCTTCCCAAAATTTAAGGTCTCGTTTCATTTGGGGCTTGGGCCGATTTTCCTACGGCCCATACTTTATTCAACAATTAGGGTTAATTTTCAAAAGGTCTTTGAAAGGAAAAGTGAAAATAACCCCTAATTTTGTTTTGGGATCGATTTTCGAATTCCAGTTAGATTCCGTTGGAGCTGATATACATGTAGAAGCATCGGGCGCCATGAATATATTCCGCATGAAAATTAGCCCCAAAAATCTAACTCATGTAGGATCCCAAAATATGATATTTAAAACAACAACGCCCAATTTTTACTTTTTCTTGCAATAAATTCATTTTATTTTTGGGACCCGTATGCATTATGAAAATAAACCCCAATATTTCTAATGAAAACGAACCCCAATTACCTATGTGGGATTGGGCTTCGTTTTCAAGTGGCACCTACTTACTGGGATTTGACATTGGTGGGAATTGTACACACATGTCGTTGTTCCAAACAAAATTGAATAGCATCAGATTTGCATATTGCGGGATTGAAAATTTTCTCCAATACATAGAGTCCAAAGTGAGGATAACGCGTGTCCCAAGAGATTCGTACACCGGCACATATATTTAATTTTTTTTAACTTCATGCTTTTTTCATTATCTTTTAAATCAAAAGTGAAAATGAGCCCTGTTGTTTTTTTGGGTTCATTTTTATGGGCCACATATTTATTATGAAACGTTGCCCAACATATGAGGCTCTGTTTCATTTGTTTGTGTTTGGGGCTCATTTTCATGGGCCATATTTTTTTACATCACTTGATTTTCACACCCTCTTTCAAATCAAAAGGGAAATTGGGCCCTTATATTGATTTGTGGTCGATTATTATGCTCCCTCTTTCAAATCAAAAGTGAAAATGAACCCTAATTTTGATTTGTGGTCGATTATTATGCTCCACATGTTGGCCCCTGCCTCACGTTGTTCCATCAGTTAGGGTTCATTTTCACACGGTCTCATAAATAAAAGTGAATATGAGCTTTGATTTTGCCATCGATTTTCATGCTCCAGTTTCGTTTTTGGAAGCGTCCCCAAGTTTGAGGCCCTGTTTCATTTGGGATTTGGGGCTCATTTTTCTTGAGCTCATATTATTCCCATTTTCACAAGGTCGTTTAAATCAAAAGTATAAATGAGCCCTAGTTTAATTTGGAGCCAATTTTCGTACCTCAGTTAGATTCTCTTGGGACCCTGCTTCAATTTTAATTAAAAGTGAAAATTAGCCCTAATTTTGATTTGGGGTCGATTTTCAATCTCCACATTTTGGGCCCTGATTAATGTGATTCTATCAGTTAGGGAAAATTAGCTCTAATTTTGTCGTCGATTTGCATGTTCCAGTTTAGTTTTTGTAAAGCATCCCCAAGTTTGGGGCTATGTTTGGCCTATACTTTTTCCATCAGTTAGGGTTCATCCTTTAACTCAAATGTGTAAATGGGCCCTAATTAATATTTGGGGTCGTTTTTTAGCCTCCACATAGATTTTGTTGGGGCTCATGCTCATGTTGAAGCTTTCCCGTTTCATTTTGGTTTTAGGGTTAATTTTCATTTTTAATTAAAGGTCATTATCACAAAGGTCTTTAAAAAAATTGAAAATAGTCCCTACTTTTGTTTCGAGCTTCAATTAGAGCTCATATTCATTACGATGCTTCCACAAATTTGGGGTTCTGTTTCACTTGGTTTTTGTTGCTCATTTTCCTAGGACCCATATTTTTCCATCAGTTAGGGTTCCTTTTCAAATGTCTTTTAAATCAAAAGTGAAAATGAGCCCTATTTGTAATTTGGAGTTCATTTTCGTGCTCCTTTTAGATTCTGTTAGGGCACATTTTCATGGAACCCCTACATACGGGGCCCTGCTTCGTGTGGTATATGGGCCTCATTTTTCTTGAGCCCTTATTTTTTTCCATTTTCACAGGGACGGCCTTTTCATTCAAAAGCGAAAATGAGTCCTAGTTTTAATTTGGGGTCATTTTTCGTGCTCGAGTTAGATTATGTTGGAGCTCTTATTCACTATAACACGTCCCCAAAATTGAGGCATTGCTTCATTAGGGTTTTTGGGCCTCATTTTCCTGGGATGGGGGGTATATTAACTTTGTCATTCCGTTTGTAACACATCGAAATATTGCTCTAAGACCCCATAAAGTATATATATTCTGGGTCGTGGTGAAATTCTGAGTCGATCTGAGCATGTCCGTCCGTCCGTCTGTTGAAATCACGCTAACTTCCGAACGAAACAAGCTATCGACTTGAAACTTGGCACAAGTAGTTGTTATTGATGTAGGTCGGATGGTATTGCAAATGGGCCATATCGGTCCACTTTTACGTATAGCCCCCATATAAACGGACCCCCAAATTTGGCTTGCGAGGCCTCTAAGAGAAGCAAATTTCATCCGATCCGGCTGAAAGTTGGTGCATGGTGTTAGTATATGGTCTCTAACAACCATGCGAAAATTGGCCCATATCGGTCCATAATTATATATAGCCCCCATATAAACCGATCCCCCGATTTGGCTTGTGGAGCCTCTAAGAGAAGCAAATTTCATCCGATCCGGCTGAAATTTGGTACATGGTGTTAGTATATGGTCTCTAACAACCATGCAAAAATTGGTTCACATCGGTCCATAATTATATATAGCCCCCATATAAACCGATCCCCCGATTTGGCTTGCGGAGCCTCTAAGAGAAGCAAATTTCATCCGATCCGGCTGAAATTTGCAACGTGGTGTTAGTATATGGCTGCTAATAACCATGCCAATATTGGTCCATATCGGTCCATAATTATATATAGCTCCCATATAAACCGATCCCCCGATTTGGCTTGCGGAGCCTCTAAGAGAAGCAAATTTCATCCGATCCGGCTGAAATTTGCAACGTGGTGTTAGTATATGGCTGCTAATAACCATGCCAATATTGGTCCATATAGGTCTATAGATATATATATATATATATATATATAGCCGATCCCCAATCACACAAAAGTTGGCCCATATCGGTTCATAATCATGGTTGCCACTCGAGCCAAAAATAATTTACCAAAATTTTATTTCTATAGAAAATTTTGTCAAAATTTTATTTCTATAGAAAATTTTGTTAAAATTTTATTTCTATGGAAAATTTTGTAAAAATTTTATTTCTATAGAAAATTTTGACAAAATTTTATTTCTATAGAAAATTTATTTCTATAGAAAATGTTGTCAAAATTTTAATTCTATAGAGAATGTTGTCAACATTTTAATTTTATTGAAAATTTTGTCAAAATTTTATTTCTATAGAAAATTGTGTCAAAATATTATTTCTATAGAAAATTTTGTCAAGATATTATTTCTATAGAAAATTGTGTCAAAATTTTATTTCTATAGAAAATTTTGACAAAATTTTATTTCTATAGAAATGTTGTCACCATTTTATTTTGTCAAATTTGTATTTCTATAGAAACTTTTATCAAAATGTTATTTCTATATTTTAATGATATAAAAAAATTTGGGCCCTGCGAATAGAATTTGGGGCCCAGCTTCATTTGGGATATGGGCATCGTTTTTCTGGAGCCCATATTTTTCCTTATTCACACGGTTGTTTAATTCAAAAGTGAAAATGAGCCCCAATTTTAATTTGGAGTCGAGGTTCATTTTCATGGTACCCCCACATTTGAGACCCTGTTTCATTTGTGTGTTTTGGGACCATTGTGTGTTTCCTGGGCCATATTTTCATCACTTAGTTTTTACTTGGTCTTTTAAATCAAAAGAGAAAACGATGCTTAGTTTTAATTGGGAGTCCAGTTTCGTGCCCCAGTTAGATCCTGTTGTTGCTCATTTTCAAGGGACCCCCATATTTGGGACCCTGCTTAGTTTGGGATTTGGGGTTCATTTTCCTTAAGACCATTATTTTCCCTTTTTCACACGGGTTTTTTTACGAAAAGCGAAAATAAGCCCTAAATTTGTTTTGGGGTCGATTTTGGTGTGTCCCCAAATTTGGGGACTTGCTTCATTTTGGGGTTCATTATCGCAAGGCCCAAATTTTTTTATATCAGTTAGGGTTCATTTTCACAAAATATTTACTTTTCGCCAAAGTTTCTTGTGTTGGAAAAATTTAATTTTTTAAGAAAAATTTATTTAGCTTAATTAGCCCCTCTGGTAAAGTGAAAAATATCTCAATCTCTAACCAAACCCAAAAAATTCGAAAATTCCCTGCAAATCAAAAAAAAAAAAAAATATTTTGCCCATATGTCTTAAATTAAGCATCGTAGAACGAAAATGAGCTTAATTGGAGACCACTCTCAATATCGATTGGCATTCGCTAATTAATTATTCCGACCAGGGATGGAAAATGCAGTACTATAGTACTTTTTTCAATACTTTTTCACCCCGGTCAGTACCGTAGTACCCCCGCGAATGATTTAGTACCTTTTGTGTATACATTTTTGAGTCGATATCAGATTTATGGTACAATAGCTTTGACAAAATATTTTAATATTTTGAGAAAGTCTTTATCAACCATATTTGCTAATAGTCTTTTACAAATATGGCAAAACAGACATGTTCATATGGGAAGAAAATCTCGATTTTGTGAAAGACATAGTCAAAAACAGGATTTTATTGAACTTCAAGAATGTTTTAGTCGAAAAAAGAATGCGATTCTATATTATCGATTTTTTATTTCGGTAGAAAATGTTGTCAAAATTTTATTTCTATATAGAATTTTTGCAAAATTTTATTTTTATAGAAAATTTTGTCAAAATTTTATTTCAATTTAAAATTTTGTTCAAATTTTATTTCTATAGGAAATTTTTGCAAAATTTTATTTCTATAGAAAAAAATTTGCAACATTTTTTTTCTACAGATTTTTTTTTTGCAAAATTTTATTTATATAGAAAATTTTGTCAAAATTTTATTTTCTTTAAAATTTAGTCTCTTGACAATAATTTTCCAGTGAAATTTTTGTTGAAATTTAGTAAAAAGTACCTTTCCGCTCAAAAAATACCTTTTTTGTACTTTCTTAAAAATTGTATTTTCCATCCCTGATTCAGACTCCCACTATGGCTTGGGATTTCCATTAGCTATTCTACCTAAATACCTTTGGCAATTTCTCATTAAGATCTTAAAAATATTGAATTTATTTGAAGTTTATCATGAATTTTGTTATAGAATGATATCGAAATTGTTGACGCTGTTCGTCTGTCGTTACTCGTATGTATCTTTGGCTTGTCTGTCTGGCAGTCCTTCAGAGTCTCTCCCCCATCTGATTTTTTGCTCATTTCTATGTCTGTCATAGACCAAGTGTATGGTCTTGGCATAGCACAAGTTTAGAGAGAGAGTCATGTGAAAAGGAATGAGAGATTTTATATAGCAGACACATCCATCTATCCATCCATCCAATACCCAAGAAAAACCAAGGCACTTTTTATTGTGTCAATGTGGAATTACCACAATGAAAAAGGGGCTAGGAGGAGACATTCGGTTTGATGCAATCTCATCTCTTCCATTGTTCATTTCAACATTGTCTAGAGCAAATGGACAACAATAGAATCGAGGGAGTCTATGTAAGTGAGGGTTTTGGAAACGATAACCCTACACAGTGACACATCAGTAACAAAATCACATGGAATGGCAGGTGGCAACAGTGGAACAATGATGGCATTTTGGGAACCCCTACAACTTTTTACCCAGATACCCATTGGGGTCGATTTTCGTTCTCCAGCTATTCTGTTACCACTCATATTCATTATGAAGCATCTAAATATTTGGGGCCATGTTCATGAAAGTTGTGGGGCTCTGGGGCCTATATTTTGCTCATCAGTTGGGGTTAATTTGCTCACAATCTTTTAAAACAAAAGTGAAAATAAACCCTAAATTTATCTTGGAGACGATTTTGATGCTCTGATTAGATGCCGTTTGGGGCTCAAATTCATTATAAAGCGTCTCCATATTTGGGGCCCTATTCGTTTGATATTTCTTTAATTTTGTGCCACTGTTCGCAGTAGATTTACGCTAAATGTGTATTTCAGACAATCCATGCGGGAAGTCTTCTAACCAGCATGCCCATCATATTCATACGATAACCCTATCTATCTATCTACGTAGTCACTATTCCATCCATTCAGCCATTTAGCATTCATCAAACTTTTAGCTAACTCCCTCTTCCCTCCTCCTATCAGACTTAGTTGCATTTGTTTGGTGCACACAGACGAAGGGGATGGGGGGCGGTTAGAGCTTTATGACCTACATAAAGGTCATTCGAACATGCAACTTCAATGCCCCATGTGGCTAAATGGGCGCCCCCTCCTTGGTGCAATACATCATGTTGTGAATAAATAAGAGATTTTTTTCATTTTGTATATGAGAAGAGGTAGGAAGCTATGACAGCATTTGGGAGAAGCGATTTCTATCATGGAAAGGTAGGTCAATCCGAAAGATAAGGATGATCGTTAGTCCCTGCACCCTGCATAGAAAAAATCATGAATGGTGTGCTCATTTCAAAGCGATCCGTTCAGGAAAGTGAATCAACACACATGTGGTATCAAATGAAGAATAGACGGTGTCAATCTGGCAACGATAAAATGACACCATGCGCTGTCAAAACAACAACTAGCGCTCATCATCTGAAAAATAAAAAATCCGCTACCGTGACTCGAAACTGGATTGTCTGCACCATAAGCGCTAAGTTGCCTTAGCGCACTGCACCACCGACGGAGTTGCCATATATTAAGACTTTCCATGGCCGTTCATGGAATCGTGAACGCTCGTTTTGATTTTCGTGAACGTTTCCGTTTCATTTTGTTACCGTCCGTTCACGATTTTGAAACGTAATTTTTATACCTTCCACCATAGGATGGGGGGTATACTTACTTTGTCATTCCGATTGTAACACATCGAAATATTGCTCTAAGACCCCGTAAAGTATATATATATATTCTGGGTCGTGGTGAAATTCTGAGTCGATCTAACCATGACCATCCGTCCGTCCGTCCGTCTGTTGAAATCACGCTAACTTCCGAACGAAACAAGCTATCGACTTGAAACTTAGCACCAGTACTTATTATTGATGCTGGTCGGATGGTATTGCAAATGGGCCATATCGGCCCACTTTTACGTATAGCCCCCATATAAACGGACCCCCCAAATTTGGCTTGCGGATCCTATAAGACAGGCAAATTTTATCCGGTCCGGCTGAAATTTGGTACAGGGTGTTAGTATATGATCTCTAACAACCATGCAAAAATTGGTCCATATCGGTTCATAACTATATATAGCCCCCATATAAACCGATCCCCAGATTTGGCTTGCGGATCCTCTAAGAGAGGCAAATTTCATCCGATCCGGCTGAAATTTGGTACATGGTGTTAGTATATGGTCTCTAACAACCGTGCAAAAATTGGTCGAAATCGGTCCATAATTGTATATAGCCCCCATATAAACCGATCCCCAGATTTGGATTGCGGAGCCTCTAAGAGAAGCAAATTTCATCCGATCCAGCTGAAATTTGGTGCATGATGTTAGTATATGGTCTCTAACAACCATGCAAAAATTAGTCCATATCGGTCTATAACTATATAGCCCCCATATAAACCGATCCCCAGATTTGGCTTCCAGAGCCTCTAAGAGAAGCAAATTTCATCCGATCCGGCTGAAATTTGGTACATGGTGTTAGTATATGGTCTCTAACAACCATGCAAAAATTGGTCCATATCGGTTCATAACTATATATAGCCCCCATATAAACCGATCCCCCGATTTGGCTTGCGGAGCCTCTAAGAGAAGCAAATTTCATCCGATCCGGCTGAAATTTGGTAAATGGTGTTAGTATATAGTCTCTAACAACCATGAAAAAATTGGTCCATATCGGTCCATAACTATATATAGCCCCCATATAAACCGATCCCCAAATTTGACATCCGGAGCCTCGTGGAAGAGAAAAATTCATCCGATTCGGTTGGAACTTGGTACATGGTGTTAGTATATGGTCTCTAACAACCATGCAGAAATTGATCCATATCGGTCCATAATTATATGTAGCCCCCATATAAACCGATCCCCAGATTTGACCTCCGGATCTTCTTAGAAGACCAAAATTCATCTGATTCAGTTTAAATTTGGTACGTGGTGTTAATATATAGCGTCAATCATCCATTCAAAAATTGGTCGAAATCGGTCAATAATTATATATAGCCCCCATATAAACCGGTCCCCAGATTTGACCTCCGGAGCCCCTTGGAAGAGCAAAATTCATCCGATTATATTGAAATTTGGTACGTGATATTAGTATATGGTCTCTAACAACCATGCAGGAATTGGTCCATATCGGTCCATAAGTATATATTGCCCCCACCATAAACCGATCCCCAGATTTGACCTCCGGTGCCTTTTGGAGAAGCAAAATTCATCCAATCTGATTGAAATTTAGTACGTGGTTTTAGTATATGGTCTCTGGGAGCCACCGTGGTGCAATGGTTAGCATGCCCGCCTTGCATACACAAGGTCATGGGTTCGATTCCTGCTTCGACCGAACACCAAAAAAGTTTTTCAGCGGTGGATTATCCCACCTCAGTAATGCTGGTCACATTTCTGAGGGTTTCAAAGCTTCTCTAAGTGGAACGCCGTTCGGACTCGGCTATAAAAAGTAGGTCCCTTGTCATTGAGTTTAACATGGAATCGGGCAGCACTCAGTGATAAGAGAGAAGTTCACCAATGTGGTATCACAATGGACTGAATAGTCTAAGGGAGCCTGATACATCGGGCTGCCACCTAACCTAGTATATGGTCTCTAACAACCATCCATAATTATGGTGGTGGATGATAGTCTTTCGTAGGGGTTTCTACGCAATCCATGGTGGAGGGTACATAAGATTCGACCTGACCTAACTTACGGCCGTATATACTTGTTTCTATTAGTGTGGGTAATATGAGGAAATATTCTCCTGTTCCTCTGCATAGGAAACCCAGCAAAAAAATGTTTGATGGTTCTTTCCAATTCTTCACTTCCATCTAAGAAGATCCCCTCTCTGGATTATGCTGTTGAGATTTCTGAAAGCTTCAAAGCTTCTCTAGATGGCTTCGCCGTAATGCAGAACGCCGTTCAGACTCGGCTATAAAAATGTGATAATGAAGAAGTTCACCATCTATGACATCAAAATAGACTGAATAATCTAAGAGAGTCTAAGATAAGGGCCTGTCTCCATATCGAACCTATGCTAGGAATACTTTCCCAACATTTAATTATTTTTCATTTCACAAGAAGCTTTTTTTATTCTTTTTGGACTCATATTCATTTTGAAGCGTCCCGTTTCAGTTAGCTTTTGGGGCTCATTCTCCATGAGGCTCATATATCATATTTTTCCCATCAGTAAGGGTTCATTTTCACACGATCTTTTAAACCAAAAGGGAAAATAAGCTCTAATTTTGTTTTGGAGACGATTAGCTCCTGTTACATTCTTATGGGACTTATTTTCACGGGGCTCGTTTTCATTATGAGGCGTGCCCATAGTTGGGACCCTGTTTCATTTTGGGGTTTAGGGAACATGACCCCATATTTTCCATCAGGTAGGGTTTATTTTTACATGGTCTTTTAAAAATTAACAATTAAAGTGAAAATTAGCCCTATTTTTGTTTTGGGGTCGATTTTCATGCTCCACTTAGACTCCTTGGAGGCTCATATTCATTACAACTGGTCCTGAAAATTCGGGTCCTTCGTCATTTGGGCCTTGGGCTCATTTTCATGGGTCTCATATTCATTATTAAGGCTTTTCCAAATTTAAGGCCCAGTTTCATTTGGGTTTTGGTTCCCTTTTTCTGGGTTCATTTTCACCCTAGTTTAGTTTTGACGTCAATTTTCATACTCCAGTAAGATTCTGTTGGCACTGATATTCATTATAAAGCGTCTCCAAAATAGTGGTCCTGATTCGATTTGATTTTGGGCCTCATTTTCCTAGAGACTGTATGTCATTAGTTAGGGTTTATTTTCACACTGTCTTTGAAATTAAAAGTGAAAATAAGTTCTAGTTTTTTTATGCGCTCGATTTTCGTGTCACAGTTTGATTCTGTTGGGACTCATTTTCATATTAATTACGAAGCATCTGCACATTTGGGGCTCCGTTCGTTTAGGTTTTGGGGCTCATTTTTCTGAAGCCCATCGTTTCCCCCAACAGTTAGGGTCCATTTTCACAAAGTGTAAATAAAGGGTGATACGGTCAAAATTTGGTCAATATAAACTTGACGTATTTCTTTCAATTTTGCCATTAAAAAACCTGAACACCCCTCATTTTGAAGGTGTGTGTGTGTAGAATGTTGCTCCTATTTTGATTTTGGAATTCACTCTTCAGTTGTCAAAATGTCGTCCAAGCAAGAAGAGCAGCGTATCAAAATTTTGCTCGCGCATCGCGAATACCCGAGCTACTCGCACGCAACGCTGGCAAAACCGCTAAAAGTTGCCAAATCAACCGTTACAAATGTAATTAAAGTGTTTGGGGAACGTTTGTCGACAGCCGGGAAGTCTCGATCGGGGAGAAATCGAAAACCGGAAGCCGCTGAAACGACAAAGAGAGTTGCCGGTAGTTTCAAGCGAAACCCTAAGCTCTCTCTCCGAGATGCCGCAAATAAGCTGGGTGTATCGTCTACAACCGTGCATTGAGCCAAAAAACGAGCCGGACTATCGACTTACAAGAAGTTAGTGACTCCAAATCGCGATGATAAACAAAATACGACGGCCAAAGCGCGATCCCCGGAGGCTGTACACGACGATGCTGACGAAGTTTGACTGCGTGGTAATGGATGACGAAACATACGTCAAAGCCGACTACAAGCAACTTCCGGGACAGGAGTTTTATACGGCAAAAGGAAGGGGAAAGGTAGCAGATATTTTCAAGCACATAACATTGTCAAAGTTCGCAAAGAAATGTCTGGTTTGGCAAGCCATCTGTACCTGTGGCTTGAAAAGCAGCATTTTCATA
The DNA here is from genome assembly GCF_050003625.1 of Haematobia irritans. Classification (NCBI taxonomy): domain Eukaryota; kingdom Metazoa; phylum Arthropoda; class Insecta; order Diptera; family Muscidae; genus Haematobia; species Haematobia irritans. Next base: position 35,513,623 of record NC_134399.1, on the reverse strand, counting down.
GCTTCCGGGACTGTCAACCAAGAAATTTACGTGAAAGAGTGTTTGAATAAACGTCTGCTGCCTTTCCTGAAGAAACACGGTTGTTCCGTACTGTTTTGGGCGGATTTGGCATCTTGCCATTACGGTAAAAAGGCCATGGAGTGGTACGCCGCCAACAACGTGCAGGTGGTTCCCAAGGACAAGAACTGGGCTATTGTCAAGCGGAACCTAAAGAAGACCCAAAAACTGCTAAGGACGAGCAGCAGTCCAAGGCAAACTGGCTTTCTGCGGCGAAGAAGGTGGACAAGGTGGCTGTACAAAATCTGATGGCAGGTGTCAAAGCGAAAGCCTAACTGAATATTTTTCCTGAATTTTATACTAATTGAACTTGAAAAAGAAATTTAATTTGATTTTTTAAATAAACGATTTCACCGATTTACACGCGTTTTCCCCTGACCAAATTTTGACCGTATCACCCTTTATGCGCTCGATTTTCGTGTCACAGTTAGATTCTGTTGGGACTCATTTTCATATTAATTACGAAGCATCTGCACATTTGGGGCTCCGTTCATTTAGGTTTTGGGGCTCATTTTTCTGAAGCCCATATTTTCCCCCAACAATTTTCACAAAGTGTAAATAGGCCCTAATCTTGTTTTGTGGACAATTTTTATGCTTCAGTTAGATTCTTGTGGGACTTATTTTCACAAGGCTCATGTTCATTTTTCTAATCATTCCATGAGTGATTTTCTCACAAACGTGACAATGAGCCTTTATATTGTTTTGAGGTCGATTTTCAAGCTCCATTTAGAAGCTTGTGTTGATCATTTTCATAGAGCTCATATTCATTATGAAGTATTCTCACATTTGGGACATTGATCATTTAGGTTTTGGGGTTCATTTTTTTCGGCCCCATATTTTACCCATCAGTTAGAGTTAATTTCTACACCGGGTTTTAAATCAAAAGTAAAAACAAGCCCTGAATTTGGTTTTGAGGTTTGATTTCCCTCTCAAGCTACATTATATTGGGGTTTATTATAATAGGGCTCCTATTCTTTATGCAGCGTCCCCCCATTTGGGACCCTGTTTCATTTTGGTTTATGGGGTTCATTTTCCAGGGCCCTTTGTTTTTAGTGCCCTATAACATGTAAGCACTATGGAAATTTTGGTGGAGCTTCTTCAAGACTGCAAGGCTTATGGCTTCTTCTCGCTTTCTAGATGATCCATCTTTATCGAAAAACTATATCCGATTCTGATAAAAAAAAACAAATCTCAAGGAATTGTAATCTATACAAAATTGATATAGCCAAGCATTCACATTTTTGTGTAGTTTGCATGAGTATCTGTTGATGTCTGCCTAGAAAAAAAAAACTGAAGTGGTAGCAGCAGCAGTAGTGATGTTGTTGGCTAAATTAAAAAAAACAACAACAACAACGCTTCGTTGTTTATCATGGCAGGTCTTCAACCTTTTCACCTACTTTCTACTCCACTCCATTCTATAAAGTTTTTTGTTTTGTTTCTATAAAACAAACCCCCTCCCCCTCTTCAACACATCAACACCTCCCAACACCAAAGTGAAGACCAAAATTTAAATGAATTGAAAGGCATAGAAAAAATGTGGTTGTTGCTTTTCTGTAAAGTACAAAAAAAAAATAGAAGAACTCAATACAAAGTTATATTTAAATACCCTACAGTAGGTATTTGTGGATTAAAATGATCAAAGCTACAGGGGTCTGTGGTAGGAGAAATGGTAGGGATTGAACTTCCAGTTCATATAGAGAAAAAAATTTCATTTAATAGAGAATATCGAATGACGATAGAGAGCTTAAACTAAGTGGCTTTCTTCCTAGAGCGGCTCCTCTTTCTAAAATTGACGCTGATTTCTTGCTTTTGGCTATGCATCGTTATCTTTCTTAGTACACTTTTTGGGAGGCTGCTTGTCTTCATGCCTTTGGTTTTGGCCAGGTTGTGCAAGGATACCTGGGCCTGACCCTACATCAGAAGTGTTCCATCTTTATTCTCCTCTCTAAGACCTCTAATTACTTTAAGGCCAATCCTTCATTTTGTCAGTCTTAGAGGGCGGTAGGAAACAATGCCCCAGGAAAAAGCTCAAAACCCCACATGAAACCGGGCCCTAAATGTGGCGCAACGCTTCGTAATCACTATGAGTCCTAATAGAATCTAACTGGAGCATGAAAATCAAAAAAGGCCAAGTGAAAATGTTGACAAAAAATATGGGTCCCAGGAAACTGAGCCCCAAAATTTAAATAAAATGGGGCCCCAAATATAAGGGAGGCTTCATAATGAATATGACCCCCATCAAAATGAGTCTCAACGGAATCTAACTGGATCATTAAAATCGAGCCCAAAACAAAAATTCACTTTTGATTAAGAGACCGTGTGAAAATGAATCCCAACCGATTGTGCAAATATGGACCCCAGGCAAATGAGCCCTAACACCTAAATGAAGCAGGGCTCCAAATTTGGATATGCTTCACAATCTAACTGAACCCAAAACCAAATTAGGTCTTATTTTCACTGTTGATATAAAAAAAAAACGTGTGAATTTAAATCCCTACTGATGGAAAAATATAGGCCCCAGGAAAATTAGCCTCAAAATGGAAATGAAATAGGGCTCCAAATATGAAGACGATTCATAATGGATATGAATCCCATGGAAATAAACTGTAACAGAACCTAACCGAACCACGAAAATCGACCCAAAAATATTGGGGCTTATTTTCACTTAAAAGACTGTGTGAAAATGAACCCTAGCTAATGGACAAAATATGTACATGAGAAAAATAAGCCCCAAAACCCAAATAAACAAAGCCCCAAGTATGAGAATGAACATCAGCCCGAAAGCAAAATAAGGGTTTATTTTCACTTTTGGTTTAAAATACCTTGTGAAAATGGGAACCACCGTGGTGCAATGGTTAGCATGCCCGCCTTGCATACACAAGGTCGTGGGTTCGATTCCTGCTTCGACCGAACACCGACTACAAGCAGCTTCCGAGACAGGAGTTTTATACGGCAAAAGGAAGGGGAAAGGTAGCAGATATTTTCAAGCACATAAAACTGTCAAAGTTCGCAAAGAAATATCTGGTTTGGCAAGCCATCTGTACCTGTGGCTTGAAAAGCAGCATTTTCATAGCTTCCGGGACTGTCAACCAAGAAATTTACGTGAATGAGTGTTTGAATAAACGTCTGCTGCCTTTCCTGAAGAAACACGGTTGTTCCGTACTGTTTTGGCCGGATTTGGCATCTTGCCATTACGGTAAAAAGGCCATAGAGTGGTACGCCGCCAACAACGTGCAGGTGGTTCCCAAGGACAAGAACCCTCCCAACACGCCAGAGCTCCGCCTAAGTGAGAAATACTGGGCTGTTGTCAAGCGGAACCTAAAGAAGACCCAAAAACTGCTAAGGACGAGCAGCAGTTCAAGGCAAACTGGCTCTCTGCGGCGAAGAAGGTGGACAAGGTGGCTGTACAAAATCTGATGGTAGGTGTCAAGCGTGAGGCCCGGCAATTCGGATTTGGAAAAGCGAAAGCTTAACTGAATATTTTTCCTGAAGTTTATACTAATTGAACTTGAAAAAGAAATTTAATTTGATTTTTTAAATAAACGATTTCACCGATTTACACGCGTTTTCCCTTGACCAAATTTTGACCGTATCACCCTTTAATCCTAACCGATGGGAAAATATGGAACTCATAAAAATTAACCCCAAAACCCATATGAAATCGGGCCAAAACTTGGGAGACGCTTCATAATGAATATGGGCCCGTGAAAATGGGCCCAACAGCTTCTCATTGGAGCATGAAGAATGATCCAAAAGCAAAATCGAACTGGAACATGAAAATCGACCCAAAACAAAATTGGAGCCCATTTTCACTTTTTTTTTAAAATACTGTATGAAAATGAACTTTAACTAATGGAAAAAATATGGACATGAAAAAAATGAGCACCAAATCCCGAAATAAACACGGGGTCACGTCATAATGAATATGAGCCCCAAAAAATTTAACTGTAGCATGAACATCGAACCGAAAAAATTAGGCCTAATTTTCATTTTTTGATTTAGAAGACATTGTGAAAATGAACCCCAAGTGATGGGAAGAATATGGGCATCCGAAATATTAGACCCAAAATTCAATGAAATAGGGTGCCAAAATGTGGGGACGCCCCTGAAAATTGGCACCATCAACTTCTAATTGGAGCGTGAAAATTGATGCAAAAGCAATTTTTTTGTTTACTGTTACTTTTATTTTAAAAGACTGTGTGAAATTTAAACCTAACTGGTGGAGCTCATATTTATTATGAAGCGTCATCACATTTGGGGCCCTATTTCAATTGATTTTTGGGGCTCAGTTATCTTGGTGCCCCTATTTTTTCCATCACCCAGGGTTTATTTTCACATTATCTCATAAATCAAATGTGAAAATGAGCTTTCATTTTGTTTTGGTGTTAAATTTAGTGTTCCAGTTACGTTTTGGTGAGGCTCATATTCATTATGAAGCATCTCCAAATTTGGGAGCCTATTTCATTTGAGGTTCGGTGCTCATTTTCCAGGGGCCAATATTTTTTCCATCAGTTCGGGTCATTTTCACACGGGCTTCATTTTGACATTTCCCTGAGCAACATATATACGAAAATATTAATTTTGGAATAGTCATTTATCGATTATTTTTTTTTTAATTTTCAAAAATGGATCCATGGATAGATCAGTTTTTTTTTTAATTTCGAATTTTCAACTCACTGAAGAGTTAATACCAAATTCTCTACATTACATACTCTTTGCATTTAAAGTCGTAGTCAGAAAGTCTACTACCTAAAAATTTTAATTTTCATGATAGGGCGTTTACAATTCATTACCACCCATTAGCACAGCAATTTTTCAAATTCTTCCGATTTTCATTTTCTATACACTTTTCCTCCTCTCGATGCTGGAGTTTCTCCAAAGCAGTTTCGCTTTCTGGATAATTAAGACATTTCGATCAATTTATTATGGGTATGTTTTTTTATTACAATAAAAAAATTTTGTTATTACGTATTTGGAGGGGTGGTGTGGGGAGGGGAGAGGCCCATAGAAGTTGTGCAATTTTGTTTTAAGGAAACCGGGAAAAAATATTTAATGATAGGATTTATTGATCTCTTTTGTTGCTAGATGTTTGAAGATGATTAGTGGTAATGCTGGCAAATCCTAGGAGCTCACTATAGGGCAGTTGTATTGCAATGTCCATTAGCCATCTCCATTGGGTAATAGCAAAGAGGCATGTGGGAAGACATTTATGAGCACTTTTGTAATGGCATTTTGAAATTTTTATTGCCTTTAATAAACTCTAATGAAAAATAAAATCACATTTTCGCCTTTTGGCCAGGCGAAGGGAGATTCAACAATAAATACGGGAAGCAATATTCGGAGAGGTTATTGAAAGCTATGTATTATTAAGAAACAGCAATAATGTAGGACCGAAATTTCGGCCAGGCCAAATCTTATATACCCTCCACCATGGATTAGAACATTGTTCTCTTAAAGGTGGATGACAGTTAAACCTGGAACCAATTGCCAAAGTCGCATCGGCCGATTCAAATGCTAAGAAAGGAAAACCAATTATGTTATTATTTATGAGGTCAACTCTATACCAACGTAGCTAACAGAAGCTATAGCAAGTAGCTATGTTTAGAGTTGGGGTTATTTACAGACGGTCATTTAGAACAAAAAGTGAAAATGACTCCTAATTTTGGGCCGATCCAATGACATTGGTGCCCAAAATAATCTACACAAATTTTGAGAAAATTTTACCAAAAAAACTAGCAACAAAAAAACTTTAGCTTGTCAAAATTTTATTTCTACAGAAAATGTTGTCAAAGTTTTATTTCTATAGTAAATTTGTGAAGTACCTCTCGGTGATGAATAATCTGCAAAAACTAACAAAACATCAAGAATTCTTCCAATCTACCAGACAGTAAAAAATCCAAAATCCCAAAAAAATGGTAGAATTCTACCAACTGTGTCAACCGTGGCTTCGCGCGGGGGGGGGGCGTTCATTTTAATAGGGTTCACATATATTATGAAGCGTTCCCACTTTTGGGGTCCCGTTTAATTTGTGTTTTGGGGCTCAGTTTCTCGAGGCCAATATTTTTCCCATCAGTTAGGGTTCAATTTCAGAAAAGTGAAAATAAGGCCCAATTTTTTGGAATCAATTTTCATACTCCAGTTAAATTCTGTTGGGGCCACTTTCCACTGGACTCATTTATATTATGAAGCGTCTCCACATTTGAGGCCCTATTTCATTTCAGGTTTGGGTCTCGGTTTTCTTGAGCCCATATTTTTTCCATCAGTTAGGGTTCAATTTCAGAAAAGTGAAAATAAGGCCCAATTTGTTGGAATCAATTTTCATACTCCAGTTAAATTCTGTTGGGGCCCATTTCCACTGGACTCATTTATATTATGAAGCGTCTCCACATTTGAGGCCCTATTTTATTTCAGGTTTGGGTCTCGTTTTTCTTGAGCCCATATTTTTTCCATCATTAGGATCCATTTTCACACGATATTTTATAACAAAAGTGAAAATTCCCCCATAATCTTGTTTTTGGGAAGTAGTTTCATGGTCCAGTTACGTTATGATGAGACTCATATTCATTACGAATGTCGCCTTAATTGTGGTGCTCTCTTTCATTTGGGTTTTGAGCCTCATTCTTGTAGGACCCAAATTTTTTCAATTAGGGTTCATTTCCACACTGTCTTCTAAATAAAACCATGAATACTATCGTAGCAAAGAGATTCTACATCCAGGAGCGGTGTTTAGAGTTAGGGTTGTTTCCACACGGCCTTTTAAATCAATAAGTACAAATGAGCCCTAACTTAGTTTTGGGTCTACCCAGTTACATTAGGCGGGGGGCTTATTTTCATGGGGTTCATATTCATTATGAAGCGTCCCCACTTTTGGGGTCCTGTTTCATTTGAGTTTTGCGGCTCAGTTTCTACGGACCCACATTTTTTCCATCAGTTAGGGTTCATTTTCACACGGTATTTTAAAACAAAAATGAAAATAAACCCCAATTTCGTTTTGGGATCTATTTTCCTACTCTAGTTAGAGCTGTTGCTGAAGATAGATTCTATTGGGGCTCATATTCATTATGAAGCATCTCCACAGTTGGGGCCTTATTTCATTTCAGTTTTGGGGCTAATTTTTCTTAAGCCCATATTTTTCCCATCCATTAGGGCAAGGCCGTATTCAGGGGGGGGGATGAGGGGGATCAAACCCCCCCCCCGAAATGAATGAATATTTTATATAAATAAATATATATTTTTAGCTGCATAGAAAAATCTTATCGAAGATGTTGAAGAAAAGCGGGAGGTTTTATTTTGAAAAACGCTTACCTATAAAACTTGCACAAATCATAGAATACTAGTTGAAAAGCCCGTCAAACGACGGTCGAAAAAAACAATTTGTTTTTGTTCTCGCACCACAAATTTCATTTTTGGAAAATGTCTTTCTGCTTTTTATTTGTGTTTGTTGTTCTTTTTGTGAACAAGACTCGCTTTGTTTGGCCATAGCAACAACAACGAAACAGCCAAACACACATGTGTAAATGAAATGGCGCAAAACCTGCGAAAAGAACCTGCCTAATTCAGCGATGGAAGCACTTGGAGAGTGCAATAAAGTGATATTTCCAAACGTGCATATTCTTTTAAAAATTTTGGTCACTTTGCCAGTTACTCAGGGATGGAAAATACAATTTTTAAGAAAGTACAAAAAAGGTATTTTTTGAGCAGAAATGTACTTTTTACTAAATTTCAACAAAAATTTCACTGGAAGATTATTGTCAAGAGACTAAATTTTAAAGAAAATAAAATTTTGACAAAATTTTCTATATAAATAAAATTTTGCAAAAAATTTCTATAGAAATAAAATTTTGCAAAAAAAATGTTGCAAAATTTTTTCTATAGAAATAAAATTTTGCAAAAATTTCCTATAGAAATAACATTTTTACAAAATTTTCACTTGAAATAAAATTTTGACAAAATTTTCTATAAAAATAAAATTTTGCAAAAATTCTATATAGAAATAAAAATCGATAATATAGAATCGCATTCTTTTTTCGACTAAAACATTCTTGAAGTTCAATAAAATCCTGTTTTTGACTATGTCTTTTACAAAATCAAGATTTTCTTCCCACATGAACATATCTGTTTTGCCATATTTGTAAAAGACTATTAGCAAATAAGGTTGATAAAGACTTCCTCAAAATATTAAAATATTTTGTCAAAGCTATTGTACCATAAATCTTATATCGACTCAAAAATGTCTACACAAAAGGTACTAAATCATTCAAAAATGTCTACACAAAAGGTACTAAATCCCACTAAGCATTGAAATTTTAGCTTTTGGATCGGATATCATTTGATAAAATACGAAAAAAATTAAATCTTTTCATTACTTGTTCGTCGTTAAATTCAACGCTTCTGCGCAGATTTTGCACCACAGTGGAAACTCGTAAATAGGTTTTCAAATTCTGGAGGGTGGGGGTCTAAAATTTTTCTGCTGGGTCTAAGTCCCCACCCCACAGTCGTTCCTACGCCTATGGCTTAGATCTTAAGCTAGATACACTAAAAAAAATTTATTTGGATCCAAAGATTTTGAACTTCCCTTAAAATAAAGACATTTTTAGTGACCTGTCTGGCTTTACATCTACGATCAATAAAATTAAAATTAGGATAAATATTTTATTTATCAAATTTTCATTCTCTTCGAGGTATACACGTACAAACAGATGCCAATTTAATAATAAAAATTATACCGGATACTTCGAAGTAAAAAAATATGATTTTAATTAAAAGAAAAAAACTTTCAACCAAAGATTCAAAAGATAAGGACGATTTCTTTAAATCAAAAATGTTTTTCTTTACTTTAAGGAAGTTTTGCCTTGGCTCAAATTTCCAAAATTTTTATTTTAATTAAAATTTCATTACATTAAAGAAATTAGTCCTTAATATTGTGGAAATTTCGTTAATATTTTAAAATTTAGGTTGCGTGATCTTTAATATCACGTACATATATTTTTCAGTGTAGCTCCGTAAAAACATGCCTTATTTTAAAGAAGCCTTATATTTGGCTTGGAATCAAAAACAAAATCATTGAAGGAATATCCATCTTCATATCCAAGTCAACTTTTCTTAATCCAAAGATTCAATATTAATTTAAATCTTATTTTTTATTTTTTCTAAATCTACGGTACTGACCGGTGTGAAAAAGTATTGAAAAAAGTACTATAGTACTGCATTTTCCATCCTTGCAGTTACTACGTGCTCATCCAAACGTTCATTTTCAACAATGATGAGATTAAAGACGTATCTTACACTGAAAAAAATATTGTCGTGAGGTCAAAGATTTCATGTCTTTAAAATACGAATACAAATTTTGCTTAGCATAGAAGACGCATTTCTCTAAAATAAAGTTATTTTCCTTGTCCACAAGTCGATAAACTTTTCAATGAAGTCGTATTGTCCTTATAATTAAGTGATTTGACTTAAAATGGGTATCTTAACATGAAAGAAAAAATTTATAGGCTAAGGTCAACTTGACTTTAATAATTCAGAAAAATTCTTTAAATTTAATGAAATTGTCTTTAAATTTGTTGTCTTTTTGCATCTTGACTACAAAGCAAAAAATTGTTCAAATATAGGACATGTTTTTCAAAACTTTATTTTAAAGAAGTTTTTTACTTCAAACATAGCATAATTTCTACTGGAAGTCGAGTCCTAATTTGGAAAATAAAGTTGCCGTTAACTCGTTTTTAAAGGACTTTGATAGCATATGCAGAAAAAAAAGCTGAGAAAGCGAAAAATTAAAATTTGCTTCCTAGAAGCAAGTACACAAAACCTAAATTTAAAAGAGAATTGTGTCTTAAAAGTATCCTTACTTGTATTCTCCGCTTCTTTGGCTCGGAATCAATACCAAATTTTTTAAAGTGAAGACAAAATCTTTGGAACCGAGTATGCTTTTTTTTCAGTGTAGAAATTCGAGAGTATACTCAATGGATTGGCATTAATGTCGGTTCATCGCCGAATAAATGTGCTGACTGAAGAAGTCATTGATTTATTTGCTGCCCAAAAAGCCCGTCGGCTCAATTTAATATTATAAAAATATTGTATACATACCTATGCATAAATAAAATTTTCTACACATGAGATTATATGAATATATTTTTTTGTTGAAGTTGAACCCCCCCCCCCCGAATTAAAATCCTGGCTACGGCCTTGCATTAGGGTTCATTTCACACGGTCTTTTATAACAAAAGTGTAAAAAGTGTAAATTGATCCCAAAACATACTTAGGGTATGTTTTGGGATTGACCACCAAAACTCAAGCGCCGCCGATGATTATAGTGAGGGCTACTTTTATGGGCCATCAGTTAGGGTTCATTTTCACACGGTATTTTAAAACAAAAATTAAAATAAACCCCAATTTCATTTTGGGATCAATTTTCCTACTCCAGTTAGAAGCTGTTGCTCCAGATAGATTCTAAATAGGCTCATATTCATTATGAAGCGTATCCACAGTTGGGGTCTTATTTCATTTAGGTTTGGGGCTAAGTTTTCTTGAGCCCATATTTTTCCCATCCGTTAGGGTTCATTTTCACACGGTCTTTTATAACAAAAGTGTAAAAAGTGTAAATTGATCCCAAAACATACCCTAAGTATCAATTTACATGGCCAAGTTACGAACTCGTGGAGCTGATTTTCACGGGGCTCATATTCTTTATGGACGTCGTCCCATTTTTGGGGCCCCATTTTATTTGGATTATTGGGCCCACTTTTTAGGCCTATACTTTATTCAACTAGGTTCATTTTCTCGCTGTATTCAAAATCAATAATTTGGCTCTAGGGTCGATTTTCATGCTTCATTTACATTGGGAGGGGCGCTAATTTTTATGGGGCTCATATTCATTACAAAGCCACACACCGCATTTGGGGAACTGTTTCATTTGGGTTTTGGGGCCCATTTACATACCGGTGTGTAGAAAACCAACTCGCTTGTATGATAGTGGCCTGTTACCGATTTTTTTTTCTCCAATGAAAAGCCAAATTGAGCAGTTTGTGAATAAATCAAATGCTCAGGTTTAGGTAAGGTTGTAGAAGATGACACCAATTCTTGGATCGAATTTATGTCCACTTAGACCATTATAGGTTCATTGTAATTCCTCAGGGTATTTCTCTGAACTTATTCTTTCTGAAGTCGTTTCCTTTAAAAGTCGCTCAAGAACTTCCATATATCCCTCTTCATTAAAGATGCTTAAAACATCCAACCAGATGGTCTGATGAAGGCGAGTGTGTGCCTTAAGTTACACTCCCGCAGATCTGCAAGAGTCTGAAAGAAAAACAAGCCCAGTATCTTGTTTCTTCTAAAAGATAATGCTGGAAACTGGCACAGAAGTAGTACGGTCTACCGTAATTTCCAGGTCTAGACACCATGATCGGATTTACTGGCCAAAAGAGATACCTCAAAATGTATACCCTCGATTGACCACCAAAACACAAGCACCGCCGATGGTTATAGTAAGGGCCGCTTTTATGGGCCATAATCGCTCCCCGCTCCTATTCATCGACAGTGCGGTCAAAATAAATGCAGAAAATTTTTATCTGGAAAATGTCCCAAAGACAGTATTGAAGCTCTTAAAACAGTATTAAAGCCCTGATCAGCTGCAGACCATGGATATTCCAACAGGGCAGAGCATCCAACAGGACTGAGCACTAGTCAACCAAGAATTGGGTAAAAGGGAAGTTCCTTGCTTAGTGGTGAACGTACAATGGCCACCAAAATCTCTGGATCTAAATCCCTTGAACTTTTGCCCTTAGGGCAGTTTGGAGTGGTGCGATGTTGGCATTAAAAACACCAAAATGTCGAATATCTCAAGACGGCGTTTCGCCGGAAATGGCCCAATGTACTACGTGTAGGGTGGCTTTGTCGGTCATTTGAAAGCCACAATTCTTTCCATATGTGGCCAATTCCAGCAAATCTAAACGGACTCTAAAATTTGATGTAATTTTCGATATTTTTTTGCTTTTGAACTCCCTTTGAGTAGTTCTTCAGTCTTTTCCTAATATGGGACACCCCATAGTATTTTCGACGCCCTTTCGACCGCTGCATTGGTCTCCCGTGCCCATTCATCCTACTCGGCCTGCATTGCTTCTATTGGCTTAGCGTTATCTAAGTTCATTCGCCTATGTGTCCTAGCTCTTATTGTCAGTTCATTAGCCTTTACGTTTCCTCTCATTCCAGAATGTCCCCACACCCATGTTTGTTTGCCGAGAAAACTACATTTTTGCCACAAAAATGTTCCATGGGTGTTAATATTCCTTATCTGCGTGTGCTTTTGCATTCAAATACGTTTCGCGATCGAACCACCATATCTGCTATTACCTTCATTGTCCTCTGGAAATCTGTGGAAATGTTGATGTTTTGTGGCCTCGTGTTATTTCCGAGCCATTGAACACATTCTGTTTAACACACACTTTTGCTTGCAGAATGGTGCTGTGCTCCGGTAAACGCAATAGCATCGCGGTGTCTGGGTCCCCTATATATACTCCCAGTCCCGTCCTCTCACCCGTCTTCTATACATCGGTGTCGCAGTTATTTCTCTCTGGCATCTGTTCTGGGGTCCCATTCTTCCAAGACCATCTTACTGGCGTCAGAATGTAACACTGCCTGCAGGATGGTGCTGTGTTCTGGTAATCGGAAAAGGATCTCGATGTCTGGGTCCTCCACATATATGCCTACTCCCATCCTCTCACTCATCTTCGATTCATCGGTGTAGCATTTATTTCCCTCTGAGATCTATTTTGGGCTCCCATTCTACCATGACCATCTTACTGGCGTTAGAATGTTACACACGGCAGCTATAGCTATCTCAGGTATGCGATCATGGATTGTTACGACATCCGTCATTTCACACACAATCTCTCCTATTATCCTTTAATGTTCGTCATCTTTCGTGTTTCCATCGATTTTCCCAACAAATTCAATAGCATCGCTTCCATTGCGACTTTGTTTTTGAGCTGAACCTCTGTAGGTCCAGTATTGTCACCAAGGATCAGTTACCAAGGATCAGTTATGTCACGACAACACGTCCGTTGGAGCCGTTGTAAAAATTTTATATTGCACTTCCTCTCCATCGATGTCCACCAGACTATCGAAGCGTATGGTCCTTCTATATTCAGTGTGTCACTTTTGGATTCAGTTCCCATCGCTCTTCTGCACAGTGTCCAACATCTCTTGACTTTCTCTGTTCTATCTTTCATGTGGTTCTTCCAATTTAGTTTCCTGCCTAAAGTTAATCCTAAGTTCTCATTTTATCAGACTCTTCTATATTTTTTATACACAATTTAACAATACCTCAAGAACCCCTTCAGTTAAATTGTTTGATTTTTTCCCTTTTTATATATATTAACGAAACTTGTGACAATATCACCTCATCATTCCGCAATACAATAAAAACCATATTCGTTTTACACACACACACATACATATATAAGTGACCGTAATCTTGACATTGCTACCATACGATTTATGTCCAAGAAACATATCAAAGCATTTTCCCATTGATTCTCTCTCGCTCTCGCTCTCTCACTAACTCAACCCTTCCATACTCATTACTACACATTTCATCCTCAGTCAAGGCATACAATCGCCATCACATAAATCATTTCATGAGAGTCTTTCAATAATCCAAAAAGCAAAAAACAAAAATCACAATTTTGCCAAAAATTAAACATCTGTTTTTTTGGTTTTCTGGGAAAAAGTGCGTAGTTTTATCGGTTGCTTATGTCTCTAAAGGTAAGATGTCCCATTTACCAGATTGCTTGGTTCATGTATTATGGCCTCATTTTGTTTTTATTCTCGTCGATTTGTGCTGATCATTGAGTAATGTTTGGTCAATTGATGACGTTAAAGCTCTTATCTTGTCAATGGGGGGATGTTTATCAGTTCACATAAAAAGTAACAGCAAAAACGATGCCTATGCTTAGACTCGAGAGAAAATGAAATCAGCATTGATTACAAGAACATTAAGTAGAATAACCCCAAGAGAGACACATTAGGGTTAAATTTGCGTTATTGAATTTTAAAGGCGGATATAAACACGACATATATAAGAAAACACGGATATAATAAAATTTTACAAAACTACAAGTCATCTTGAGGCGAAGGTCCCAATCACGGTTGCCACTCGAGCTAAAAAAAAATCTACCAAAATTTTATTTCTATAGAAAATTTTGTTAAAATTTTATTTCTACAGAAAATCTTGTCAAAATTGTATTTCAAACGAAATTTTGCTACAATTTTATTTTTATAGAAAATTTTGCACAAATTTTTATTCTATAGAACATTTTGTCAAAATTGTTATTTCTATAAAAAAAGTCCTCAAAATTTTATTTCTGCAGAAAATTTTGTCATAATTTTATTTATATAGAAAATTTGGTCATAATTTTATTTCTCTAGAAATTTTCTCAAAATTTTATTTCTTTAAAAAATCTCCTCAAAATTTTATTTCTATAGAAAATTTTCTCAAAATTTTATTTCTATAGAAAATTTTCTCAAAATTTTATTTCTGTGGAAAATGTTAAAAAAATTTTATTTCTATAGAAAATGTTATTAAAATTTTATTTCCATTGAAAATTTTGTCAAAATTTTATCTCCATAGAAAATTTTTGTCAATTTTTTTTTTATAAAAATTTTTGTCAAAATTTTTTTATAAAAATTTTTGTCAAAATTTTTTTATAAAAATTTTTGTCAAAATTTTATTTCTATCGAAAATTTTATCAAATTTTTATTTCTTCAAAATTTTAAGTGTATAGAAAATGTTACTAAAATTTTATTTCTATAGAAAATTTTGTCAAAATTTTATTTCTATAGAAAATTTTGTCAAAATTTCATTTCTATAGAAAATTTTCTCAAAATTTTATATTTAGAGAAAATTTTGTTAAAATTTTATTTCTATAGAAAATTTTAGCAAAATTTTATTTCTATAGAAAATTTTATCAAATTTTTATTTCTATAGAAAATTTTGTCAAAATGTTTAATTCTGTAGAAAATTTTGTAAAAATTTTATTCCTATAGAAAATTTTCTCAAAATTTTATTTCTATAGAAAATTTTGTCAAAATTTTATTTCTTTAGAAAATTTTATCAAAATTTTATTTCTATAGAAAATTTTGTCAAAATTTTATTTCTTTAGAAAATTTTATCAAAATTCTATTTCTATAGACAATTTTGTCAAAATGTTATTTCTATAGAAAATTTTGTCAAAATTTTATTTCTATAAAAAATTTTGTCAAAATTTTATTTCTATAGACAATTTTGTCAAAATTTTATTTCTATAGAAAATTTTGTCAAAATTTTATTTCTATAGACAATTTTGTCAAAATTTTATTTCTATAGAAAATTTTGTCAAAATTTTATTTCTATTTCTGGATGATTATCGTTGACCTGTTTATTTATCTTTAAGAATTATTTTTCATAGTTTCGGCTATAGGTCGATTAAAAAACATAGATATGATGTTTTTCTTTTATTTTTATTTCCAATATTTCGGTTGACTTCGTCAAAACCGTTTTCAAGGATTTGTTCTGGTGTGCACAGCTTCACACCCTGTTTTACACTTTTATTTCTACAAAATTGTCTTTCTATAAAAGATTTTGTCAACATTTTCTATTTATAGAAAATTTTATTTCTATAGAAAATTTTATCAAGATTTTATTTCTATAGAAAATTTTATCAAATTTTTATATCTATAGAAAATTTTGTCAAAACTTTATTTCTATAGAAAATTTTGTCAAAATTTTATATCTATAGAACATTTTGTCAAAATTTTATTTCTATAGAAAAATTTATCAAATGTTTATTTCTATAGAAAATTTTATCAAAATTTTATTTTTAAAGAAAATTTTATCAAATTTTTATTTCTATAGAAAATGTTATCAAATTTTTATTTCTATAGAAAATTTTGTAAAAATTTTATTTCTATAGAAAATTTTATTAAAATTTTATTTCTATAGAAAATTTTGTCAAAATATTATTTCTATAGAAAATTTTGTCAAAATGTTATTTTTATTTCTATAGAAAATTTTATGAAAATTTTATTTCTACAGAAAATTTTGTGAAGATTTTATTTCAATAGAAAATTTTGTCAAAATTTTATTTCTATAGAAAATTTTTTCAAAATTTTATTTCTATAGAACATTTTTTCAAAATTTTAAGTCTATATAAAATGTTATTAAAATTTTATTTCTATAGAAAATTTTGTCAATATTTTATTTCTTTAGAAAATTTTATCAAAATTTTAGTGCTATAGAAAATTTTGTCAAAATTTTATTTCTATAGAAAATTTTGTCAAAATTTTATTTCTATAGAAAATTTTGTCAAAATTTTATTTCTATAGAAAATTTTATCAAAATTTTATTTCTATAGAAAATGTTATCAAATTTTTATTTCTATAGAAAAATTTGTCAAAATTTTATTTCTATAGACAATTTTATCAAAATTTTATTTCTATAGAAAATTTTGTCAAAATTTTATTTCTATAGACAATTTGGTCAAAATTTTATTTCTATAGAAAATTTTGTCAAAATTTTATTTCTATTTCTGGATGATTATCGTTGACCTGTTTATTTATCTTTAAGAATTATTTTTCATAGTTTCGGCTATAGGTCGATTAAAAAACATAGATATGATGTTTTTCTTTTATTTTTATTTCCAATATTTCGGTTGACTTCGTCAAAACCGTTTTCAAGGATTTGTTCTGGTGTGCACAGCTTCACACCCTGTTTTACACTTTTATTTCTACAAAATTGTCTTTCTATAAAAGATTTTGTCAACATTTTCTATTTATAGAAAATTTTATTTCTATAGAAAATTTTATCAAGATTTTATTTCTATAGAAAATTTTATCAAATTTTTATATCTATAGAAAATTTTGTCAAAACTTTATTTCTATAGAAAATTTTGTCAAAATTTTATATCTATAGAACATTTTGTCAAAATTTTATTTCTATAGAAAAATTTATCAAATGTTTATTTCTATAGAAAATTTTATCAAAATTTTATTTTTAAAGAAAATTTTATCAAATTTTTATTTCTATAGAAAATGTTATCAAATTTTTATTTCTATAGAAAATTTTGTAAAAATTTTATTTCTATAGAAAATTTTATTAAAATTTTATTTCTATAGAAAATTTTGTCAAAATATTATTTCTATAGAAAATTTTGTCAAAATGTTATTTTTATTTCTATAGAAAATTTTATGAAAATTTTATTTCTAGAGAAAATTTTGTGAAGATTTTATTTCAATAGAAAATTTTGTCAAAATTTTATTTCTATAGAAAATTTTTTCAAAATTTTATTTCTATAGAACATTTTTTCAAAATTTTAAGTCTATATAAAATGTTATTAAAATTTTATTTCTATAGAAAATTTTGTCAATATTTTATTTCTTTAGAAAATTTTATCAAAATTTTAGTGCTATAGAAAATTTTGTCAAAATTTTATTTCTATAGAAAATTTTGTCAAAATTTTATTTCTATAGAAAATTTTGTCAAAATTTTATTTCTATAGAAAATTTTATCAAAATTTTATTTCTATAGAAAATGTTATCAAATTTTTATTTCTATAGAAAAATTTGTCAAAATTTTATTTCTATAGACAATTTTATCAAAATTTTATTTCTATAGAAAATTTTGTCAAAATTTTATTTCTATAGACAATTTGGTCAAAATTTTATTTCTATAGAAAATTTTGTCAAAATTTTATTTCTATTTCTGGATGATTATCGTTGACCTGTTTATTTATCTTTAAGAATTATTTTTCATAGTTTCGGCTATAGGTCGATTAAAAAACATAGATATGATGTTTTTCTTTTATTTTTATTTCCAATATTTCGGTTGACTTCGTCAAAACCGTTTTCAAGGATTTGTTCTGGTGTGCACAGCTTCACACCCTGTTTTACACTTTTATTTCTACAAAATTGTATTTCTATAAAAGATTTTGTCAAAATTTTTTATTTATAGAAAATTTTATTTCTATAGAAAATTTTATCAAAATTTTATTTCTATAGAAAATTTTATCAAATTTTTATATCTATAGAAAATTTTGTCAAAACTTTATTTCTATAGAAAATTTTGTCAAAATTTTATATCTATAGAACATTTTGTCAAAATTTTATTTCTATAGAAAAATTTATCAAATGTTTATTTCCATAGAAAATTTTATCAAAATTGTATTTTGATAGAAAATTTTATCAAATTTTTATTTCTATAGAAAATGTTATCAAATTTTTATTTCGATAGAAAATTTTGTCAAAATTTTATTTCTATAGAAAATTTTATTAAAATTTTATTTCTATAGAAAATTCTGTCAAAATATTATTTCTATAGAAAATTTTGTCAAAATGTTATTTTTATTTCTATAGAAAATTTTATGAAAATTTTATTTCTACAGAAAATTTTGTCAAGATTTTATTTCAATAGAAAATTTTGTCAAAATTTTATTTCTATAGAAAATTTTTTCAAAATTTTATTACTATAGAACATTTTTTCAAAATTTTAAGTCTATATAAAATGTTATTAAAATTTTATTTCTATAGAAAATTTTGTTAATATTTTATTTCTTTAGAAAATTTTATCAAAATTTTAGTGCTATAGAAAATTTTGTCAAAATTTTATTTCTATAGAAAATTTTGTCAAAATTTTATTTCTATAGAAAATTTTGTCAAAATTTTATTTCTATAGAAAATTTTATCAAAATTGTGTTTTTATAGAACATTTTTGCAAAATTTTAAATCTATAGCAAATGTTGTTAAAAATTTATTTCTATAGAAAATTTTGTCAAAATTTCATTTCTATTGAAAATTTTGTTAAAATTTTATTTCTATAGAACATTTTGTCAAAATTTTATTTCTATAGAAAATTTTATCAAAGTTTTATTTCTATAGAAAATTTTATCAAATTTTTATTTCTATAGAACATTTTTTTTGAATTTTAAGTCTATAGAAAATGTTATTTCTATAGAAAATTTTGTCAAAATTTTATTTCTATAGAAAATTTTGTTAAAGTTTTATTTCTATAGAAAATTTCGTCAAAATGTTATTTCTATACAAAATTTTATGAAAATTTTATTTGTTTAGTAAGTTTTGTCAAAATTTTATTTCTATAGAAAATTTTGTTAAAATTTTATTTCTATAGAAAATTTTGTCAAAATTTTATTTCTGTAGAAAATTTTATCAAAATTTTATTTCTAAAGAAAATTTTTATTTCAATAGAAAAATTTGTCAAAATTTTATTTCTATCGAAAATTTTTTCAAAATTGTGTTTTTTTATAGAACATTTTCGCAAAATTTTAAGTCTATAGAAAATGTTATTAAAATTTTATTTCTATAGAAAATTTTGTCAAAATTTCATTTCTATAGAAAATTTTCTCAAAATTTTATATTTAGAGAAAATTTTGTTAAAATTTTATTTCTATAGAAAATTTTAGCAAAATTTTATTTCTATAGAAAATTTTATCAAATTTTTATTTCTATAGAAAATTTTGTCAAAATGTTTAATTCTGTAGAAAATTTTGTAAAAATTTTATTCCTATAGAAAATTTTCTCAAAATTTTATTTCTATAGAAAATTTTGTCAAAATTTTATTTCTTTAGAAAATTTTATCAAAATTTTATTTCTATAGAAAATTTTGTCAAAATTTTATTTCTTTAGAAAATTTTATCAAAATTTTATTTCTATAGAAAATTTTGTCAAAATTTTATTTCTTTAGAAAATTTTATCAAAATTCTATTTCTATAGACAATTTTGTCAAAATGTTATTTCTATAGAAAATTTTGTCAAAATTTTATTTCTATAAAAAATTTTGTCAAAATTTTATTTCTATAGACAATTTTGTCAAAATTTTATTTCTATAGAAAATTTTGTCAAAATTTTATTTCTATAGACAATTTTGTCAAAATTTTATTTCTATAGAAAATTTTGTCAAAATTTTATTTCTATTTCTGGATGATTATCGTTGACCTGTTTATTTATCTTTAAGAATTATTTTTCATAGTTTCGGCTATAGGTCGATTAAAAAACATAGATATGATGTTTTTCTTTTATTTTTATTTCCAATATTTCGGTTGACTTCGTCAAAACCGTTTTCAAGGATTTGTTCTGGTGTGCACAGCTTCACACCCTGTTTTACACTTTTATTTCTACAAAATTGTATTTCTATAAAGGATTTTGTCAAAATTTTTTATTTATAGAAAATTTTATCAAAATTTTATTTCTATAGAAAATTTTATCAAATTTTTATATCTATAGAAAATTTTGTCAAAACTTTATTTCTATAGAAAATTTTGTCAAAATTTTATATCTATAGAACATTTTGTCAAAATTTTATTTCTATAGAAAAATTTATCAAATGTTTATTTCCATAGAAAATTTTATCAAAATTGTATTTTGATAGAAAATTTTATCAAATTTTTATTTCTATAGAAAATGTTATCAAATTTTTATTTCGATAGAAAATTTTGTCAAAATTTTATTTCTATAGAAAATTTTATTAAAATTTTATTTCTATAGAAAATTCTGTCAAAATATTATTTCTATAGAAAATTTTGTCAAAATGTTATTTTTATTTCTATAGAAAATTTTATGAAAATTTTATTTCTACAGAAAATTTTGTCAAGATTTTATTTCAATAGAAAATTTTGTCAAAATTTTATTTCTATAGAAAATTTTTTCAAAATTTTATTACTATAGAACATTTTTTCAAAATTTTAAGTCTATATAAAATGTTATTAAAATTTTATTTCTATAGAAAATTTTGTCAATATTTTATTTCTTTAGAAAATTTTATCAAAATTTTAGTGCTATAGAAAATTTTGTCAAAATTTTATTTCTATAGAAAATTTTGTCAAAATTTTATTTCTATAGAAAATTTTGTCCGCTTATCAAGCCATCCTCAAGAAGAAAAATACCCTTCAACCATAGAGTAAATACAGTAAAATCTCCAACATACTGAAAACCGGACGCCTCTCAAATGTGGACAGATATCTGGGGACGGTTGTTATATTACCACATTAAAATTAACCTGTCATAACTGGACACCTCCCAAATGTGGACAAAATGTTTGCGACCATGGATGTCCACCTTTCAGAGGTTTCACTGTATATTTTAATTGAACCTTTTGGTATTCTACTTAAGTGTTTATTTTGTTTTTTAGTATGTCCTTCCATTTGTATACTCGATCGTAAGAAGAAAAAATACCCCAAGGGCCATATTGGGGTTAAATATGTTTCACAAAATTTGCAAGCCAGTTTGTTACTATCTATATGCCGTCACAACAAGTGTACATGTGTCGTTGGCCGTCCGTCCATCCATCCAACCATCTATCTGTCTGTCTGGCCATCCACCTATCTATCCATCTGTCTATCTGTCCGTCTGACGATCTTCTTATTGTGATTTACTTATCTTCACCGGCTAGGGCTACGTATGTATTTCATTGTATTCTAATGCTTTCGCTGCGTCAACTTTGACGTCTGCGTCATCGCCTACTCTCGGGTGCTCACGCGTGATAATGAAATTGAAAATTTCAGTGTTAAAGACTAATTTTTATTTCTATTTTGACCTCATTTCGAATGTTGATTTAGCCAAAAAAAAATTGTTTAGAACGCCAGCCAAAACCCCAACAATAAGAACATCAACAAAAAAGACTATCAGTAGGAATTTGCAAATAAGCGAACGTGTTATCAGTATATAAAACAATACCCCGAAAAAAATAACCGAATAACAATAACAACAAATTATTATGAGAACATAAATTATCAAATATTAGATGGAAACTTAACATAATTTTTTTTGTGTTTTTGCAAATATTTTCAAGGACAAATTTCGTCGTAGTCGCATTTCAATTGTTTTGTTTGGGTGTGTGCTAGTTGATTTTTGGTGGGGAGGGGATTCCACCACCACTACCTTATGATAACCCAATTTCGTTTGTCACAACAACCTTGAGATATTTGCTTGCGAGCAACACATTAGCAACTGCCTAAGTGCGGGAGAATTTAAGTTTTTGGTAATGACTTGGATTCGTTTTTTTTGTTTCTATTCCGATTATTTGTGTTAGAATCAGGGCCAAGGATCTTTGGAGTGATAACGATTTTTTAGCTATTTTGAATTTGACAACACAAGTTTACAAAATCTCTGCAGAAAGGGTATAGTTATCAATGGTTGTAGGTGATAACCGCCACCACAATGACCTATTTTCAAGGCCTCCTGGAAATGCTCCAATACATCGGTGGGATATCGATATTTTGATAATTAAACAAGGTGGATGAGTTATATGACCCTTAAAGCTGAATATTTGGTCCATTCATCGAATTCAAAAGTTGAGTGCTCTATTTCAGAATCCTTGGTTTATTCGATCAGGTGGTAACTCATGTATGCCAAATTTTATCCGGATATCCATGAATGTGTCTTCGCCACCAAACATAAAGTAATTAGTTGAGGTGAATAATTGTTTCATACCCCCAAAAATACCCTTTGATGGGAAATACTGATTTACCATCATTGGACGAATTTTATTTCCATACATAAGATTTTCATGACAAATTTTGTCAAAATTTTATTTCTATAGAAAATTTTGTCAAAATTTTATTTCTATAGAAAAATTTGCGTAAATTTTATTTCTATAGAAAATTTAGTCAAAATTTTATTTCTATAGAAACTTTTGTCAAAATTTTATTTCTATAGAAAAATTTCTCAAAATTTTATTTCTATAGAAAATTTTGTCAAAATTTTATTTCTATAGAAAATTTTGTCAAAATTTTATTTCTATAGAAAATTTTGTCAAAATTTTATTTCTATAGAAAATTTTGTCAAAATTGTATTTCTATAGAAAATTTTGTCAAAATTTTATTTCTATAGAAAATTTTGTCAAAATTTTATTTCTATAGAAAATTTTGTCAAAATTTTATTTCTTTAGAAAATTTTATCAAAATTTTATTTCTATAGAAAACTTTGTCAAAATTTTATTTCTTTAGAAAATTTTATCAAAATTGTATTTCTATAGAAAATTTTGTCAAAATTTTATTTCTATAAAAAATTTTGCAAATATTTTATGTCTATAGAAAATTTTTGCAAAATTTTATTTATATGGAAATTTTTTGAAAAATTTATTTCTATAGAAAATTTTGACAAAATTTTATTTCTATAGAAGATTTTGTCAAAATTTTATTTCTATAGAATTTTTTTTCAAAATTTTATTTCTATAAAAATTTTTGTCAAAATTTTATATCTATAAAACATTTTGTCCAAATTTTATCTCTATAGAAATTTTTTGAAAAATTTTATTTCTATAGAAAAACTGCCAAATTTTATTTCTATAGAAAATGTTGTCAACATTTTATTTCTATAGAATTTTTTTTCAAAATTTTATTTCTATAGAAAATTTTGTCCAAATTTTATCTCTATAGAAATTTTTTGAAAAATTTTATTTCTATAGAAAAACTGTCAAAATTTTGTAAAAATTTTGTTTCTATAGAAAATGTTGTCAAAATTTTATTTCTCTAGAAAATTTTGTCAAAATTTCATTTCTATAGAAAATGTTGTCAAAATGTTATTTCTATAGAAATTTTTTTTCAAAATTTTATTTCTATAAAAATTTTTGTCAAAATTTTATTTCTATAAAACATTTTGTCCAAATTTTATCTCTATAGAAATATTTTGAAAAATTTTATTTCTATAGACAATTTTGTTAAAATTTTATTTTTATAGAAATTTTTTTTAAAAATTTTATTTCTATAAAAATTTTTGTCAGAATTTTATTTCTATAGAAAATTTTGTCAAAATTTTATTTCTATAGAAAATTTTGTCAAAATTTTATTTCTATAGAAATTTTTTTCAAAATTTTATTTCTATAAAAATTTATGTTATTTCTATAGAAAATTTTGTCTAAATTTTATCTCTATAGAAAATTTTTGCAAAATTTTATTTCTATAGAAAAATTTGACAATATTTTATGTCTATAGAAAATTTTTGCTAAATTTTATTTATATGGAAATTTTTTGAAAAATTTTATTTCTATAGACAATTTTGTTAAAATTTTATTTTTATAGAAAATTTTTTCAAATATTTATTTCTATAAAAATTTTTGTCAAAATTTTATTTCTGTAGAAAAATTTTTCAAAAAAATATTGTCAAAATTTTATTTCTATAGAAATTTTTTTCAAAATTTTATTTCTATAAAAATTTTTTTCAAAATTTTATTTCTATAAAAATTTTTGTTAAAATTTTATTTCTATAGAAAATTTTGTCCAAATTTTATCTCTATAGAAATTTTTGCAAAATTTTATTTATATCGAAATTTTTTGAAAAATTTTATTTCTATAGCAAATTTTGTGAAAATTTTATTTCTGTGGAAAATTTTGTCAACATTTTATTTCTGTGGAAAATTTTGTCAAAACTTTATTTCTATAGAAAATTTTGTCAAAATTTTTTTTCTATAGAAAAGTTTGTCAAAATTTTATATCTATAGAAAATTTTAGCAAAATTTTATTTATATGGAAATTTTTTGAAAAATTTTATTTCTATAGAAATTTTTTTCAAAATTTTATTTCTATAAATTTTTTTTTTTTAAATTTTATTTCTATAGAAATTTTTATCAAAATTCTATTTCTATAGAAACTTTTAGGATGCCTACTTACATGGCGATATTCGGTCATCCTATCGCAAGACATCATGGGATATACTTGCCTTTTTAGAGCACATCCTCGATTTTATGCCGCCCTTGTTTGGGGGCAGCTTATTTTTCACAGTTGATCTATAGCCTTCTTGATTTAATTGAAAATTAAAATAAACATTAAAATATAAAATAAATGAAATTTTTCCTCTGTTGGTTAAGCTACTCTTGCAGTTTAGTCTGTGCAGGGTTTTAGGTCGAAATCACAAAAATAATAATGATTGAAGAAGAAACCTACAATAATAAAAACAAAAAAAATTAGATTAAAATTAAAAATAAAAAAAATATTATTAGAAGTAATTAATATTAAATAATTAAAATTAAGCAAACAAAAATAATTTTAAAAATACCTAAATTTAAACTAAAAAATTAATATTTGAATTAAAATAATTATTAAAATGAATATTAATATCAAAATTAATTAAAATAAAAAAATTATTATTAGTATCAATATTAATATTAAAATAAACAAGAATATACGGCCGTAAGTTCGGCCAGGCCGAAGCTTATGTACCCTCCATCATGGATTGCGTAGAAACTTCTTCTAAACACTGCCATCCACAATCGAATTACTTAAGTTGCGCTAACGCTTGCCGATGGCAAGGTATCTTAAAACCTCCTAACACCGTCTTATAAATTGTATGTAAGTCCATACGTGGTATATATTAAATCAAAAAAGATCGATCAAATACGTATATAATTCAGTTTGACAAAATTTTCTATAGACATAAAATTTTGACAAAATTTTCTATAGAAATAAAATTTTAACAAAATGTTCTATAGAAATAAAATTTTCACAAAATTTTCTATAGAAATAAATTTTTGACAAAATTTTCTATAGAAATAAAATTTTAACAAAATTTCCTATAGAAACAAAATTTTTACAAATTTTTCTATAGAAATAAAATGTTCACAAAATTTTCTATAGAACTAAAATGTTGACAAAATTTTCTATAGAAATAAAATTTTCACAAAATTTTCTATAGAAATAAATTTTTGACAAAATTTTCTATAGAAATAAAATTTTAACAAAATTTCCTATAGAAATTAAATTTTTACAAATTTTTCTATAGAAATAAAATTTTGACAAAATTTTCTATAGAACTAAAATGTTGACAAAATTTTCTATAGAAATAAAATTTTAACAAAATTTTCTATAGAATTAAATTTTAACAAAATTTTCTATAGAAATAAAATTTTGACACAATTTTCTATAGAAATAAAATTTTGGTAGATTATTTTTGGCTCGAGTGGCAACCATGATTATGAACCGATATTCTTGTGTGATTGGAGATCGGCTATATATAACTATAGACCGATATGGACCAATTTCTGCATGGATGGTAGATACCAGTACTAACACTACGTTCCACATTTGATCCGGATCGGATGAATTTTGCTCCTCCAAGAGGCTCCGGAGGTCAAATCTGAAGAACGGTTTATATGGGGGCTATATATAATTATGGACCGATATGGACGAATTCTGGCACGATTGTCAAAGATCATATACTAACACCATGTTCCAAATTACAACCCGATTGGATGAATTTTGAATCGGTTTATATGGGGGCTATATATAATTATAGACCGAAGTGGACCAATTTTTGCACGGTTGTTAGAGACCATATACCAACGTCATGTACCAAAATTCAGGCGGATCGGATAAAATATGCTTCTGTTAAAGGCTCCGCAAGCCAAATCTGTGGGTCCCTTTATATGGGGGCTATACGTAAAAGTGGACCGATATGGCCCATTTGCAATACCATCCGACCTACATCAATAACAACTACTTGTGCCAAGTTTCAAGTCGATAGCTTGTTTCGTTCGGAAGTTAGCGTGATTTCAACAGACGGACGGACGGACGGACGGACATGCTCAGATCGACTCATCCTATGGTGGAGGGTATTATTAGAAGTAATTAATATTAAATAATTAAAATTAAGAAAAAAAATGATAATTTTAAAAGTACCTAAATTTAACTAAAAAATTGATATAAATTAAAATAATTATTAAAATTAATATCAAAATTAATTAAAATGAAAAATTATTATTAGTATTAATATTAAAAGAAACAATATATACAGTAGTAAGTTCGGCCGGGCCGAATCTTAAATACCCACCACCATGAATCAAATATAATAGTTTCCTTTGAAAATGTCAGGTGGGGTTTGATGACAGATATTTTCCCAAGCAAGTCAGTTCAACCAGTACGCTTCCCACAGATAAATGTAAAGATTTTACCTAAGAAGACTAGATCAGATTCCGAATTTATAAGAACCATTTTTTGTTTGAGTTTTAGAGGAATCATAAACATCTCTTGTAAGTGCAAGAAAATGATGAAATAACACCTTGGTTTGAAACCTAAAATCTGTAGATTTTCATCCCAATTATTTAATAATTACGAGCAGTCAGATCTGGAAATTTTGCATTCAGTTTCAAGCAATTTTCATGATCAGTTCGCCTTCTAAATATGCCCTCAATAAGTGAAATCGGTCTTACCAAATGGACCGATAAAACTAAATCATATACACTTTGTTATGGGTCTAAAATGGCAGTATATTTTCAATTTGTGGCAAATCGGATAAAAACTACAATTTCTAGAAACCCTAGGAGCTAAATCGGGAGTTCGGTATAATGGGGGCTATACCAAAACATGGAAGGATACACACAGTATTCAGCATATCTAATTGTAGTTCTAGACCCCAAATCGAAGGGCCGGTTTATAAGGGGGCTATATCAAAACCTGTACCGATACACAATATATTCGGCACACGTCTTTATGGTCCTAGAATACTTCTAGATTTCCACTTTCAGGCAAATTGGACAAAAACTACGGATACTAGAAGCCTAAGAAGTAAAATAGGGAGATCGGTCTATATGGGGGCTATATCAAAACATGGTCTGATAATCACTATTTTCGGCACATCTCTTTATTTTCCTAGAATATCTCTAGATTTCCAATTTCAGGCAAATTGGATAAAAACTACGGATTATAGAAGCCCAAGAAGTAAAATCGGGAGATCGGTCTATATGGGAGCTATACCAAAACATGGACCGCTACTCACCATTTTCGACACACCGATTTGTGGTCTTAAAATACCTCTAGATATCTAATTTCAAGCAAATCAGATAGAAAATACACCTTCTAGACGCCCAAGAAGCAAAATCGGGAAATCGGTCCATATGGGGGCTATACCAAAACATGGACCGATAGGTACCATTTTCGGTACACTTTTTGATGGTCCTAAAATACCTCTAGATTTCCAATTTCAGGAAAATTGGATAAAAACTACGGTTTTTAAAAGCCCAAGACCCCAAATCGGGAGGTCGGTTTATATGGGGACTATATCAAAACTTGGACCGATATACCCCATCTTCGAACTTGACCTGCCTGCAAACAAAAGACGAATCTGTGCCCAATTTCAGGATGATCTGTGCCCAATTTCAGGACGACATTATTGAAGGCTGTAGATGATTACAACAGACAGACGGACGGTTATGCTTATATCGTCTTAGAATTTCCCCCTGATCAATAATATATATATATACTTTATATAGTCGGAAATCGATATTTCGATGTGTTACAAATAGAATAACAAACTTATTATACCCCCGTCACCATAAAAATTTATATTCAATCATTAAAATTTAAATTATCCCTTTGTCTACCAATGTCCATTTAGGAGAACTTTCGAAAACGACACCAAACTCTATTTTCCCACTTAGTTTCGATTTATTTCACGATGTTGTTTTAAAGTAGAGGCTTTAATCTAAATAAGCTATTAATATTTTCTTTAACAATAAACAAAAATACGAAATTTTTAGACCATTTTTCTACTTTATGTCTCTAGTAAATAACATTCCTATTATAGCATATAATTATAGCTGATATTATTTTCGTAAGGCCATTTGGTCACAATTCAAGAATCAAATTTTTAAAACAAATTTATACAGCTCTTGAAGTACTTGAGGTAGGTCCTCAAAAGTAAAAATATAAGAAAAATTCAAGTTTTTAACATTAGGTTTTTTTTCGGTAGTGAAAGGGTTGATAATAAAATTAAAATAAAGAAAAAAAATTATAAAATTAATTAAAATTAAAAAGTGGATGTTTTTATTATATTCGACCTGTATTTAGACTTTTTCATTTGATAATTGTTGTTAAAAACGAGCTCAATTGGAAAAATTAAAAAGTATATATAAATTAAAAAAAAACACAATAATATTACAACTAAATTCAAAACTAAAATTAAAATAATTATTAAATTGAAAAATACATAAAAAATAATTAAACATGAGAGGTATTTAAGTATAAGGATAAATAAACGTAAAATCTAAACTATTTACCAATTGCAATAATTATTATGAATTATTGCCCATATAACCTTGAATGAATAACAGCCTTAGATCGTTAGTGCAATATTAAAAATTATTATTATTTTTCTTTTTTAATATTTTTTATTGTCTCCCCACAAAGCTCATTTATCAGAGTTTCTTCTGTGTTTTTTATCTTTTTTTTATTTTTCCCGTTTTTTTTTTGTGCAAAATTCGAAACTACTTTAAAATAAATGACATCCAAACAGTCAGACAAAGTGTTTAGATATCCCAATAGAAACAATAACAAAAAAAAAGACATTCTGTGCGTTGACCTAAATATGTTATCATCAATTACTTTCTATTATAGCCACATATAGCAAAAAACAACAAACACAAAAACAGCAACAACAAATGCCAGTCATAAAACAAAAGCGCAAATATAAATAAAACAGCTACAGAGACAAAAGCTACAACTGTCAAGACTATGGGGAATTATTTGCAAGTATGTGGCAGATAAAATTACGCTCAAATAGAAATATCAATTATTGAAATCATTATCGTCATCATCATCATCATCGTCGTTACTATTATTGCCAAAATCTAAATGAAAGATCTGTATACAATACAACAGTGTAATGATTATTACGATGAAGAGGATTATGATAAACCTGTCAATTTCTCACATATTGTACATCAATAGTCATTTGGCAACCAAAAATGTCCATGTCCATGTACATAACAAATACAAAGTATTTTGACAAATGTTTCATTTTTATGGTCACTTGCCACGCCTTCACTGGGGGGCCATATGACATACTTATAAACTTCCATAGCTGATATGCTATAAATTATATAAAAATTGGTTTAATTTTTTTTTTTTCAATTAATTTTAATTTTAAGTTCAATTAATTTGATTTAAATTCAATTATCAAAAAAAAATAAAAATTGAAATTAAAAGTAAAGGTAAAAAATTAAACTGTAATTTTAATTTTATAATTAAACTGTACAATTTCACCTCTGCTACAATTTTTGCTTTGTAGTAAATCAACTACCCAGAGCGAGTTTAGAACCTATAAGGAAAGTCTAATTTCAGGGTGGGGTAAATTTGAGGCCATTTTTCAATTTTTCCGACATAGTCGTGGCGTTGCTACAAGCCAAAAGGCTAGATCGCGCCAAGATAGGTGATAAATTTTGGGTTTTGAGACAGTCTTTGGCCAAATCGGGCTAGTCGGAATTATATTTTAATCTTAGCCGCTTCTGTGGAAAGTATGCAATTGGGGTGTGTAGGACATGACTACAATTAGGGTAAATCAATCAATGAAATTGTGGGTGTTCTGGCCATATTTACCCAAATCTGAAAAGAATATTAAATCTACTCTCTATGCAAACTAAAAAGTCACTTGGAAATTTTCTCAAAATGTAGGCATTTTGAGAATATTTTCTATAGCAAAAAAAATTGAGAAAATTTTTTTGTATAGAAATAAAATTTTGAGGAAATTTTCTATAGAAATAAAATTTTGAGAAAATTTTTTGTATAGAAATTGGAAGCCGCCGTGGTGCAGAGGTTAGCATACACAAGGTCGTGGGTTCGATTCCTGCTTCAACCGAACACCAAAAAGTTTTTCAGCGGTGGATTATCCCACCTCAGTAATGCTGGTGACATTTCTGAGGGTTTCACTGAATGGTTTCACTGCAATGTGGAACGCCGTTCGGTGTCGGCTATAAAAAGGAGGTCCCTTGTCATTGTGCTTAACATGGAATCGGGCAGCACTCAGTGATAAGAGAGAAGTTCACCAATGTGGTATCACAATGGACTGAATAGTCTAAGTGAGCCTGATACATAGGGCTGCCACCTAACCTAACCTTGTATAGAAATACAATTTTTACATAATTGTCTATATAAATAAAATTTTTACATAATTTGCTATAGAAATAAATTTTTGCAAAAATTTTCTATAAAAATTAAATTTTGCACAAATTTTCCATAGAAATAAAATTTTGCAAAAACTTTCTATAGAAATAAAATTTTGAAAAAAATTTAACCTAACCTTGTATAGAAATACAATTTTTACATAATTGTCTATATAAATAAAATTTTTACATAATTTTCTATAGAAATAAAATTTGGCAAAAATTTTCTATAAAAAATAAATTTTGCACAATTTATCCATAGAAAAAAATTTTGCAAAAAATTTCCATAGAAATGAAAACTTGGGAAATTTTTTTATACAAATACAAACTTTGAGAAAATTTTCTATAGAAAAAAATTTATAAAAACATTTTTTTTATATAGATTTTTTTTTTCAATTTACTATAGCTATTGACAAAAAAATTTCGACAACTGTTTCTATAGAAATAGAATTTTGACAAAATTTTCTATAAAATTAAAATTTTAACAAAATCTTCTATAGAAGTAAAATTTTGACAAAAATTTTCCATATTAAATCTACCCTCTTTGCGAACTAAAAAGTCAATTGGACTAAAATCTCCTTGAATCTCGGGGGCAAAATGTCGGCATTCTAACAAAATTTTTTATAGCAACAAAATATAAGAAACTTTTCTATGGAAATAAAATGTTGACAAAAGTTTTCTACAGACATAAAATTTTGACAAAATTTTCTATGAAAAAAAATTCGAGAAAATTTTTTAAATAAATAAGAAATAGAAATAAAATTTTGAAAAATTTTCAATAGATATAAAATTTTGAAAAATTCGTGTTTTGTTTTTTATTGTTGGTTTGTACTTCAATCATATTTGTTGTTTTGATCTCAGCTTTAAAACCATTGTGTTGACTAAACTACAAGAGTAGCTTAACCAACAGAGGAAAATAATGTTTGTCAAATTTATTTGGGCAAAGCCCTATAGACTGCAAGATGGTTGAATGTTGGTTAATCTAATCTTGTAGTTTACTCAACACAATGGTTTTAAAGCTGAGATCAAAACAATGAGTTAAATCGGGAAATCGTTCTTATGGGGGCTATACTAAAATATCGACCGATACTCACTGCTTTCGGCACACCTCTTTATGGCCAGAAAATACCTCTAGATTTCCAATTTCAGGCAAATTGGAGTCTAGAAGCCAAAGAAGTAAAATCGGGAAATCGGTCTATATGGGGGCTATACCAAAACATGGACCGATACTCACCATTTTCGGTACACCTCTTTACGGTCCTAAAATACCTCTAGATTTCCAATTTCAGACAAATTGGATAAAAACTACGGTTTCTATAAGCCCAAAACCCCAGATCGGGAGGTTGGTTTATATGGGGACCATACCAAAACATGGACCGATGCTCACCATTTTTGGTTCACCTCTTTATGGTTCTAAAATACCTCTAGATTTCGAATTTCCGGCAAATTGCGGATTCTAGAAACCCAAGAATTAAAATCGGGTGATCAGTCTATATGGGGGCTATACCAAAACATGGGCCGATACTCACAATTTTTGGCACACCTCTTTATGTTCCGAAAACTATATTTCAAATTTCAGGCAAATTGGATAAAAACTACGATTTCTATAAGCCCAAGACCCCAAATCCGGAAGTCGGTTTATATGGGGACTATATCAAAACCTGGAACGGTATAGCCCATCTTCGAACTTGACCTGCCTGCAGACAAAAGACGAGTTTGTGCAAAATTTCAGCACGATTGCTTCATTATTGAAGACTGTAGCGTGATTACAACAGACAGACAGACAATACGGACAGACGGACATGGTTATATCGTCTTAGAATTTCTCCCTGATCAAGAATATATATACTTTATATAGTCGGAAATCGATATTTCGATGTGTTACAAACGGAATGACAAACTTATTATATCTTCAGAAAATTTTCCATTGAAATAAAATTTTGAAAAAATTTTGTACAAAAATAAAATGTTGAGATAATTTCTATAGAAATAAAATTTTTCAAAAATTTTCTTTAGAAATAAAATTTTGACAAAATTTCTTTATAAATAAAATTTTGACAACATTTTCTATAGAAATAAAATTTTGGGAAAAAATTTCTATATAAAAAACTTTTTACATAATTCCATAAGAATGAAATGCTATAAAAATAAAATTTCTACATAATTTTCAAAAAAATAGTATTTTGACAAAATTTTCAGCAGAATTAAAATTTTGACAAAATTTTCTATAGAAATAAAATTTTGAGAACATTTTCTATAGAAATCAAATGATGACAAAATTTACTATAGAAGAAATAAAATATTGACAAAATTTTTTATTGAAGTAAAGTTTTGACAAAATTTTCTACAGAAATAAAATTTTGAAAAAATCTATAGAAATAACATTTTGAGAAAATTTTTCATTGAAATAAAATTTTTAAAAAATTTTGTACAGAAATAAAATGTTGAGATACTTTTCTTAGAAATAAAATTTTTCGAAAATTTTCTTTAGAATTTATAAAGAAATTTTGTCAAAATTTTCTATAGAACTAAAATTTTGAGAAAAGTTTTCTATAGAAAAAAATTTTTACATAATTCCATAGGTATGAAATTCTATAAAAATAAAATTTCTGCATAATTTTCAAAGAAATAAAATTTTGACAACATTTTCAACAGAAATAAAATTTTGACAAAATTTTGTATAGAATAACATTCTGAGAACATTTTCTATAGAAATAAAATTTTGTCAATAAATTCTATAAAAATAAAATTTTGCAAACATTTTCCATAAAAACTAAATTTGAAAAAAAAAATTAAAGGAATAAAATTGTGACAAAATTATCTATATAAATAAAATTTTTATAAATTTTAAATTTTCTATAGAAAAAAATTTTTACATAATTCCATAGGTATGAAATTCTATAAAAATAAAATTTTTACATAATTTTCGAAGAAATAAAATTTTGACAACATTTTCAACAGAAATAAAATTTTGAGAACATTTTCTATAGAAATCAAATGATGACAAAATTTACTATAGAAGAAATAAAATATTGACAAAATTTTTTATTGAAGTAAAGTTTTGACAAAATTTTCTACAGAAATAAAATTTTGAAAAAATCTATAGAAATAAAATTTTGAGAAAATTTTTCATTGAAATAAAATTTTTAAAAAATTTTGTACAGAAATAAAATGTTGTGATACTTTTCTTAGAAATAAAATTTTTCGAAAATTTTCTTTAGAATTTATAAAGAAATTTTGTCAAAATTTTCTATAGAAATAAAATTTTGAGAAAAATTTTCTATAGAAAAAAAAATTTTACATAATTCCATAGGTATGAAATTCTATAAAAATAAAATTTCTGCATAATTTTCAAAGAAATAAAATTTTGACAACATTTTCAACAGAAATAAAATTTTGTATAGAATAGCATTTTGAGAACATTTTCTATAGAAATAAAATTTTGTCAATAATTTCTATAAAAATAAAATTTTGCAAACATTTTCCATAAAAACTAAATTTGAAAAAAAAATTTAAAGGAATAAAATTGTGACAAAATTATCTATATAAATAAAATTTTGACAAAATTTTCTATATAAATAAAATTTTGAAAAATTTTTTCTATAGAAATAACATTTTGACAAAATTTTCAACAGAAATAACATTTTGAACAATTTTTTCTATAGAAATAAAATTTTTACAAAAATTTTTATAGAAATCAAATGACGACAAAATTTACTATAGAATTAAATCTTTAAAAAATTGTTTATAGAAATAAAGTTTTTGGCAAAATTTTCTACAGAAATAAAATTTTGAAAAAATCTATAGAAATAACATCTTGAGAAAACTTTCCATTGAAATAAAATTTTGAACAAATTTTGTACAGAAATAAAATGTTGAGATAATTTTCTTAGAAATAAAATTTATCGAAAATTTTCTTTAGAAATAAAATTTTGACAAAATTTTCTATAGATATAAAATTTTTAGAAAATTTTTCTAAAGAAAAAAATGTTTACATAATTCTATAAGTTTAAAATTCTATAAAAATTAAATTTCTACATAATTTTCAAAGAAATAAAATTTCTACAGAATTTTCAAAGAACTAAAATTTTGACAACATTTTCAACAAAAATAAAATTTTGACAAATTTTCTATAGAAATAAAATTTTGTCACTATATTCTATAAAAATAAAATTTTGCAAACATTTTCTATAAAAAAAAATCGAAAAACATTTCTAAAGGAATAAAATTGTGACAAAATTTTCTATATAAATAACATTTTGACAACATTTTCTATAGAAATAAAATTTTGACAAATTTTCTATAGAAATAAAATTTTAACAAAGGACTAAACCAAAACGAAAAAAAATGTTTCTTTATAAATAAAATTTTGACAAAATTTTCTACAGAAATAAAATTTTTATATAATTTTCTATAGAAATAAAATTTCGACAAAATTTTCTATAGAAATAAAATTTCTGAAAAAAAATGTTTGACAATATTTTCTATAGACCTCCCTCGTGATCGAAATATTTATGTACATTTAATGAAACAAACCAAAC
Source organism: Haematobia irritans (assembly GCF_050003625.1). NCBI lineage: Eukaryota > Metazoa > Arthropoda > Insecta > Diptera > Muscidae > Haematobia > Haematobia irritans. Next base: position 35,478,115 of record NC_134399.1, on the reverse strand, counting down.
TTCTCCGATTTAATTGAAATTTACAGAGGACGTCAACCAACGGGTTGGAATTGGGTATGGGCGACCTGATTCTTCGAATGGGTATCTCTTGTCCGAATTTTTCCAAAGTATTGTGAAACACTAGACTGGGCCTCTACACTTGGAGAAGATTATCTAAACTTCCCGATTTTTTATACCTTCTGGGAAGGTTGAGGGTGGTCTTTACATCTCTAGTCTCGTCATTTGGGTTTCTGGTTATTGTATGGAAAGAGGTACCCGGCATTATTATTCAAAGTACACAGACAAAATATCATCAACACAATTAACTTTTTAATCAAACTTGGAAGAGTAAGTCAGTTTAAAAATTATGGATTTCTGTTAAAATTTTTAATTATTTTGTTTTTGTTTTTTTTTTTTTTTTTTTGAAACAATCAATTTTTGAAGCAAACTAGAAAGGATTAAAAATAGTTATACACTGAAAACACAGTGAACCCATCAGGATGAAAACTTTTTGTTAATTTTTGGAAAATTTGTAATATTTTTAGAAATTTTTAACTAAACGGTATTACAACCGCTAATGTCACGCCGATATCATAAAAATAAGTAAATATTTTTCGAAAAATTCAAGAAAATTTATTAGACATAATTATTTTTTTTTCACCTGTTAAAGAAAATTTTGTAGTTTGAAGGAAAAACTTTGACTTAAAAAATGCAAGAATGTCTTTAGTGACATAAGAAGTTCATGATGGACGCATTTTTGGTAAAATTTACAAATTTAAAGAAATAATGAACTATTTTGTGAGAAGTACGAATTTAGTAAATCAAAAATTATTAGAGTAAAGGAAACTTTCTCGAAACATAAGAATTCCATGAACTAAAATAAAGTTAAATTGGCTTTAGTGAAATAGAGAGTTCACTTTTTTTGAGTGTAGAAGATTATTGAAATATAGTATAGTGATTAAAAATAGTTCCGATTTTAATTAGAAATATAAATGAATTTTACAAAAAAAAATTAATTAAAATTTGCTAATGAAATCAAATAAGTTTTTAATCAAGTATTTTTTTGATGCCCAATGAAAACTGTGATTGATACTATCATTTTCATGATTGAAGACATTTCATTAAAAAAAATTACTTGGATCAATTAATTTTGTGATAGAATCAGAAAACATTTTTTGTGTGTAGTACGAAAAAAAATATTTGAACGATTTGAGATGGTATCGAAAATGTAGATCCACAAAGTAGTGCAGGGTATATTTAAGTCAGTCGCGTCCGACTTTAGACTTTCCATAAATTAAAAGAAAATATTTTTATTTATTTATAAGTAATATATTTTTTTAACGCGATTTAATTTAATACATTTTAATTAATTAATTAATTTAATAATTTTATATAATCTTTTAAACAGTTATTATTTATAGCTTGTTGTAGCATCTCTATTTTTTCTTTGTCAAAAACAACGAAATCTATTTCGAAAAATGTTCAACAACAAACAAACGTACTTAACACCCTATGTACTTACCATACTTCCGCAAAAACATTGTTCCGCGCCCCCATAGCAAAATACTCTACAATACATCTATTTACAAAAAATTGCGAGTGAAAGTTTCAATTTCTTTTGTTTGTTTCTAATCTTACTTGCAAAAAAAAAAACAAAAACACTAAACAAAACAAGCACATCCCAGTAAAGAGTCATTACACATGATCATGACTCTATGACAGCACAGCCAAAAGCCGTGGATCATGATCATCATCATCGTATCTGTCATGGCCCAGGTTATTTTCTACCACCCCTCTACCTTCATAATCATTATCATGATGGTCAACTAATATCAGCCCTCTAAAAAAGAGCTTTTTCTGAAAAAAAATTCATCAAAAAAAAACTAACAAAAAAAGAAACAAAAAAACTTAAATCCCACCAAAATAGCATTTTAAGGTTGGGCCTGCGCAATGGCTTTCATGAGTTTACAAAGGTGGTTTTGTTACATTTTGTGCCTCAAGCTGGAAATTGTATATGCTTCGCCAATTCATTTCTTTGTCGGGTTGGTCGCGTCATTGTTAGAGTTCAAATTGTGCTAAAAACTTACGCCTTTTTCGTTTGATGATTTGTGGGGGGGTGGTTTTGCACTTAGTTTAGTTGAAGTTAATTTTTTTGTTTTGGGAATCATAATGAACTCTATGAGTGGTTGGTAATTCTGCTCATCTTGATTTCAAAATACCCTACATTAGGTTGAGTTTGTGAGTCCGTGAAGCTAAGCTTTTAGAATTAAATTCTCGAAAAAAATGGATAAAAAATATTTTTCCACAAAAAAATAATAATAATATGTTAATAAATAAAATTATACAACTTACATCCGGATGATTTATTATACCTGAAACGAAAAAAAAAGTTTTTATATTAATCACAAATAAAAATATTTTTTCTATTTCACAAAACAAAATATATTTTTGGGCTTTAAAATAAAAAAAAATAATTGATCCAAATTAATTTTTCTATCACCAAAGCCTAATAAAAACATTATATTTAGAATTAATTTAATTAAACGTTTAATTACACCAATATATGTATATATTTTTTATATATTAATACGCCACACTTTTTTTTGGTACATATTGTGGACACATGCGAGAGTTTTATGGGGTAAATTTGGTATCAAACGAAAGGTAATTTTCTTTATATATGGCGAATTCTATTAATGTTTCATATTAATGCATATTTAGTGAAGAATTTTTCTAAAATTATTGTCGTTGTTGTGTTCAGTTTGCGAGAGTAGCTGTTGTTTGTTTTGTTGTATCGTGTGTGTGTGCATGGGCATTGTGTTTGGGTTTTGTTTTGCTGGCAATGGCGAGTATGCTTGAGAGTCATTCGGAGAACAGTGATAGAGAGAATAGAGATCTAAAGCAGTGAGAATATTAGGAATATATTTTGTGTAGCCAAATGTTGGTTATGGGTAGTGGGGGAATGTGGTGGGTGGGTTATATGTTTTACGTGTTAAAATAGTGAATAGTAATATTGCAAAGTAATTTCATTATAATCAATTCCTTTATAGCAATTTATAACAATAAATTACACTGTTTTAATTTAAATTTGGCGGCGGCTGCTACACTGTAAAAAAAGCATGCCCGATTTCAAATATTTTGTCTTTACTTTAAAAATTTTGGTATTGATTCCGAGCCAAAGAAGCGCAGAATACAAGTAAGGATACTTTTAAGACACAATTCTCTTTTAAATTTGGGTTATGTGTACTTGCTTCTAGGAAGCAAATTTTAATTTTTCGCTTTTTCAGCTATTTTTCTTCATATGATATCAAAGTCCTTTAAACACGAGTTAATGACAATTTTATTTTCCAAATTAAGACTCGACTTCCAGTAGAAATTATGGTATGTTTCAAGTGAAAAACGTGTTTAAAATAAAGTGTTGAAAAACATGTCCTATATTTGAATGATTTTTTACTTTGTAGTCAAGATGCAAAAAGACAACAAATTTAAAGACAATTTCATTAATTTTAAAGATTTTTTCTGAATTATTAAAGCCAAGTTGACCTCACCGCAAAAAATTTTTAAGTCAAATCACTTAATTATAAGGACAATACGACTTCATTGAAAAGTTTATCGGCTTTTGGACAAGGAAAGAAAATTATTTTAGAGAAATGTGTCTTCTATGCTAAGCAAAATTTGCATTCGTAATTTAAATACATGAAATCTTTGACCTCACGACAATATTTTTTCAGTTTATAGGCATGCAATTTCTCTTATAAAATGTTGTTATATGTTAAAGCCTATTTTGGAAAAACAACATTTTTTTTTACATTTGACGAATATTGGAAAAAAAATCATTACATATGAAAGTAAATATGTGAACTTTATGTCAATATTTGAACTCTTTTAGCTTATGCTTGAATTTGAAGCATATCATTTTTAAAGTACTCCAATATCGCTACATGGCAAATATAACAAGGTACACCCAGAGAAGGAATATATCATCCCCAAACATATTTCAAGAGCAAAATGTTATTTTTGGATGATGAACCATATTATTTCTCGAAAATTTTGTATTTGATTTCGACATTCATGTATAAGTATATATCGAGAAAACAACATGTTTACGACAAAAACGTTCTATGTTCACTGTCCACAAATAATATTTTGCTCTTGAAAGATGTTTGGGGATGTCATATTGCTTCACAGCGTTTAACATATAACACTCTGCTACAAATACCCTTTAACACAATGCATGGAAATGTCAATTACAATGTTTGGGGAGCCACAGTGGTGCAATGGTTAGCATGCGCGCATTGCATACCAAGAGGCGATACAAGTATACACTGAAAATATTATGGCGAAAAAGAAAAATTACACGCAAATTTAATATTTAAAATGCAACGCAAGAGCAGATCTAAAGGCCATTTTTCAATTTTTCCCATTTGGTTCTTCAAAAATAAAAAATGCGAATATATTACGTCGTTTTCGCTATATACACCCTCATAGAAAATCGCTAATGTAACATATACTCCCAAACATATTTTGCTTCAAGCATATACATTTTTGGGTATTGCCCAAACATTTATATGTTTGATCTCTTCCAATATATAATATGTTTGAAAGCATATTGGTCTAAACAATATATGTTTGTGTAGTCTAAGTTCCAAACATTTTGTATTTTTGCATACAAATTCAATAATGTTGTCTTCCAAAAAACAATATGTTATTTTGTAAACATATAATATGTTTGGAAGCATTTTGCACCCAAAAATATTATATGCTTAAAAAATTCTCCCAAACAATATTGTGCTCAAAATTTTATTTATTTATTTATATATTTACAATCATAATGAATTATGCAAATAAACAGGTAATATAGGTGCTAACAACATAGGTTTTCGACCTGAATGCTCAAAATTTTGTTTCTGCCTAATTGTATATTCCCCCACATCTTTCTCACTTCCACGACATTTTTTAGTTCTTAGCACCTTTTTCTGTAATACAAACATTGTAGAAGAAATTATTCTTTTTTTTATTTTAATTTTACCTTTTGCCGGACGGGGATTCGAACAGTGGACCACACAGTTTGTAAGGATCAAAGAAGTAGCTGATCAATTGCCCAAGGAAAAATAAAATGTTAATTTTGTAATAACAAGCAACAACCACCAACTTAATTCAATATCGCTCCCTGTTAAATAGCGCTCCAAGCTACTAAACACATATATGTTTATAGGCTATTTCTAAATTAATATATGTTTGCATCCAAGCATATTATATTTACAAACATTTTATGTCCCAAACATAATATGTTCTAACATATTAACATATATGTCCCAAACATGTTATGCTAGTTTATGAACATTATATGCTTGCACTCAAAAATATTGTGTTTAAAAATTTGTGTTCCAAACATATAATGTTTATAGCCAAACATATGAAAAACAGTCTTTTTCATCCGTGAAGAATTTTAAATAACTCAGAAAATAATCTAAATTTCCGAAATTTTCAATTTTGAGAATGCAACACCAACCGTAGGAATTTTTCTTTAATTTTTGTCACAATTTTATACAAAGACATAACCTTTCGTTACATCCATGAAAATTCGAGATCCTTTAGCAAAAAAATTAAAATCCGTGTTACATTTCTCCCGGCCTTACCCAAATATAAAATAGCACATTAAAATTTGTATACCCTCCACCATAGGATGGGGGGTATATTAACACCAACCGTAGGAATTTTTCTTTAATTTTTGTCACAATTTTATACAAAGACATAACCTTTCGTTACATCCATGAAAATTCGAGATCCTTTACTAAAAAATTAAAATCTGTGTTACATTTCTCCCGGCCTTACTCAAATATAAAATAACACATTAAAATTTGTATACCCTCCACCATAGGATGGGGGGTATATTAACTTTGTCATTCCGTTTGTAACACATCGAAATATTGCTCTAAGACCCCATAAAGTATATAAGGGTGATTCTTTTGAGGTTAGGATTTTCATGCATTAGTATTTGACAGATCACGTGGGATTTCAGACATGGTGTCAAAGAGAAAGATGCTCAGTATGCTTTGACATTTCATCATGAATAGACTTACTAACGAGCAACGCTTGCAAATCATTGAATTTTATTACCAAAATCAGTGTTCGGTTCGAAATGTGTTTATCGACAAATTTTGTTCAGCGATGAGGCTCATTTCTGGTTGAATGGCTACGTAAATAAGCAAAATTGCCGCATTTGGAGTGAAGAGCAACCAGAAGCCGTTCAAGAACTGCCCATGCATCCCGAAAAATGCACTGTTTGGTGTGGTTTGTACGCTGGTGGAATCATTGGACCGTATTTTTTCAAAGATGCTGTTGGACGCAACGTTACGGTGAATGGCGATCGCTATCGTTCGATGCTAACAAACTTTTTGTTGCCAAAAATGGAAGAACTGAACTTGGTTGACATGTGGTTTCAACAAGATAGCGCTACATGCCACACAGCTCGCGATTCTATGGCCATTTTGAGGGAAAACTTCGGAGAACAATTCATCTCAAGAAATGGACCGGTAAGTTGGCCACCAAGATCATGCGATTTGACGCCTTTAGACTATTTTTTGTGGGGCTACGTCAAGTCTACAGAAATAAGCCAGCAACTATTCCAGCTTTGGAAGACAACATTTCCGAAGAAATTCGGGCTATTCCGGCCGAAATGCTCGAAAAAGTTGCCCAAAATTGGACTTTCCGAATGGACCACCTAAGACGCAGCCGCGGTCAACATTTAAATGAAATTATCTTCAAAAAGTAAATGTCATGGACCAATCTAACGTTTCAAATAAAGAACCGATGAGATTTTGCAAATTTTATGCGTTTTTAAAAAAAAAAAAAGTTATCAAGCTCTTAACAAATCACCCTTTATATTCTGGGTCGTGGTGAAATTCTGAGTCGATCTGAGAATGTCCGTCCGTCCGTCTGTTGAAATCAAGCTAACTTCCGAACGAAACAAGCTATTGACTTGAAACTTGGCACAAGTACTTGTTATTGATGTAGGTCGGCTGGTATTGCAAATGGGCCATATCGGTCCACTTTTACGTATAGCCCCCATATAAACGGACCCCCAAATTTGGCTTGCAGACTCTGTAAGAGAATAAAATTTCATCCGATCCGGCTGAAATTTGGTACATGGTGTTAGTATATGGTCTCTAACAACCATGCAAAAATTGGTCCACATCGGTCCATAATTATATATAGCCCCCATATAAACCGATCCCCCGATTTGGCTTTCGGAGCCTCAAAGAGTAGCAAATTTCATCCGATCCGGCTGAAATTTGGTACATGGTCATGATCGGTCAATAATTATATATAGCCCCCATATAAACCGATCCCCCGATTTGGCTTTCGGAGCCTCAAAGAGAAGCAAATTTCATCCGATCCGGCTGAAATTTGGTACATGGTCTTTGTATATGGTCCTTAACAACCATGCAAAAATTCGTCAACATCGGTGCATAATTATATATAGCCCCCATAAACCGATCCCCAGATTTGGCTTGCGGAGCCTCTAAGAGTAGCATATTTCATCCGATCTGGCTGAAATTTGGTACGTGGTGGTAGTATATGATATTTAACAACAATGCCAAATGTGGTCCATATTAGTTCATAATCATATATAGCCCCCATATAAACCGATCCCGAGATTGTGCTATTGTATGGCCGTTAACAACCATGCCTAACTGGGTCCATATCGCTCTATAGTTATATATAGCCCTCAGATAAATCGATCCCCAATCACACAAAAATTGGTCCATATCAAGTTCATAACCGTACAGAGCCCCCATATTTCAATTCTGGCTCTCTACGTACCGTGCAAAAGTCCATATCGATTCGTAATTATTTGTAGACTTACCTATACATAACCTTACCTGTCTAATATATACCACGTATAGACTAACTAACAATTTAGAATTTAGGGAGCCACTGTGGTGCAATGGTTAGCATGCCCGCCTTGCATACACAAGGTCGTGGGTTCGATTCCTGCTTCGACCGAACACCAAAAAGTTTTTCAGCGGTGGATTATCCCACCTCACACCGAAAGAATTTTCTTCGTAAAAAGAACGAAAAATTTCGTTAAAAGTATGAAATTTGTCATTGTTTTACAACCAAAGAAACTTTTCATTAAAAGTACGAAATATTTCGTACTTTTTACGAAGAAAAGTTCTTTCAAAATTTTCGTAGTTTGTTAGAAAAAAATTCGTACTTTTTATGAAGAATCTTCGTACTTTTAATGAAAAATCTTCGTACTTTTTATGAAATAATTTCGTTCTTTTTATGAAAATGTTTCGTACTTTTTATGAAAAATTTTCGTAGCTTCTATGAAAAATGTTCGTACTTTTTATGAAAAACTTTCGTACTTTTTTCTGAAAAATGTTCGAACTTTTAGAAAAAAAAATTATAGTCGAAAGTGCATTTGGTTGTAAAGGGTGATTTGTTAAGAGCTTGATAACTTTTTTTTTAAAAAAAACGCATAAAATTTGCAAAATCTCATCGGTTCTTTATTTGAAACGTTAGATTGGTCCATGACATTTACTTTTTGAAGATAATTTCATTTAAATGTTGACCGCGGCTGCGTCTTAGGTGGTCCATTCGGAAAGTCCAATTTTGGGCAACTTTTTCGAGCATTTCGGCCGGAATAGCCCGAATTTCTTCGGAAATGTTGTCTTCCAAAGCTGGAATAGTTGCTGGCTTATTTCTGTAGACTTTAGACTTGACGTAGCCCCACAAAAAATAGTCTAAAGGCGTCAAATCGCATGATCTTGGTGGCCAACTTACCGGTCCATTTCTTGAGATGAATTGTTCTCCGAAGTTTTCCCTCAAAATGGCCATAGAATCGCGAGCTGTGTGGCATGTAGCGCCATCTTGTTGAAACCACATGTCAACCAAGTTCAGTTCTTCCATTTTTGGCAACAAAAAGTTTGTTAGCATCGAACGATAGCGATCGCCATTCACCGTAACGTTGCGTCCAACAGCATCTTTGAAAAAATACGGTCCAATGATTCCACCAGCGTACAAACCACACCAAACAGTGCATTTTTCGGGATGCATGGGCAGTTCTTGAACGGCTTCTGGTTGCTCTTCACTCCAAATGCGGCAATTTTGCTTATTTACGTAGCCATTCAACCAGAAATGAGCCTCATCGCTGAACAAAATTTGTCGATAAAAAAGCGGATTTTCTGCCAACTTTTCTAGGGCCCATTCACTGAAAATTCGACGTTGTGGCAGATCGTAAGTCTATTCATGATGAAATGTCAAAGCATACTGAGCATCTTTCTCTTTGACACCATGTCTGAAATCCCACGTGATTTGTCAAATACTAATGCATGAAAATCCTAACCTCAAAAGAATCACCCTTTAGTTGCATGTGTGAAAAATGACATCACAATTTGCATCTTAAGTTATTGAATAATTTTTAGTTTTATTGCTTCACTTTTATTCATAGCGCGCTATTACCCAAATGAGAAGTAGCATAGGCTTGCATAAAAAAATAAAATAAAGGGATACAATCAAGCACATTATCAAACACAATTTAATGCCTCGAACGGAAATTTTACAACTTCAATGAAACTTCTTCGTTATTTCAAAGAAAATGTTACGTACTTTTTACGAAAAAATTTTAACGCAGAATGTTTCGTAAAATATTCGTAAAAACTTCTTCACAAAATTCACGAAATGTGAAGAAAGTTTCGTTAAAAGTACGAACTTTTTACGAAGAAAAGTTAATGTAGAATGTTTCGTAGAAGTTTCGTATATTCGTAAAATGTTCTTCATAAAATTTACGAAAATGAATGAAAATTTCGTTATTTTAATGAAGAATTCAGGAAGAATAGTTAATGAAGAATTCTTCGTAAAATTAACGAAGAGAATTCTTTCGGTGCAGTAATGCTGGTGACATTTCTGAGTGTTTCAAAGCTTCTCTAAGTGGTTTCACTGCAATGTGGAACGCCGTTCGGACTCGGCTATAAAAAGGAGGTCCCTTGTCATTGAGCTTAACATGGAATCGGGCAGCACTCAGGGATAAGAGAGAAGTTCACCAATGTGGTATCACAATGGACTGAATAGTCTAAGTGAGCCTGATACATCGGGCTGCCACCTAACCTAACCTAACCTAACAATTTAGAAAACGATGTTAAAAAATTTTAAGATACCACAAGCCAATTAATTCGATTGTGGATGACAGTCTTTCGTAGAAGTTTCTACGCAATCCATGGTGGAGGGTACATAAGATTCGGCCTGGCCGAACTTACGGCCGTATATACTTGTTGTTTCTCAGAAGCTGATATTCTCAATCACGCTTATCCTAGTAATACTTAAAATAAACCAAATCTTGCTTGGTCCCTATAATTAAACAACAAAGATTTTATTCACAGTATATTTATGAACATTTTTTCTCAGTCTAAGCCATTTTTTAATTTTCTTCCCATTTTGTTCTTCAAAAATCAAAGAAAGAATTTTACAAATTTATTAAGTCTCGCAACTTAGAATTTTAAATAATTCAAGAAAGTTTCAAAGTTTTTAATTATGTGAAATGCAACGACAAAAAACGCGGACATTTTCCTATCATTATTGCCACAATTTTATGTGCAGGCCAAACCTTTCGCTACACACAAAAAAAAATTTTTTCTGATTCAATCACGAAATTAATTGATCCAATTAATTTTTAATTGAAATATCTTCAATCACAGAAGTGATAGTATCAATTAGAAAATTAATTGAAGGTCAATTAAAAAGTTAATTGATCCAATTAAAAAATTAATTTGTACTATTATTTTTGTGATTGATTTTTGTTTCAATTAAAAAAATTTGTTGAATCACTTAAATTTTTAATTGAATATTTTTTAAAACTCAATTAAAATTTTAATTGGAAAATTTTTCGTGAAATTTTTTTGTGTGTATATAAATAAATTTTGAAAGTCACTGACCCGCACAGTCACACTTCCCCTAGGTTAAGCCATATACAAAAATAGCACACTATACAGTCGATATATACCAGTGACTATAAAAACAAAACTCCAAGTTCACTACTACAAAGAATTGATATTAAGTGCTAATGTTAGTTTCCATTAAAAAAAAAATAGGCTTAAACATTTTAGGGTCTGTTTTCGTTGTTTGTCGGCTTTATTAAAGCCTCTCCAAAACAAGCAACAATAACATTGGTATAGGTAATAATTGTTTTTGTCATTTTCATAGGGTGTTGCGTATTGACATAGTGGTTGTTGGAATGAGGGGGAGGGGGGTTCCCATAAAGGTTATTGACTTTAGTGGGTGAAATGCTTTCGAAAACGACAAAATTTCATTGTATGTCTCTTTCTCTCAGTCTGTGTCTTGTGTTTGTGTAAGTGAGTTTATTGTTTTCGATTGCCTATGATTACTGCCGAACTGACTCAGCACTTGAGTAATGCTCAACGCTCAACTAAGCTGAGCTGTGGAATGAGAGTGTCACACTTATTTGAAATACACAAAATGATCTTGTTTTCATGATGCCATTATTCGACAATATTTTACTGTTATTCTGATGTATATGTGTGAGTGTGTATGGTGTTACGTTTTCAAATCGCCAAATGTTGTCAAATATGAAATAAGCATTTCAATTGAAAGTGAAATTGTTTTTTGTTTTTAGTTTTTTTTTTTGATTTTTTAGAAATTTGTACTATTTTCTGGATTATTTTTTAAAGTCATCACCAATTACAATTCAATTGAAGGCGAAGGCGAAGGAGAAAATGTTATTATTATGGTAATGAGTGAACGATAAATGACTATACCTTAGTGATTTAACTTTTGAAACAAAACAAAAATCCATGGAGATTTAAAACAAAAGAATTTCAATGTATGCCATATTGAAAAACAATCCTACTCTAAGTAAAATATCATCATGGACACAAAGGTTTGTTGTCATTAAAATGCAAATGCTGATTGTACTTAGGACGGCAGACGTATTTCTTTGATACAATTTGTTTCGCAAAGGCACTAAAGCAATTTAACTTTATTTGAGTTCATATAAATTATTAAAACTTAATTAAAATTGAGAAAATTAAATACGAGAGAATTTCCACAAGTTTTTTGATTTCAATTAAAAAAAAATCGACAAAATACTTAAAAATTTCACAAAATTTGTAAATTTATGTACAAATGCGTCTCTTGGGAACTTCGAATGTTGCTCATTTTTTTTTTATTTTTTCGAACTCCAATTTGTATATTATGTGAAAAAATAAACACTTAAAAAAAATCATATCCAGTTCCAAAGATTTTGTATTTACAATAATGGTTTTTGGTACTGATTCCAAGCCAAAGAAGTGGAGAATTGAAGTAAGGTCATATATAAGACACAATTCTCTTTTAAATTTCAGTTTTGCGTACTTGATTCTATGGAATAAATTTAATACATTTTTTCAATTGTTTTTCTTCATATGCTATCAAAGTCCTTTGAAAACGTGTTAACTTTAATCTTAGTTTCCAAATCGGACTCTACTTCAAGTAGAAATTTTTGTATATTTCAAGTAAAAAAGTCTTTAAAATAAAATATTGAAGAACATATCCTAATGTCAAAAAGTCAAACGACATAAAGACGATTTCATTAATTTTAAAGAATTTTTCGGAATTAGTAAAGCCAAGCCAAATAAAATCCACTTTCATATAAATATATCCAGTTTTAAGTGGAATCACTTTACCAAAACGACTTCACTGAAAAGTCTCTTAACTTTTGGACAAGGCAAAAAACTTTGTATCACAGAGAAATGGCTCCTCTATGCTAAGCAAAATTCACATTCGTATTTTAAGCGCATGAAATCTTTGGCCTCAAGACAATATATTTTATACTGAATTATGTTATGTCTAATAAATTTTCTTGAATTTTTGGAAAAATATTTAGTTGTTTGTGTTATCGGCATTTGTGATACAGTTTAGTTGTACATGGTTGATTTCCTTTTTTCTCGGTGTATAATTTCAATGCTATATGCCTTTGAGCCATGCGGTCGTATAATTAACACAAATGTCTCGATATTACGTATACGTTACGAAGCACCCAAAAAGTCCTTTTAATCATAAATCTGCTTTCTTCTCTCCACATTCACCTCAGTTATAATGCGAAACAAAACAAAATCGGGTTACACTCATTACTTTAGCTGACTATCTTACTACCAACAATATCCCAATGGCTCACAAACTTTATTCCCCTTGCTAGCATAGTTTGAGTAGCCGTTGCTTGAGTGGTTAGGTGTGGCTTTTACTATGCCAGCATGGGGAAGAACTTTTGAGAGTCATTGGGAAGGTATCGGTATTACGAAATTTACTTAAAGCAATGAGTATTGTATGCACTCAGTGACAAGAGAGCAACTCACCACTGCATTATTTCTATAGAAAATTTTGTCAGAATGTTATTTCTATAGAAAACTTTGTCAAAATTTTATTTCTATAGAAAACTTTGTCAAAATTTTATTTCTATAGAAAACTTTGTCAAAATTTTATTTCTATGGGAAATTTTGTCAAAATTTTATTTCTATAGAAAATTTTGTCAAAAATTTATTTCTATAGAAAATTTTGTCAAAATTTTATTTCTAGAGAAAATTTGTCAAAATTTTATTTCTGTAGAAATATTTGTTATAATTTTATTACTATTGAAAAATTTGTTATATCTTTATTTCTATAGAAAATTTTGTCAGAATTTTATTTCTATAGAAAAATTTGTCAAAATGTTATTTCTGTAGAAAATTTTGTCAAAATTTTATTTCTAGAGAAAATATGGTCAATAGAAAATGTTCTCAAAATTTTATTTCTATATAGGCAATTTTGTTAAACTTTTATATCTATTAACACTTTATTCAAAATGTTATTTCTATAGAAAATCTTGTCAAAATTTTATTTAAATAAAAAATTTTGTCAAAATTTTAATTCTATAGAAAATTTTGTCAAAATTTTATTTCTATGGAAAATTTGTCAAAATATTATTTATGTAGAAAATGTTGTCACAATTTTTTTTATACAAAAATTTGTCAAAATTTTATTTCTATTGAAAAATTTATTATAATTTTATTTCTATAGAAAATGTTGGCAAAATTTTATTTCTATAAAAAATGTTGTCAGAATTTTGTTTCTATAGAAAATTTTGTCAAAATGTTATTTCTATAGATAATTTTGTCAAAATTTTATTTCTATAAAAAATTTTGTCAAAATTTAAATTCTACAAAAAATTTTGTCAAAATTTTATTTCTATGGAAAATTTTTCAAAATATTATTTATGTAGAAAATGTTGTCACAATTTTATTTGTATACAACAATTTGTCAAAATTTTATTTCAATAGAAAATTTTGTTAAAATTTTATTTCTATTGAAAAATTTGTTATAATTTTATTTCTATAAAAAATTTTGTCAAAATTTTATTTCTATAGAATTTTTTGTCAGAATTTTATTTCTATAGAAAATTTTGTCAAAATTTTATTTCTATAGAAAATTTTGTCAAAATTTTATTTTATAGAAAATTTTGTCAAAATTTTATTTCTATAGAAAATTTGGTCAATGGAAAATTTTGTCAAAAATTTATTTCTATATATGGAATTTTGTCAAACTTTGATATCTATTAACACTTTATTCAAAATGTTATTTCTATAGATAATTTTGTCAAAATTTTATTTCTATAAAAAATTTTGTCAAAATTTAAATTCTACAAAAAATTTTGTCAAAATTTTATTTCTATGGAAAATTTTTCAAAATATTATTTATGTAGAAAATGTTGTCACAATTTTATTTTTATACAACTATTTGTCAAAATTTTATTTCTATATAAAATTTTGTTAAAATTTTATTTCTATTGAAAATTTTGTTATAATTTTATTTCTATAGAAAATTTTGTCAAAATTTTATTTCTATAGAAATTTAGAATTTTATTCTATAGAAAATTAGAATTTTATTTCTATAGAAAAATTTGTTATAATTTTATTTCTATAGAAAATTTCGTCAAAATTTTATTTCTGTAGAAAAATTTTTCAAAATTTTATATCCAGAGAAAATTTGGTCAATAGAAAATATTGTCAAAATTTTATTTCTATATAGGTAATTTTGTCAAACTTTTATATCTATTAACACTTTATTCAAGATGTTATTTCTATAGATAATTTTGTCAAAATTTTATTTCTGTAAAAAAAAAATTCGTAAAAATTTTAATTCTATAGAAAATTTTATCAAAATTTTAGTTCTATGGAAAATTTGTCAAAATATTATTTATGTAGAAAATGTTGTCACAATTTTATTTTTATACAAAAACTTGTCCAAATTTTATTTCTATAGAAAAATTTGTTATAATTTTATTTCTATAGAAAGTTTTGTTATAATTTTATTTCTATAGAAAATTTTGTCAAAATGTTATTTCTATAGAAAATTTTGTCAAAATTTTATTTATATAGAAAATTTTGTCAAAATTTAATTTCTAGAGAAAATTTGGTCAATAGAAAATTTTGTCAAAATTTTATTTCTATATAGACAATTTTGTCAAACTTTTATATCTATTAACACTTTATTCAAAATGTTATTTCTAAAGATAATTTTGTCAAAATTTTATTTCTATAAAAAAATTTGTCAAAATTTTAATTCTATAGAAAATTTTGTCAAAATTTTATTTCTATGGAAAATTTGTCAAAATATCATTTATTTAGAAAATGTTGTCACAATTTTATTTTTATACAAAAATTTTCAAAATTTTATTTCTATAGAAAATTTTGTTAAAATTTTATTTCTATAGAAAATGTAGTCACAATTTTATTTCTGTACAAAATGTTGTTAAAATTTTACTTATATAGAACATTTTATCAGAATTTTATTTCTATAGAAAATTTTGTCAATATTTTATTATAGAAAAATTTTTCAAAATTTTATTTCTACAGAAAATTTTGTTAAAATTTTATTTCTATAGAAAATGTAGTAACAATTTTATTTCTGTACAAAATGTTGTTAAAATTTTACTTATATAGACAATTTTATCAGAATTTTATTTCTATAGAAAAATTTGTCAAAATTTTATTTCTGTGGAAAATTTTGTCAAAATGTTATTTATGTAGAAAAATTTGTCAAAATTTTATTTCTATAGAAAACTTTGTCACAAGTTTATTTACACAGAGAAATTTGCCTAAATTTTATTTCTAATTTATTTGTTTTCAAAATTTTTGGACAAAATTTTATTTCTATAGAAAATTTTGTCAAAATTTTACTTCTATAGAAAATTTTATCAAAATTTTATTGCCATAGAAAGTTTTATTAATATTTTATTTCATATTTGTTGCTTTGATCTTAGCTTTAAAACCATTGCGTTGACTAAACTACAAGAGTAGCTTAACCAATAGAGAAAAATATTATTGCTATAGAAAATTTTTCCAAAATTTTATTCTATAGTAAATGTTGTCAAAATTTTATTTCTATAGAAAATGTTGTCAAAATTTTACTCCTATGGAAACTTGTTTCAAAATTTTATTTCTATGGAAAATTTAATCAAAAATTTATTTTAATAGAAAAATTTTTCGAATATTTTTTTAATATAGAAAATTTTGTCAAATATCTTTGGCTATAGAAATTTTTGCCAAATATTTTTTTGCAATAGAAAAATGTTGTCCCAATTTTATTTCTATAGAAAATTTTGTCAAAATTTTATTTCTATAGCAAATTTTGTTAAAATTTTACTTCGTTGGAAAATGCTATTTATTTAGAAAATTTAGAAAGCATTGTCAAAATTTTATTTCAATAGATTCAAGATTTTCGTGGCTTTGTGGGCATTTTAAATATAAAATATATTTAATGTAACATATAAACCTTTACTTTTTGGTATTACATATCATCCACCATGTTTATGTTTCAATCTCAATCCCTGTCTCGTCTATAAATTTATAAAATTACAAACATTTTTCATACACCCTTAACTAGCTATCCAATTTACACAAAATTGTGTCTACATTTCCTCAAAGATGCTAATTCAGAAAACAAAGCATGCAACCCAACAACCCCCTCCCCGTCTTAACAAAAATGAATTGCATAGAGTAAAACACTCCCACACAATCCAAGCATAAAAATGCATTTGCCTATAGCACACAGAAAACAAATTTACTTCCTTGTTCAACAAAACAATAAAAAAAACGAAACGAGAAAAGCTTTCCTCGGCCTAGCAATAAACATTTTGCTTGTTTGCTACTCACTAAGAAAGCATTTCACCAAATGACTGTATAACACACAGTCATAAAACCAAAAATACACAAACCGAAAAAAAAATAAACAAACCATACACAACCATAATACAAGCGGCAAAATAAATGCCGGTTAAATAAAAGCTCAATTACGAATGGGGGAATATAAACAAACGATTCGACAAAAAATAGAGAGAGAAATTAAAACTAAATAAATTTCCGTTTATACTCTCACACACATGGTGTAAGAGACTGTAAATAACATAAAATGATCTTAAACTGTAATGTTTTTTTTTTAAGAAGCATAAAAAGCTTTCTAATTCATCTCTTTTAAAAATGCATCTCTTTGTAGGTGAATATTAAAGAGAAATAAAGCTTTATCACCATTCCATTTTTCTCTTTAGATCTCTTAAAATTTGTTCTCTTTTAATGTATACTCTATGTTAAGTTAACATTATGAGACTTTAAGTATCTTGAGAGCAAGAGAGAGAATGAGAGACCACATAAGCTTTCAAGTTGCCGCTGTTTAATGTAACCCAGGTTAAATTGTTATTGTACGGCAATGACAATGTATAATGTTGAAAAAATAATCATGAACATACAGGAACAAAACAAAAAAATGCAATGGCCTACACACACACACACAGACAAAAGCTTAGGCATATATCTTAAGATATACAAACCATAGTTCTTCATCACCCATAAGAACCACCTCCACAATTTTTCTAAACCATAACAACATTTCTAGATAGTTATAACATATCTATAAATCATTATGGTCTTAAAGCTTTCTTCGTTATCATCATCATCATGATTATGATGGTGTGTGCATTACAGCCACGGTTGCCACAGATGGTAGAACTCTACCAAGAGTGCTAGATTTTTTACTGTTTGGTGAATTGGTAGAATTCTTGATGTTTTAGTAGTTTTTCTAAAACTTATGACAAAATTTTCTTTAGAAATAAAATTTCGACAAAATTTTCTATAGAAATAAAATTTTGACAAAATTTTCTATAGAAATAAAATTTGGACAAAATTTTCTATAGAAATAAAATTTTGGCAAAATTTTCTACAGAAATAAAATTTTGACAAAAATTTTTTATGGAAATAAATTTTTGACAAAATTTACTATCGACATAAAATTTGGCCAATATTTTCTAGAAAAATAAAATTTTGACAATATATTCCATAGACATAACATTTTTGCAAAATTTCCTGAAGAAATAAAATTTTGAGAAATTATTGTATAGAAATAAACTTTTGACGAAAGCTCCTATAAAAATAAAATTTTGATACAATTTTCAATCAAAATAAAATTTTGACAAACTTTTCTATAGAGAAATTATTGAATAGAAATAAAATTTTGACAAAGTGTTCTATAGAAATAAAATTTGGACAACATTTTCTATAGAAATAAAATTATGACAAAATTTTCCATAGAAATAAAATTTTGACAAAATTTTCATTAGAAATAAAATTTTGACAAAATTTTTTAATAGAAATAATATTTTGATGAAATTTTCCATAAAAATAAAATTTGACAAAATTTTCTATAGAAATAAAATTTTGACAAAATTTTCTATAGAAACATAAAAATATTGAAATAAATAAATATATAGAAATATTGATAAAATTTTCTATAGTAATAAAAATTTTAACAAAATTTTCTATGGTAATAAAATTTTTATTGTTGTTTTTGATCTCAGCATAAAGCCATGCATTGACTAAACTACAAAATTTCCTACAGAAAAAAATTACAAAATTGTTCATAAAATCTTGATATATTTTTCTACATAAATAAAACTTTGACAAACTTTTCCATAGAAATAAAACTTTCACAAAATTTTCTATAGAAATAAAATTTTGACAAGATTTTCTATACAAAAAAAATTTGACAAAAATTTCTATAGAAATAAAATTTCGACAAAATTTTCTATAGAAATAAAATTTTGACAAAATTTTCTATAGAAATAAAATTTTGACAAAATTTTCTATAGAAATAAAATTTGGACAAAATTTTCTATAGAAATAAAATTTTGACAAAATTTTCTACAGAAATAAAATTTTGACAAACATTTTTTATGGAAATAAATTTTTGACAAAATTTACTATCGACATAAAATTTGGCCAATATTTTCTAGAAAAATAAAATTTTGACAATATGTTCTATAGACATAACATTTTTGCAAAATTTCCTGAAGAAATAAAATTTTGAGAAATTATTGTATAGAAATAAATTTTTGACGAAAGCTCCTATAAAAATAAAATTTTGATACAATTTTCAATCAAAATAAAATTTTGACAAAATTTTCTATAGAGAAATTATTGAATAGAAATAAAATTTTGACAAAGTGTTCTATAGAAATAAAATTTGGACAACATTTTCTATAGAAATAAAATTATGACAAAATTTTCCATAGAAATAAAATTTTGACAAAATTTTTAATAGAAATAACATTTTGATGAAATTTTCCATAAAAATAAAATTTGACAAAATTTTCTATAGAAATAAAATTTTGACAAAATTTTCTATAGAAACATAAATATATAGAAATAAATAAATATATAGAAATATTTTTGGTTATTTTTAGATCTGTTCTAAAATGGGCTTTCAAGGTCTCTCAATATGCTAAATATTGATAAAATTTTCTATAGTAATAAAAATTTTAACAAAATTTTCTATGGTAATAAAATTTTTATTGTTGTTTTTCATCTCAGCTTAAAGCCATGCATTGACTAAACTACAAAATTTCCTACAGAAAAAAATTACAATATTGTTCATAAAATCTTGATATATTTTTCTACATAAATAAAACTTTGACAAACTTTTCCATAGAAATAAAACTTTCACAAAATTTTCTATAGAAATAAAATTTTGGCAAGATTTTCTATACAAAAAAAAATTTTGGCAAAAATTTCTATAGAAATAAAATTTTGACAAAATTTTCTATAGAAATAAAATTTGGACAAATTTTTCTATAGAAATAAAATTTTGACAAAATTTTCTAGAGAAATAAAATTTTGATAAAATTTTCCATAAAAATAAAATTTTAACAAAATTTTCCACAAAAATAAAATTTGACAAAATTTTCTATAGAAATAAAACATTGACAACATTTTCTATAGAAAAAAATTTTGACAACATTTTCTATAGAAATAAAATTTAGACAAAATTTTCTATAGAAATACAAATTTAAACAAAATTTTCAATGGAAATAAAATTTTGGCAAAAATTCCTATGAAAAAAAATTACAAAATTGTTCATAAAATTAAAATCTTTTCAAATTTTTCTACAGAAATAAAACTTTGACAAACTTTTCTATAGAAATAAAATTTTGACAAAATTTTCTATAGAAATAAAATTTTGACCAATTTTTCTATAGAAATAAAATTTTGACTAAATTTTCCATAAAAATAAAATTTTACAAAATTTTCTATAGAAATAAAATGTTGACAAAATTTTCTATAGAAATATAAATATATAGAAGTAAATAAATATAGAGAAATTTTGACAAAATTTTCTATAGAAATAAAAATTTTAACAAAAATTGCTATGGAAATAAAATGTTGGCGAAATTTCCTACAGAAAAAAAATACAAAATTGTTCTTGACAAATTTTTGATCTTGATTTTGACAAATTTTTCTACAGAAATAAAACTTTGACAAACTTTTTCATAGAAATAAAACTTTCACAAAATTTTCTATAGAAATAAAATTTTGACAAAATTTTCTAGAGAAATAAAATTTTGACAAAATTTTCCATAAAAATAAAATTTTAACAAAATTTTCCATAAAAATAAAATTTGACAAAATTTTCTATAGAAATAAAACATTGACAACATTTTCTATAGAAAAAAATTTTGACAACATTTTCTATAGAAATAAAATTTAGACAAAATTTTCTATAGAAATACAAATTTAAACAAAATTTTCAATGGAAATAAAATTTTGGCAAAAATTCCTATGACAAAAAATTACAAAATTGTTCATAAAATTAAAATCTTTTCAAATTTTTCTACAGAAATAAAACTTTGACAAACTTTTCTATAGAAATAAAATTTTGACAAAATTTTCTATAGAAATAAAATTTTGACCAATTTTTCTATAGAAATAAAATTTTGACTAAATTTTCCATAAAAATAAAATTTTACAAAATTTTCTATAGAAATAAAATGTTGACAAAATTTTCTATAGAAATATAAATATATAGAAGTAAATAAATATAGAGAAATTTTGACAAAATTTTCTATAGAAATAAAAATTTTAACAAAAATTGCTATGGAAATAAAATGTTGGCGAAATTTCCTACAGAAAAAAAATACAAAATTGTTCTTGACAAATTTTTGATCTTGATTTTGACAAATTTTTCTACAGAAATAAAACTTTGACAAACTTTTTCATAGAAATAAAACTTTCACAAAATTTTCTATAGAAATAAAATTTTGACAAAATTTTCTAGAGAAATAAAATTTTGACAAAATTTTCCATAAAAATAAAATTTTAACAAAATTTTCCATAAAAATAAAATTTGACAAAATTTTCTATAGAAATAAAACATTGACAACATTTTCTATAGAAAAAAATTTTGACAACATTTTCTATAGAAATAAAATTTAGACAAAATTTTCTATAGAAATACAAATTTAAACAAAATTTTCAATGGAAATAAAATTTTGGCAAAAATTCCTATGACAAAAAATTACAAAATTGTTCATAAAATTAAAATCTTTTCAAATTTTTCTACAGAAATAAAACTTTGACAAACTTTTCTATAGAAATAAAATTTTGACAAAATTTTCTATAGAAATAAAATTTTGACCAATTTTTCTATAGAAATAAAATTTTGACTAAATTTTCCATAAAAATAAAATTTTACAAAATTTTCTATAGAAATAAAATGTTGACAAAATTTTCTATAGAAATATAAATATATAGAAGTAAATAAATATAGAGAAATTTTGACAAAGTTTTCTATAGAAATAAAAATTTTAACAAAAATTTCTATGGAAATAAAATGTTGGCGAAATTTCCTACAGAAAAAAAAATACAAAATTGTTCTTGACAAATTTTTGATCTTGATTTTGACAAATTTTTCTACAGAAATAAAACTTTGACAAACTTTTTCATAGAAATAAGACTTTCACAAAATTTTCTATAGAACTAAAATTTTGACAAAATTTTCTACAGAAATAAAATTTTGACAAATTTTTCTATAGAAATAAAATTTTGACAAAATTTTCTCTAGAAATAAAATTTTGACACAATTTTCTATAGAAATCACATTTTGACAAAATTTTCTATAGAAATAAAATTTTGACAAAATTTTCCATAAAAATACAGTTTGACAAAATTTTCTATAGAAATAAAATTTGACAAAATTTTCTATAGAAATAAAATTTTGACAACATTTTCTATAGAAATAACATTTTGACAACATGTTCTATAGAAATAAAATTTTGACAAAATTTTCCTATAAAAAAAAAATTTACAAAATTGTTCATAAAATTAAAATCTTGACAAAATTTTCTAAAGAAATAAAACTTTGACAAACTTTTCCATAAAAATAAAATATTGACAATCTTTTCCATAAAAATAAAATATTGACAAATTTTTCGATAGAAATAAAATTTGGACAAAATTTTCTATAGAAATAAAATTTTGACAATATTTTCTACAGAAATAAAATTTTGACAAAATTTTCTATAAAAATAAAATTTTGACAAAATATTCTATAGAAACAAAATTTTGACAATTTTTTCTATAGAAATAAAATTTTGACTAAATTTTCCATAAAAATAAAATTTGACAAAATTTTCTATAGAAATAAAATTTTGACAAAATTTTCTATAGAAATATAAATATATAGAAGTAAATAAATATATAGAAATTTTGACAAAATTTTCTATAGAAATAAAAATTAAAAAAAAAATTGTCTATGGAAATAAAATTTTGGCGAAATTTCCTACAGAAAAAAATACAAAATTGTTCTTGACAAATTTTTGATCTTGATTTTGACAAATTTTTCTACAGAAATAGAACTTTGAAAAACTTTTCCATAGAAATAAAACTTTCACAAAATTTTCTGTTGAAATAAAATGTCGACAAGATTTTCTATAAAAATAAAATTTTGACAAAAATTTCTATAGAAATAAAATTTTGACAAAATTTTCTATAGAAATAAAGTTTGGACAAAATTTTCTATAGAAATAAAATCTTGACAAATTTTTCTACAGAAATAAAACGTTGACACCATTTTCCATAAAAATAAAATATTGACAAATTTTTTGATAGAAATAAAATTTTGACAAAAGTTTCTATAGAAATAAAATTTTGACAAAATTTTCTATAGAAATCACATTTTGACACAATTTTCTATAGAAATATAAATATATAGAAATAAATAAATATATAGAAATTTTGACAAAATTTTCTATAGAAATAAACATTTTAATAAAATTTTCTATGGAATTAAAATGTTGGCAAAATTTCCTATAGAATAAAAAATTTACAAAATTGTTCATAAAATTAGAATCTTGACAAATTTTTCTACAGAAATAAAACTTTGACAAACTTTTCCGTAGAAATAAAACGTTCACAACATTTTCTACAGAAATAAAATTTTGACAAGATTTTCTATAGAAATAAAATTAAGACAAAATTTTCCATAGAAATAAAATTTTGCCGAAATTTTGTATAGCAATATATTTGTGACAAAATTCAAATTCATTGAAAATTTTAATTTTCGTGTTATTTCATAATATGTTGGTGCAAGCTAAACTAATTAAACATCTAAAATTCAACTCACTTACAATTCAAGGGATATTATACACCGAAAAACTTGTCGCTAATGGGAAGGATCAATAATTCATTCATTCGAAGAAAAGATTTGTTTTTTTTTTTTAATTTGGTAATTTTTTTTTAATTGTGGTAAAATTTTCTTCAAATTTTGGTAGAATATTTTTGGTACGAGTGGCAACCGTGATTACAGCCCTATCATGGTCTTTATGTCATTGCTGTTGCTGTTGTTGTTGTCAATTTCAGCGTCATAGTTGTCACAAGCACTCACTGGCGCACTGCCTTATATTATTTGTTTTGTTTGTTATGACTCCATGTGTGTGTGAGTGTTTATGCATTCGGTTGTCGGTTGCATGCCATACGAATCCAACGAACATACACACTTTCCTATTCATTCGTTTATACTTACGATCGTACATACATTCTTTTGCTTAGTAGGTCAACATTATATCAGGCCAATGGCCTTTTTCGCTTTCGTTGTGTCTGTGAGGTAAAAAAAAAAACAATAATCCACCACCATGCAACTCTCACACCTCACCACTAGTGTTTCAGAGAGGGAGAATAAGCAAAAGTAAGCATAACACATATATATATAGGCCCACCTCGCCATGGGGAGAGTGTAAGAGAGTAATAGTCTGGAGAGAGCCTTGGCTTAGTGCATATAACAAGGCGTTTAAATATAATACAATGAACGAGCCCCATTACTCCCACCAATGAAAAAAAATCTTAACAGACACACACACACACAATCATAAAAACCATCATCAGTCATCATTAAAACATCTTCCCCTATAACTAAACAGAAAAAACTTTATGTTTCCCTCATTTTCTTTTGGACTTTTTCATTATTATAAATGATTATGGTTTTAGTTGTTTTTGTTGTTATTTTCGTTGTTTATTTGTTTTTATTTTTTTCTGTAGTTGTTGTTATTTCAAGTCTAGGAGATTTCTGTTAAAGATTGCCCATGTGTGTGTTTGTATGCTTTAGGTGAAAAAAAGGGGGGCTCGGGGTAGACATAGGCAACCCCTCTATCACTATCTGATGTCGTAATAGTTTTATGCATTTTTCTGTCTCTTCTTGTTTTTTATGAGTATGTCATTGTTTTTATTACATTGGGGATGTCAGCCTTCACTCTGTGTGCCAACCCATGGCCCCCATTTTATGTTAGTCTTTGTTGCAGAGATTAAAATATGAGTGATGTGTTGTGTGTGTTTGTGGATAATGGTTGTTTATCATTATAATAAGGTGAATATGTCATAGAGGGTATTTATGCGGGGAAATGTCCGATACAGTGAAACCTCTCAAAAGTGGACACCCACGATCGCCCAATTTTTGTCGACAGTTAGAAGGTGTCTAGTTATGAGAGTTGTAAAGAAACGTCTCAAGCGATTTGTCCACTAATGAGAGGTGTCCGATTTTCCGAGTGTCCAAGTTTGAGAGGTTTCACTGTAATTTGATATTTTAATACGCTTATTTAAATTTCCTATAAGTAACGATTTTTACAGTGAAGCATCTCAAAAGTGGATATCCATTGTCCCTAAATGTCTATAAATGAGTTTTGTCCACTTATGAGAGGTCAAATTTCTTGTGATAATATACCAAACATCTCACGAAGATTTCCTCGATTTTCCACCCACTAAGTTGTTCTAATATTCCCCCTACTGAGAGCTTTGATCATACCATTGCATCTCTGACACCTTCGAGTCTACTTTCTCCCAAAAAGAGATCTTCATGTCTACGGCTCACGAAGATTTTTACTTTTACTTCCCCCACTAAGGTATCTGAGAGCCTCGGGCATACAGTTCGTCTCGGAAGTGAATGACTACTGGCCCTAAATGTCTATAAATAAAAGAGGCATTCATTTATGAGAGGTCAATTTTAATATATTCTAAAATACCCCCACTGAGAGCTTTAGGCATTCAGTTCCATCTCCTAGATCTTCGAGTCTACTTCCCCCATAAAGATCTTCGGATATTCAGTTTCCGCACGAAGATTTTTGATTCTAAATTTCCCCTTACGGTCTAAAGTTCCCACACTGAGAGCTTAGAGTCCACAGGTCCCTTTTTGAGATCTTCGGGTTTACAGGGTCTGTAGTTTCATCACTGAGATCTTCGGATCCTGTAGACTAACTAAAACAATATAAAGACACTGTACTTCATCTTTGTATCTACAGCTTCAAAACCGAGATCTTCGAATCTATTCTACCATTTCGAATTTCTAGTCTATAGATCCCCCACTGAGGTCCTTCGACCCTACAGTTCCTTTACTGAGACTGAGATTTTCCTGGTTACATTTCCCCTCACGGTCTAATGTTCCCACACTGAGAGCTTAGAGTCTACAGGTTCCATATAGTTCCATTACTGAGATTTTCGGATCCCCTACTCGCTCACTACGATTCTCAAGTCTGTAGACTTAGGTTAGGTTAGGTTATGTGGCAGCCCGATGTATCAGACTCACTTAGACTATTCAGTCCATTGTGATACCACAGTGGTGAACTTCTCTCTTATCACTGAGTGCTGCCCGATTCCATGTTAAGCTCAATGACAAGGGACCTCCTTTTTATAGCCGAGTCCGAACGGCGTTCCACATTGCAGTGAAACCACTTAGAGAAGCTTTGAAACCCTCAGAAATGTCACCAGCATTACTGAGGTGGGATAATCCACCGCTGAAAAACTTTTTGGTGTTCGGTCGTAGCAGGAATCGAACCCACGACCTTGTGTATGCAAGGCGGGCATGCTAACCATTGCACCACGGTGGCTCCCAAGTCTGTAGACTTACTAAACTAATATAAACGCACTGTACTTCATCTTCGTATCTTCAGCTCCGAGAATGAGATCTTCGGATCTACTATTCCACCACTACGAATCTCAAGTCTATGGATCTCTTTGATCTTCGGATTTAAATTTCCTCTTACTGAGAGCTAGGGGTATATAGTTCCATCACTGAAGTCTTCAGATACACTATTCGCCCATTGCGATTCTCAAATCTATAGATCATCCCCTGAGGGAGCCACCATGGTGCAATGGTTAGCATACCCGCCTTGCATACACAAGGTCGTGGGTTCGATTGCTGCTTCGACCGAACACCAAAAAGTTTTTCAGCGGTGGATTATCCCACCTCAGTAATGCTGGTGACATTTCTGAGGGTTTCAAAGTTTCTCTAAGTGGTTTAACTGCAATGAGGAACGCTGTTCGGACTCGGCTATAAAAGGAGGTCCCTTGTCATTGAGCTTAACATGGAATCGGGCTGCACTCAGTGATAAGAGAGAAGTTCACCAATGTGGTATCACAACGGACTGAATAGTCTAAGTGAGCCTGATACATCGGGCTGCCACCTAACCTAACCTATCCCCTGAGGCCCTTCGTGGTCATCGCGTATACAGTTACTCCATTTGGAGCTCTGGAACCACACCTCCTCTCTGAGATCTTCAGGTCTACATTTCCCTCACTGGAAATAGCTTTGGGTCACCACTGAGATATTCAGCTTTGCAAAACTCCAACTGTAATCTTCAGGTAAACAGTTCCACCACTGCAATCATCCGGCCTACAGTTCCCCCACAGAGATCTTCGAGTCTTCAGTTCCATCATTGATACCTACAGATGTTTTATTCACCTGAAATTTAAAGATTTCCGACTGAAGTCGTTCGACCCCACTTTTCCCTTATTGAGACCTTAAAACTTACGGTTCCAATTACTGAGATTTGCCAGACAAATTTGCTGAGAACTTCAGGCCTACAGTCCCCCTACTAACATTTGCAATTCTACGAATCATCCACTGAGATATTCAGGTCTACAGTTACCCCACTGATTTGGAGCCACCGTGGTGCAATGGTTAGCATGCCCGCCTTGCATACACAAGGTCGTGGGTTCGATTCCTGCTTCGACCGAACACCAAAAAGTTTTTCAGCGGTGGATTATCCCACCTCAGTAATGCTGGTGACATTTCTGAGGGCTTCTCTAAGTGGTTTCACTGCAATGAGGAACGCCGTTCGGACTCGGCTATAAAAAGGAGGTCCCTTGTCATTGAGCTTAACATGGAATCGGGCAGCACTCAGTGATAAGGGAGAAGTTCACCAATGTGGTATCACAACGGACTGAATAGTCTAAGTGAGCCTGATAAATCGGGCTGCCACCTAACCTAACCTATCCCCTGAGGCCCTTCGTGGTCATCGCGTCTACAGTTACTCCATTTAGAGCTCTGGAACTACACCTACTCTCTGAGATCTTCAGGTCTACATTTCCCTCACTGGAAATAGCTTTGGGTCACCACTGAGATATTCAGTTTTGCAAAACTCCTACTGAAATCTTCAGGTAAACAGCACTACAATCATCCGGCCTACAGTTCCCCCACAGAGATCTTCGAGTCTTCAGTTCCATCATTGATATCTACAGATGTTTTAATCACCCACAGCTACTCTGAAATTTAAAGATTTCCGACTGAAGTCGTTCGACCCCACCTTTCCCTTATTGAGACCTTAAAACTTACTGTTCCAATTACTGAGATTTGCCAGCCAGATTTGCTGAGAACTTCAGGCCTACAGTCCCCCTACTAACATTTGCAAGTCTACGAATCATCCATTGAGATATTCAGGTCTACAGTTATCCCACTGACAGCTACCGGTTCCCACAAATGTTTTCGAATCCACATATCCAACACTGAGATCTTCAGGTATACAGTTCCATCACTGATATTTTCAACTCTTACATCTTCGAGTCCTCATTTCCATGCTTTAGATCTTTGGATATACAACCCCAATACTGTGATCTTCGGGTCTATTGTTCCGTCTCGGAAATCTTCGAGTTTAAATTTTCAAGTCTACAATTTCATGATTCAGATCTTTGGATACACGACTCCAATACTGAGATGTTCAATGAGATTTGCCGGTCTATAGCTTTTCATTGATATCTTCGGATATATTCACCACTACGTTTTTCAAGTCTATAGATCGCACACTTAAAAAAGTCCTGCGATCATGCAGAAGCCTTATTGAGACCTTCGAGCCCATTGTTCCCTCATTGAGAGTTGCAGGTGCACAGTGCTAGAACTCATAGTTTTGGACTTACAGATCCTCCATCAAGATTTTCGGTTTTAAAAATTCCACATAGAGATCTTTCGGTTTACAATTCTCCCACTGAGAGGGGGAGGGTCTATAGTTGAACTCCAATTCTGAGATCTTCGTGGCGATAGTTTCATCACTGAGATATTGTGATCCTCACATCTACCACAAAAATCTTTGGATTAAAATATCCACCACTCATATCTTCTGGCCTATATATCTTCTACTGAGACCTTCGGTGCGCAATTCACTCGCTGTAATCTTTATGGTCTGCATATTCCCCATTGGAGTCTGCATATTCCCCATTGAAGCCAAGTTTTTCCATTGAGGTTTTGGTAGCCTAAAGGTTTCACACTGACATCTTCGGGTCCATTAATCAGACGATTTTCAGACGACATTCAGACCCAATGAAATCTTCCAGTTCAGCACTGAGAACTTTGTGTCTGCAGATTACCCCTAAGACTTACGGGTCTACAATTTCTCCAAAGAGTCCTTCGAGTATACACCGGTAAGAGTCTCGTGTCTTCTGCGCTCCCACTAAGATTTTCGGGTCTAAAGTTCCGTCACTGATATTTTCGAGCCTACTGAGATATAGGATTTACAGTTCCAGCAGCGAGATCTTCGGCGATAAAAATATTCCCCACAGAAATCTTCGATTTTCCCAGTGATACCTTCGGTCTACAATTTATCCACTGAGATCTTCTGATCGAAAGTGCCCCCATTGAGAGTATGAGGTCTACGGTTCACAAGTCTCTCTATAAGAGCTTCGTATCTACCGTTCCTTCACCGATATCTTCGGATCTAAAGATCCGAAATTGAGACCTTACGGTCTGCAGTTTCCCGCAAAGAATTGCCACCCCTAAATCTTCGAGTCTGCCCAATTTCCCCACTGAGATCTTCTGATCGAAAGTGCCCCCATTGAGAGTATGAGGTCTACGGTTCACAAGTCACTCTATAAGAGCTTCGTATCTACCGTTCCTTCACCGATATCTTCGGATCTAAAGATCCGAAATTGAGACCTTACGGTCTGCAGTTTCCCGCAAAGAATTGCCACCCCTAAATCTTCGAGTCTGCCCAATTTCCCCACTGAGATCTTCTGATCGAAAGTGCCCCATTGAGAGTATGAGGTCTACAGTTCACAAGTCTCTCTATAAGAGCTTCGTATCTACCGTTCAAATCTAAAGATCCGAAATTGAAACCTTACGGTCTGCAGTTTCCCGCTAAGAATTGCCACCCCTAAATCTTCGAGTCTGCAGTTCCACGGTTGGGATCTTTGGATCTACAGCTGCAAAGATCTTCGGGTCTACAGTTTACCCTCTGAGAGTTTCAGATCACCGTTCCTCTGCTGGTATTTTTGGATCAGCAGATCCATCACTGGGATTTTTGGACCTGCTGTTCTCCACTGAAATTTTTAATTCTTACATCTGCGAGTCCGCAATTCCACGAGAGAAAAACCTAAAGTCAAATCATGCAGATCGGTCTGGGGGCTATATCTAATATAGGTTTTTTTTTGTAATTTCTTAGCGATGAATAGGGACATCTCGCAACGGATGAACACTAAGCATTAAGGCCATTGAAGAATTCAAATTTGGGGCTCTGGAAAAATCAGAGTCTTTCTTTCTGAAAAGTGTCACCATAATTGATTTCAAGGATATTCCTCTCAGTTTTTCTTTCACATTTCAAATTTAATTACGATAATTAATGTTAACATGTCTCTATATGTTAGCCGTCATAAAAGCTTTCGCCTTTTTGGCGTGGCCATTCCAAGGTATATGCACATGACATTAACATACCTTTCCAGGGGATTAGGTGCTCAGAAGTGTGTAAAAGCCAACCACAAGCTAAAAAGTCCTTGCTTTTGGATAAAATGGAAAACTTTTCCGTAGCAAAGAAATCGAAAAACCAAAAGTCAGTCAGGAAACCCAGCATTTTGCTCGGGAGAACAGAAGTGCACTCCACATCAAATTAACCTACATAATGTTCGCATATTTTCTAGATTGTTGATTGAAAATAAGGATATAAGGAGGGAACATGAAGAGATCGACAAGTAAAACCACCCCATATAGGAAAACAAGAACTTTCCAATTCCGTTTTTTTGTTAATATGAAATAACGAGAGAGTGAAACAAAAACCCAGAATAAAAAAAGAAAAACTGCGAAAATAAAATATGAAAAATTGTGGTTGTAAAGAAAAGTAGAACAATATCCTGACAGGGTTGAAAAGCAAGGATATAGACGAAGGTTTTCTTTCCTATGGCTGTTATGAAGGATGCACTATAAGAAAAACACTCAGCCCGCTGCATAATCATTTCAAAAGTGATGAAAATGTCAAAATTAGACTAAAGAAAATCAAAGGAAATTAAAACCAGTAAAATTTCAAATTTCAGGATTTTGTCTGGGATTTTGGAAAATTGTGTTAGAAGATTTATCCAGCCCCCCGTTTTTCTCAGCACTAGGGTCTATTTTTTTTTACAGTTTTTGCCATGGCAACCAACCATGAACGCCAAATGTTAACCGCTAGACTTTCTGCCTTCAAGTGAATGATTTTTTTTTCTTCTCGGTTTTTAACAGCTCCCATTCGCCCCCTGCTATAGAAAAAGTTCATTGTTCTAAATCAAGGCACATGTTCAAGCATCAACCATCAACACCATCAGCTTTCCACACTACCTCTCCCCCATTTTGGGGGATAATAGTAGTGGCGGCAAGAACTATAATGAAGATATTCAGTTGTACAATTTTACCGGATGCATAGATGAGGAAGCTTTAGTTGGTGCATTGTTAACTGTACTGGGGATGCTGTAAAAATTTTGCAAAACCAATTTTTAAGCCCACTATGCGTATAAGTTTTTTTTTTTTTTGTTAATCATACGCTCCAATGTTTGCAAAAAAAAATAGTGGTACTATAAAATCAGTAAGGAAAGTCTAAAGTCAGGTGGGGCCTATTATATTATATCCTGCTCTACTTTGTAGATCTACATATTCGATACCATCTTCAAATCCTTCAATATTAATTCGACTCCCCTGTTCAAAATTTCACGTAAATCGCAGTACAACTTTGTCCTCAGGGGTCATATGTGTGAAAATTTGGCGAACGATATATATCGGACTTGAATTTGCACCGATTTCATTCAAGGGGCGAAAAATATATATGGGAGATATATATCTAAATATGAACCGATTTCTTCCACAATCAATAAGATTCTATTCTGAGTAAAAAAATCTTATTTTGTAGTTTTTAATCAAATTTTATTTATTTATTTTATAGAAAATTTTGCCAAAATTTTATTTCCATATCAAATTTTGTCAAAATTGTATACCTATAGAAAATTTTTTCAAAATGTTATTCCTATAGAAAATTTTGTCAAAATTTTATTTTTTTAGAAAATTTTGTCAAAAATTTTATTTTTAGAGAAAATTTTGTCACAATTTTATTTTTATAGAATATTTTGTCAAAATTTTATTCCTATCGAAATTTTTGTCAAAATGTTATTTTTATAGAAAACTTTTTCAAAATGTTATTTCTATAGACAATTTTGTCAAAATATTATTTCTATAGACAATTTTGTCAAAATATTATTTCTATAGAAAATATTGTCAAAATTTTATTTTTTTAGAAAATTTTGTCAAAATTTTATTTTTATAGAAAATTTTGTCAAAGTTTTATTTTAATAGAAAATTTTGTCAAAATTTTACTGTAATAGAAAATTTTGTCAAAATTTTATTCCTATAGAAGATTTTGTCAAAATCTTATTTCTGTAGAAAATGGTGTCGAAGTTTTATTTCTATAGAAAATCGTGTCAAAGTTTTATTTTTATAGAAACTTTTGTCAAAATTTTATTTCTACAGAAAATTTTGCCAATTTTGTTTTTCTATAGAAAATTTTGCCAAAATTTTATATCTATAGAAAATTTTGTCAAAAATTTTATTTTTATAGAAAATTTTGTCACAATTGTAATTTTATAGAAAATTTTGTCAAAATTTTATTTCTATCGAAATTTTTGTCAAAATGATATTTTTATAAATTTTTTTTTCAAAATGTTATTTCTATCGAAAATTGTATCAAAATTGTATTTCTGCAGAAAATTTGGCCAAAATTTTATTTCTATAGACAATTCTGTCAAAATATTATTTCTACAGAAAATTTTATTTCTATAGAAAATTTTGTCAAAATTGTTGGTTTATAGAAAATTTTGTCAATATATTTATTTTAATAGAAAATTTGGTCACAATTTTATTTTTATAGAAAATTTTGTCAAAATTTTATTCCTACGAAATTTTTTTCAAAATATTATTTTATAGAAATTTGTTTCAAAATGTTATTTCTATCGAAAATTGTGTCAAAATTTTACTTTTATAGAAAATTTTGTCAAAATTTTATTCCCATCGAAATTTTTGTCAAAATTTTATTCCTATCGAAATTTTTGTCAAACTGTTATTTTTATAGAAAATTTTTTCAAAATGTTATTTCTATCGAAAATTGTGTCAAAATTTTATTTCTATAGACAATTCTGTCAAAATATTATTTCTATAGAAAATTTTGTCAAAATTTTATTTCTATAGAAAATTGTGTCAAAGTTGTATTTTTATATTGTATTATTTTGTATTTTGTCAAATTTTTTTCTATAGAAAATTTCTATAGAAAATTTTGTCAAAAATTTTATTTTTGTAGAAAATTTTGTCACAATTTTATTTTTATAGAAAATTTTGTCAAAATGCTATCGAAATTTTTGTCAAAATGTTATTTTTATAGAATTTTTTTTTTTAAATGTTATTTCTATCGAAAATTGTGTCAACATTTTATTTCTATAGACAATTCTGTCAAAATACTATTTCTATAGAAAATTTTGTCAAAATTTTATTTCTATAGAAAATTGGGTCAACATTTTATTTCTACAGAAGCTTTTGTCAAAATTTTATTTCCATAGAAAATGTTGTCAAAATTGTTGGTTTATAGAAAATTTTGTCAAAAAAATTATTTTTATACAAAATGTTATTTTTATAGAAACTTTTGTCAAAATTTTATTTCTATAGAAAATTTTTTTCAAAATGCAATTTCGATCGAAAATTGTGTCAAAGTTTTATTTCTATAGAAACTGTTGTCAAAATTTTATTCTATAGAAATAAAATTTTGACAACAACTTTTGTCAAAATTTTATTTCTATAGAAACTTTTGTCAAAATTTTATTTCTATAGAAAATTTTGCCAAAATTTTATTCCTATCGAAATTTTTTTCATAATGTTATTTTTATAGAAATTTTTTTCAAAATGTTTTTTCTATCGAAAATTGTGTCAAAATTTTTTTTCTGCAGAAAATTTGGCAAAAATTTTATTTCTATAGACAATTCTGTCAAAATTTTATTTCTATAGACAATTCTGTCAAAATATTATTTCTATAGAAAATTTTGCCAAAATTTTATTTCTACAGAAAATTGTGTCAAAGTTTTATTTCTATAGAAACTTTTGTCAAAATTTTATTTTTATAGAAACTTTTGTCAAAATTTTATTTCTATAGAAAATTTTGTCAAAATTTTATTTCTATAGAAAATTTTGCCAAAATTTTATTTCTATAGAAAATTTTGCCAAAATTTTATTTCCATCGAAAATTTTGTCAAAATTGTTGGTTTATAGAAAATTTTGTCAAAAAATTTATTTTTTATACAAAATTTTATCACAATTTTATTCCTATCGAAATTTTTGTCAAAATGCTATTTTTATAGAAACTTTTGTTAAAATTTTATTTCTATAGAAATTTTTTTTCAAAATGCTATTTCTATCGAAAATTGTGTCAAAGTTTTATTTCTGTAGAAACTGTTGTCAAAATTTTATTTCTATAAAAACTTTTGTCAAAATTTTATTTCTATAGAAACTTTTGTCAAAATTTTATTTCTATAGAAAATTTTGCCAAAATTTTATTTCTATAGAAAATTGTGTCAAAATTGTTGGTTTATTATACCCTCCACATTAGGATGGGGGTTATATTAACTTTGTCATTCCGTTTGTAACACATCGAAATATTGCTCTAAGACCCCATAAGGTATATATATTCTGGGTCGTGGTGAAATTCTGAGTCGATATAAACGTGTCCGTCCGTCTGTTGAAATCACGCTAACTTCCGAACGAAACAAGCTATCGACTTGAAATTTGGCACAAGTAGTTGTTATTGATGTAGGTCGGATGGTATTGAAAATGGGCCATATCGGACCACTTTTACGTATAGCCCCATATTAACCGACACTCAGATTTCATCCGATCCCCCTGAAATTTGGTACATGGTGTAAGTATATGGTCTCGAACAACTATACAAAAATTGGTCTTCCTGTTCCATAATTATATATAGCCCCCATATAAACCGATCCCCCATTTTGGCTTGCGGAGTCTATAAGAGAATCAAATTTCATCCGATCCGGCTGAAATTTGGTACATGGTGTTAGTATATGGTCTCTAACAACCATACAAAAATTGGTCCATCGGTCGATAATTATATATAGCTCCCATATAAACCGATCTCCGGATTTGACCTCTGAAGCTATTGGAGGAGCGAAATTCATCCGACCAGATTTAAATTTGGTACGTGGTGAAATTTGGTATATTGCACTAGTATATGGCCGCTAACACCCATGCCAAAATTGGTCCATACCGGTCTATAGTTATATATAGCCAATCCTCAAAAATAATCTACCAAAATCTTATTTCTATAGAAAATTTTGTCAAAATTTTATTTCTATAGAAAATTTTGCCAAAATTTTGTTTCTATAGAAAATTTTGTCAAACTGAATTATTTACGTATTTAATCGGCCTAGTAATTCGATTGTGGATGATAGTCTGTAGTAGAAGTTTTTATGCAATCCATGGTGGAGGGAGCATAAGATTCGGCCTGGCCGAAATTATGATTGTTCTTCAATCATTTTGTTGTTATTGATTTCAGCTTAAAACTATGCATTGACTAAACTACAAATGTAGCTTAACCAACAGAGGAAACGAATGTTTGTCAAATTTATTTGGGCAAAGCCCTGTAGACTGCAAGATGGTTGGAAGGATGCACGTTTCGAAATTACCAGATTCCTCATCAGCATCCTCTACGTACAGCAAAACTATCAACCAATTATCAGAATAAATTCAGGCAGTTCACTAAACCCAAAGTGAACCACACTTGAACCTTCCAACTGCACTCAAATCGATGATTTGACATTGGCAGAGGAAAAGAGATATGGTTGTACAAATTTATTTCGGCAAAGGCCGGCTTTCATAAACCTTTTTCGGAAGGTTCAAGTGTGGTTCACTTTGGGTTTAGTGAACTGCTCGAATTTATTCTGATAATAGGTTGATAGTTTTGCTGCAAGTAGAGGATGCTGATGAGGAATGTGGTAATTCCGAAACGTGCGTTCATCCAACCATCTTGCAGTCTATAGGGCTATGCTCAAATAAATTTAACAAACATTTATTTTTGTTCTATAGAAAATTTTATTTCTGTAGAAAATTTTCTCAAAATGTTATTTGTATAGAAAATTTTTTTCAAAATTTTATTTCTATAGAAAATTTTGTCAAAATTTTATTTCTATAGAACATTTTGTCAAAATTTTATTTCTATAGAAAATTTTGTCAAAATTTTATTTCTATGGAATATTTTGTCAAAATTTTATTTCTGCTGAAAATGTTGTAACAATTGGATTTCTAAAGAAAATGGTGACAAAATTTTATTTCTATAGAAAATTTGGTCAAAATTGTATTTCTATAGAAATTTTTGCCAAATTTCATTTTTATGGAAAATTTGATCAAAATTTTATTTTTATATAAAATTTTTTCAAAATGTTATTTCTATAGAAAATTTTGTCAAAATTTTATTTTTATACAAAATTTGGTCAAAATTTTATTCCCATAGAAAATTTTGTCAAAATTTTATTTTTATAGAAAATTTTGTCAAAATTTTATTTCTATCGAAAATTTTGTCAAAATGTTATTTCTACGGAAATAACATGGTTCCACACACCCCATATACCCAAGAAGTGAAATCGGAAGATCAGTCTATGTAGGGGCAATACCTAACCATGGACCGATACACACCACATTCGGAACATATAATTGTGAACCTAAAATTGCTTTGGATTTCCAATTTCAAGCAAATCTAATAAAAATTGTTCCGAAGATTTTGTCTTTACTTTAAAAAATTTGGTATTGATTCCGAGCCAAAGAAGCGGAGAATACAAGTAAGGATACTTTAAAGACACAATTCTCTTTTAAATTTAGGTTTTGTGTACTTGCTTCTAGGAAGCAAATTTTAAATTTTCGCTTTTTTCTTCATATGCTATCAAAGTCCTCTAAAAACGAGTTAACGGCAAATTAGGACTCGACTTCCAGTAGAAATTATGCTATGTTTGAAGTAAAAAACTTCTTTAAAATAAAGTTTTGAAAAACATGTCCAGTATTTGAACGATTTTTTGCTTTGTAGTCAAGATGCAAAAAGACAACAAATTTAAAGACAATTTCATTAAATTTAAAGAATTTTTCTGAATTATTAAAGTCAAGTCGACCTTAGCCTATAAATTTTTTCTTTCATGTTAAGATACCCATTTTTAAGTCAAATCACTTAATTATAAGGACAATAAGACTTCATTGAAAAGTTTATCGACTTTTGGACAAGGAAAATAACTTTATTTTAGTGAAATGCGGAGATTCAATTTATAGGGGGGCTATATCAAAACCTGGCGTGCATACAAATCTGTTCCAAACTTGAAGGCTGTAGCATAATTTCAACAAACAAACTGACGCACAGTGCTTCGAAAATGGCAAAAAAAAATACATGCTCTGATTTTTCTTCTAATTCATGTTTTTAATAGTCTATCCGCCATGTTCTGGTTTATGAATTCGCAAAATTTTTAACTGTAAATAACTTCTGAACCACTTCATATTTTGCCAATTTCCATTTAATTTCCTTATCCAATATGTTAAAATTTCGTATTATATATGATTATGGTTCGATAATTTACCATGGACGCCAAAAAATTATATCTCTCAATTTTGTTCTCTCATTATTTGTTGGGTTGATTATAGAGTGTATTATTGAATCAAAAAAATAAATTCTGCTATTTTATTACAAAAATTTTTAATTTATATTTTTGGTAAAAACCCCTCATTTATAACAACGAAGAGATTTTGTATGAACGAGTTTTTGTCATGTATTGCGTTTTATATTAATTTATAAGGTTTAAGTTTTCGATTTTTCGAAATCACGCTAACTTCCAAACGAAATAAGCAATTCACTTGAAACTTGGCACAATAAGTTTTGATTATCGTAGGTCGGATGGTATTGCAAATGAGCTATATAAGATCAGTTTTAGGTATTGCCTCCATGTAAACAGACCCCAAGATTTG
Source organism: Haematobia irritans (assembly GCF_050003625.1). NCBI lineage: Eukaryota > Metazoa > Arthropoda > Insecta > Diptera > Muscidae > Haematobia > Haematobia irritans. The sequence continues at coordinate 35,439,739 of NC_134399.1, read as the reverse complement.
GTTTGCGGAGCCCCTTGGAGTCGCAAATTTTATCCGATCCGGTTGAAATTTGGTACGAGGTGTCAGCCTACGGCTTCCAACATCTATGCAAAGATTTGTTCGTATCGGTACATACATATAAACTACTACCATATAAACGATGCCAAAATTTTGACTTCTGGGGCCTCATGAAGGAACAAATTTCTTCCGATCCGATTGAAAATTGACTCTCTTGATTGATTTTGGATGGAGGGTTCAAAAAATTCGGCCTGGCTTAAGGCCGTATTTACTTGTTTAAATTTTAAATGAGAAATAATGTTATTTTATTTTTGAAGTATCAGTATAATTTGGATTTTTGAGCTGGCCTTCATTTATCATAAGATCGCAAAAATATAAGGACAATTCGATATATGGCCTCTGCGTCCTAAATTTAGTTTTATAGAGCCTAGATTTAAAGCTTGATAGATTTCCAAAAAAAAAAAATTTTTATGTTGAAAAAGCAAAAACTTTGGCTTGAAATCAATTAAAATAAACTTAAAATAAAATTCCATTTCCTGTTTTTTTTTTTGAGTGTACAATCTGTCAAACAAAAATTTTCCTAGGTACTAGTGAAGGATATGGTTAGGTTATGTGGCAGCCCGATGTATCAGGCTCACTTAGACTATTCAGTCCATTGTGATACCACAGTGGTGAACTTCTCTCTTATCACTGAGTGCTGCCCGATTCCATGTTAAGCTCAATGACAAGGGACCTCCTTTTTATAGCCGAGTCCGAACGGCGTTCCACATTCCAGTGAAACCACTTAGAGAAGCTTTGAAACCCTCAGAAATGTCACCAGCATTACTGAGGTGAGATAATCCACCGCAGAAAAACTTTTTGGTGTTCGGTCGTAGCAGGAATCGAACCCACGACCTTGTATATGCAAGGCGGGCATGCTAACCATTGCACCACGGTGGCTCCCAAGTGAAGGATATGAAAGTCCTGTTTCGTTTTTTTACTCAAACTTTTGAATTACCCCCCTGTCTATATACACACACAGAGCAACCTCTGCAAACGAGGGGTTGAGAATGCAAACCCCACACGTATTCACCATCGTCAGAGTAGGAAAACTATAACAACAACTACAACTATAAATGTTTTCACAGCACTTGTATGCACTTCAGGGCCGTCCACTTGAAAGTTGAGGTAAAAGCTGCGCCAAAAGCCTATGCACTATGATCAACGATAGCAATGACAAGACCATATTGCCCCTTCCCCCGTTTCACCCCAACACCAATGTACCCCATAAATCCCCCACAGTCTGGCATTTAAATAGGCTTTTACAAAACTCGAAGTGAAAAACATTGTTGAGAGGGAGGAGATGGGAGGTAATGTTTGTTTGGGAAGAAGGAAGAGAAGAGCGAGAAACTATAGCAAAAACTATAATTGCGCAAAAGTTGCATACAGAGTACAACATACAGAGAGTACATGATGATGTTGCCCATTAGTATAGCACGGTGTTTGTCCGTGCTAAGTATTTGCCTAGTGGAGCTATGATATACGTGTATGTGTGTGTGTGTGTATAGGAACTCATGGTGTTCGGGTATTTGCTTGTTGTCAGTCTCCTTTGCCTATTTTGCGTGCAACAACCTTTTTGCCTTCACTCGAGGTATGAACACGCACTCACACACATACACATGCAAAGGGGAAAAAATGAGAGCAAAAAATGTTTAGTTTCCTGTCTTTTCTCTCCTCACCTGTGATAAGGCAAAAATCCCACATTTCTGTGGGCAAAATGTTGAGTCTTCCTCTAACACTTTAACACTAAAGGGTTATACCACTAACTGGGCATTCACAGTATATGCCCCCTAATGCCCCCTCCCCCTGACACGGTGCATATGTAATGTCTCTCAGCAAGCTGTATGCTTGTCGCTTCATGTCGCCTTATGGTTCAGTGTATTTTCAAGGATTTTCATGTTAAACCGCCCCAAGTAGCCAAAGCAAAGCCACAAAACACAACCAAGCAAATGACCTATCGACCGACCGACCGACTCAGCAAGCTTACGGGCAATCAACCACCCTGACCAACAGCAATCATCGTCATCATTGAATGCAGTAGACCATGGTGATTATAGTAAATGATGGTGGACGCATTCTATAGGTCAGTCATTGACGTTGTGGGTCATTTACAAATGAAAATTTTCACTTCTACCTATACAGAGGCAAATGATAAATTTTCGTTATGGGATAATCAATCAATTTTACTTCTCAAAAAACCAGGAGGTTAAACGAAGAAATACAACGATAACGGAAGCGTATAATTAATATTAATTAAAAACATATTTTTTGTCTTCAATCACGACACTAATTCAATTAATTTTTAATTGAAATGTCTTCAATCACAGAAATGATAATATCAATCACCAAAGTCATCTAAAAACTTAATTGTTCCAATGAAAAAATTAATTGATACAATTATTTTTTAAAAATATTCAGTTTTCATATAAGCGGTGGAGACAGAAAGAGACAGAGACAGGGAGAAGCGGGGAAACAAAGAAAGGAAATTAGATAAATGCCGTTTGAAGTGATCTTCAAGGAGATTCAATCAAGAAATTAAATTGAAATTAGATTGGTTTCTATGGGGCTTAAATACAACAATTTTGACAAAAATTTCTATAAAAAAATTAATTCTATAAAAATAATATTTTGACAAAATCTTCCAAAGGAATAAAATTTTTGACAATATTTTCTATAGAAATAAAATTTTGACAAAATTTTCTATAGAAATAAAATTTTCGCAAAATTTGCTATAGAAATAAAACTTTGACAAATATTTTCAAGGAAATAAAATTTTTGACACAATTTTCTATAGAAATCAAATTTTGAAAAAATTTTATATAGAAATAAAATTTCCGCAAAATTTGCTATAGAAATAAAATTTTCGCAAAATTTTATATACAAAATAAAATTTTGACAAAATTTTCCAAAGAAATGAAATTTTTGACAATATTTTCTATAGAAATAAAATTTTGACAAAATTTTCTATAGAAATAAAATTTTTGACAAAATTTTCCATAGAAATTAAATTTTGACAAAATTTTCTATAGAAATAAAATTTTGATTAAGATTTTGACAAAATTTTCTATTGAGAAAAAATTTTGACAAAATTTTCTATAAAAATAAAATTTTCGCAAAATTTTTTAAAGAAATAAAATGTTCGCAAAATTTTCCATAGAAAAAAAAATTAAGACAATCTTTTTTCTGGAGAAATATAATTTTCGGAAATTTCTATAGAAATAAAATTTTCGAAAAATTTTTTAAAGAAATAAAATAGTGACAAAATTTTTTATAGAAATAAAATTTTCACAAAATTTTCTATAGAAATAAAATTTTGACAAAATTTTTTATAGGTACAAAAATTTTGACAAACTTTTCTATAGAAATAAAATTTTGACAAATATTTCCAAAGAAATAAAATTTTTGACAAAATTTTCTATAGAAATCAAATTTTCAAAAAATATTTTCTGTAGAAATAAAATTTCCGCAACATTTTCTATAGAAATAAAATTTTGACAAAATTTTCTATAAAAATAAAATTTTTGACAAAATTTTCTATAGAAATAAAATAGTAAAAAAAAAATTTTATAGAAATAAAATTTGTTATGTTATTGTTGGTTTTGTTCTTTAAGCATTTTTGTTGTTTTTTTTTATTTTTTATTTCAGCTTAAAACCATACATTGACTAAACTACAAGTGTAGCTTAACCAACAGAGGAAAAGAATGTTTGTCAAATTTATTTGGGCAAAGCCCTATAGACTGCAAGATGGTTGGATGGACGCACGTTTCGGAATTACCACATTCCTCATCAGCATCCTCTACTGGCAACAAAACTATCAACAAATTATCAGAATTAATTCAGGCAGTTCAATAAATCACGCTTGAACCCTCCGAAAAAAAGCTTTACATTATCCACATAGCCGGCTTATGCCGAAATAAATTCGAAACAAACATATCTCTTTTCCTATGCCACTGTCAAATCATCGATTTGAGTGTAGTTGGCTGGGTTTATTTTGGGCGTGCTTCCTCTTCTTTTTCCATTCGTTTTGTTTTGTTATTGTTGGTTTTGTTCTTTAAGCATTGTTGTTGTTTTTTTATTTCAGCTTAAAACTACACTACAAGTGTAGCTTATAAAATAAAATTTTCACAAACTTTTCTATAGAAATAAAATTTTGACAAAATTTTCTATAGAAATAAAATGTTCGCAAAATTTTCTATAGAAATAAAATTTTGAAAAATATTTCCAAAGAAATAAAATTTTTGACAAAATTTTCTATAGAAATCAAATTTTGAAAAAGTTTTCTATAGAAATAAAATTTCCGCAAAATTTTCTATAGAAATAAAATTTCCGCAAAATTTTCTATAGAAATAAAATTTCCGCAAAATTTTCTATAGAAATAAAATTTTGACAAAATTTTCTATAGAATAACAACTTTCGCAAAATTTAAATAGAAATAAAATTTTGACAAAATTTGCTATGAAATAAAATTTTAACAAAATTTTCTATAGAAATAAAAATTTAGACAAACTTTTTTTCTGGGGAAATATAATTTTCGGAAATTTCTATAAAAATAAAATTTTCACAAAATTTTCTATAGAAATAAAAATTTAGACAAAAAATTTTGAAAAAATAAAATTTCCGCAAAATTTGCTATAGAAATAAAATTTTCGCAAAATTTTATATACAAAATAAAATGTTGACAACATTTTCCAAAGAAATAAAATTTTTGACAAAATTTTCTATAGAAATCAAATTTTAAAAAAATTTTCTATAGAAATAAAATTTGCGCAAAATTTTCTATAGAAATAAAATTTTGACAAAATTTTCTATAGAATAACAACTTTCGCAAAATTTAAATAGAAATAAAATTTTGACAAAATTTGTTAAGAAATAAAATTTTAACAAAATTTTCTATAGAAATAAAAATTTAGACAAACTTTTTTCTGGAGAAATATAATTTTCGGAAATTTCTATAAAAATAAAATTTTCGCAAAATTTTCTATAGAAATAAAAATTTAGACAAAAAATTTTGAAAAAATAAAATTTCCGCAAAATTTGCTATAGAAATAAAATTTTCGCAAAATTTTATATAGAAATAAAATAGTGACAACATTTTTCAAAGAAATAAAATTTTTGACAATATTTTCTATAGAAATAAAATTTTTGACAAAATTTTCTATGGAAATAAAGTTTTGACAACATTTGCTATAGAAATAAAATTTTTGACAAAATTTTCTATATAAAATTTTGGCAAAATTCTATAGAAATAAAATTTTGACAAAATTTTCTATTGAAAAAATTTAAATTTTTTGACAAAATTTTCTATTGAAAAAATTTAAAATTTTTGACAAAATTTTCTATAGAAATAAAATTTTCACAAAATTTTCTATAGAAATAAAGTTTTGACAAAATTTTCTATAGGAATAAAATTTTGACAAAATGTTCTATAGAAATAAAAATTTGACAAAATTTCTATTGGAATAAAATTTTTGCAAAATTTTCTATAGAAATAAAAATTTAGACAAACTTTTTTCTGGAGAAATATAATTTTCAGAAATTTTCTATAGAAATAAAATTTTCGCAAAATTTTATATAGAAATAAAATAGTGACAAAATTTTTTATAGAAATAAAATTTTCGCAAAATTTCTATTTTTTCTATAGAAATAAAATTGTGACAAAATTTTCTATAGAAATAAAATTGTGACAAAATTTTCTATAGAAATAAAATTTTCGCAAAATTTTCTATAGAAATAAAATATAGAAATAAATAATAGAAATAAAATTTTCGCAAAATTTTCTATAGAAATAAAATTTTGATAAAATTTGCTAAAGAAATAAAATTTTGGCAAAATTTTCTATAGAATAAAAATGTTGACAAATATTTCCAAAGAAGTAAAATTTTTGACAAAATTTTCTTCAGAAATCAAATTTTGAAAAAATTTTCTATGGAAAAAAAATTTCCGCAAAATTTTCTATAGAAATAAAATTTTCGAAAAATTTTCTATAGAAGTAAAATTTTCGCAAAATTTTATATACAAAATAAAATTTTGACAAAATTTTCTATAGAAATAAAATTTTTCACAAAATTTTCTATAGAAGAAAAATTTGACAAAATTTTCTATAGAAATAAAATTGTGACAAAATTTTCTATAGAAATAAAATTGTGACAAAATTTTCTATAGAAATAAAATTTTCGCAAAATTTTCTATAGAAATAAAATTTTGATAAATTTGCTAAAGAAATAACATTTTGGCAAAATTTTCTATAGAATAAAAATGTTGACAAATATTTCCAAAGAAATAAAATTTTTGAACAAATTTTTTGTAGAAATAAAATTTTCTAAAGAAATACAATTTTCTAAAGAAATACAATTTTGACAAAATTTTCGTTAGAAATATGACAAAATTTTATATAGAAATAAAATGTTGGCAACATTTTATAAAAAAATAAAATTTTTCCAAAATTTTCTATAGAAATAAAATTTTGGCAAACTTTTCTATTGGAATTATATATTGTGCGTGTTTTTATTATTTACCGTTCTCGAGTTATGGCTCAATACGTCAACTTTTCGGCCAAAAAATTCGTTTTTTTCAAATTTTGAGCGACGAGCGGCACGTGTTAACGTCGTTTAATCGGGCTCAAATTTTGGCTATCCCAATATTTGGAAAGGGGATTCGTTTTGTGGGGTTAAGGCGAATGCTCCTAGTAGCACCAGGTCGCGTTTTCGAAGCTAAAGGCTGGCGTAACTCGGTTTGACTCAGCGACGAGCGGCACGTGTTAACGTCGTTTAATCGGGCTCAAATTGTGGCTATCTGGAAAGGGGATTCGTTTTGTGGGGTAAAGGCGAACAAGATTCCGACATTTTTTGTGCCCCATATAATTTGCGGTCACTCTAGTAAACATATATAAAATTTAATATATGTATTTTTAATTTTGCGAATGTTACGTATACAACAAGGTGGTCAAATTTAAAATGACGTATGAAGCATATAATGAATATTAATTAAGTATCCTCATAACGATTCTTCTAATATGTGACGAGAAGATAGAAGGAGTGACCGAAAGAGAGAGGAAACGAAATGAAATTAGATCAATATCGTTTAAAAATCGAAAATAATCTTCTCGTAGATAATCCAGAAATTAAATTGGAAGATTGGTTTCTATGGAGTCTACATCATATTTAATTTGGTATATGGGATAATCAATTAATGTTACGTATACAACAAGGTGGTCGAATAAAAAATTACATAGGTAGCGTATAATTAATATTAATTCAGTAGAAAATGAAGGAAAGGCAATATGTGTATAACTACAAATATAAGACCGTTCAAGGGATAACACAGATTTATTTTCAGGCTCAGTGAGACTATTTTCTTTCTTGTGATATCACATTAATTTAAAATAGCTAATACATATAGGCACTTATAAGCTTTTTTTACCTTGGACACCACATGGGAATTTTGCGTTCTTTCTAGTTCCGTCTTTGTAGGATTTACCCTTAGATCATTTTCCATCACCCATTTCTCAGTCATCCGAAGGGCTCTCTGTATAATATGTTATCTCTGATTGTGGATGGGAATTTTTCCCTGGCTGGCTGGACCCACATCATCTGCATATGCCACTACTTGTATCCTTTCTTTATCTAGGGAAGCTAGAAGGCTCCATCTTGGGAATTGCCTCTGTTCACACACCTTTGAATGTTTGCTTGTCCAAGTATAACTGAAATTTGCCTCTTCGTTAGAAGAGACCTCGTAGACAATCGAGAAATTAACTTGATAGTCCGATTAATTTATGGCCTATATAAAAATAAAAGGTTGCTAGGTTAGGGCACTTCCTTTTTAATCTAACCTAACCACAAGGATGTTAACATATGTCTTTGGCATGTACCTGTCTCCTATCATTGACCTAACCTATGATCCCCATAACATATAAATCCCATTTTATCAAATTCTTATTTCGTGTGAAATTTTGGGATATGTTTTCAAGGCTGGTTTCCTTATATTTTTAGACTTTCTTAGAACTTACGTCTTCGTATACTCTGCACGTACATATATAAATTGTTATCGAGCCATTAACTCCCTCAACCTTTGCTGAAGGTATGGCAAAATACGAAACTTTCGCTAAAGAGTTAATTTCCTGTCATGGCAATGATGCTCTTTATCTGCCTTCCACACCCCGAGCACTAGCTCATACAGCAGTAGGTCAACGTTATACGTTAATTTTGTTTTGTTTTATTTCAATTTCCAATTCATTTGCCAAGTGAAGTCAGTTTCAGTTTTTCTATTGTGAACTATTTTTCATTGAGTTAAGGTTTTTTTTGCTTTTGCTGTATCAAAATATTTGTATTAGACAACGACAACGGCAGAACCAGTGGCCCTCACATTTATTGCTGCTCTATTAGTGTAAATAACGTGGAAGTTGTTGTTGCAACACATATTTTTTTATTTTTTTTATCAACAAAAGGGGGGAATATGTGGCGATTCATGTTTGCTGGGTAGTTTCCACTCTAACAATACAGGATAGGGCAAACAACACCATCAATACCCCCACCAACACCCACCCTCATCAACTTTAGCACTCATCACAACCATCACTAATACCACCATCATCATCGTCATCATCATTGTTGTTGTCGAAAAGGGGGAAGAATGCAAAATTTTAGAATTTCAGTTGTTGGGCTATTGACTGGGTGTTTTCTCCTTCATTATTTCTATTTTTCTGCTACTACTCTCTTGGTGTTGTTGTTGTTTTAGTTGTAGTTTTAGTAGAGAATGCACTTTTAAATGGTCTTTGGCCCAATTAAAGTTCATTGCTATGGTAACAGATAAAAAAACACACGCACACATACACACACAACGCCACCATGAAAACATCAACAAACTACAAGCCACACAGACAAAACTCAGACACACACACACAGCCGTAAGCATACTCTAGCTTTTTCCCGTTGCATTAGAAGAAAAAAATTAAATGAAAAACTAAATACAAATGCCTATAGAAATAAATTTTAATAAAACAAAAAGCAAATAATAACCAAGAAAAAATGACATTTACCCAGGCATATAAATAATAACTCATAGAGTATTTAACGCAGACTCACCGAAGTTATGAAATTTATGGCAGAGATATAATAAAATACATTAGGGTTAACCAAAATACCCTGCAGATTATGGATGTTAATTTTCAAAAAAAAAAAAAAAAAAAAAAACATTAAAAAATCACCTGTTATTGAAGACTCCTCTTTTTTTACAAGGGAGCAAAGATGATTAGCAGACAAAATATTTCTAAAATTTTTTCAACTCAAATTTGAATTTACAAAAAATTTTGTTAACATTAAAAACCCATCAAGCAGAGAAATTTGAAAATGAAAAAAACTAATTTGTGATTATATTCATAAATATTATTTTCTTTGCCTATGGATGTTACTTTTAAAATTTTTCATAGCAGAGATTTGTTTAACAAAAAACAAGTATATACGGCAGTAAGTTCGGCCAGGCCGAATCTTATGTACCCTCCACCATGGATTGCGTAGAAACTTCTATGAATCCACAATCGAATTACTTGGGTTGTGGGATCTTAAAACTTCTTAACATCGTGCTATATATTAGACAAAAAAGTTATGTATAGTTAAGTCTACAAATAATTAGGAATCGATATGGACTTTTTGCACGGTACGTAGAGAGCCAGAATTGAAATATGGGGGTCGCTTATATGGGGGCTATATACAATTATGAACCTGATATGGACCAATTTTTGTGTGATTGGGGATCGATTTATCTCAGGGCCATATATAACTATAGACCGATATGGACCTAGTTAGGCATGGTTGTTAACGACCATATACTAGCACAATGTACTAAATTTCAACTCCCTCGGATGAAATTTGCTGGTCCAAGAGGCTCCAAAACCAAATCTCGGGATCGGTTTATATGAGGCTATGTATGATTATGGACTGATATGAACCACTTTTGGCATGGTTTTTAAATATCATATACTTCCACCACGTACCAAATTTCAAGCAGATCGAATGAATTTTGCTTCTGCAAAAGGCAACGGAGGTCAAATCTGGGGATAGGTTTATATGGGAGCTATATATAATTATGGACTGATAGGAACCAATTCCTGCATGGTTGTTGGATACCATATACTAACATCACGTACCAAATTTCAACCGAATCGGATGAATTTTGCTCTTCCAAATCTGAGGATCGGTTTATATGGGGGCTATATATAATTATGGACCGATGTGGACCAATTTTTGCATGGTTGTTAGAGATCATATACTAACACCATGTACCAAATTTCAGCCGGATCGGATGCAATTTGCTTCTCTTAGAAGCTTCGCAAGCCAAATTTGGGGGTCCGTTTATATGGGGGCTATACGTAAAAGTGGACCGATATGGCCCATTTGCAATACCATCCGACCTACATCAATAACAACTACTTGTGCCAAGTTTCAAGTCGATAGCTTGTTTCGTTCGGAAGTTAGCGTGATTTCAACAGACGGACGAACGGACGGACATGCTCAGATCGACTCAGAATTTCACCACGACCCAGAATATATATACTTTGTGGGGTCTTAGAGCAATATTTCGATGTGTTACAAACGGAATGACAAAGTTAATAAACCCCCCATCCTATGGTGGAGGGTATAAAAAAAATATATAATTAAGTTTTAAGTATATAATTAATTTTTTTTCCAATTAATTAAACTATTGCTTAATTATATTGGAGCACAAGTAAAATATATGTCCAAAAAGGTATAGTATTTCTTACGTTAAGTTGTATATTTCATTTTTCCATATTCTGATTAATTTAAATAAAAATTTATTTTCGAGTATATATAATAATATATAATATTTAATAAAGTTTAAAGCAATTTTTTTTAAATTTGACTTTTTGACTTTGTTCTCATTACATCGCTGTTGCTAGTAACTGGTCAACAACATTTAAGAATGCTTTCGAATTTAATATGCCACTATTAGACGTTAGAAAGCCCTTGATTGTGTAATGCAGAGAATCATGAGTAGTGAATATTTTTCGGTTTCTAAAAACTGGAGTGTTGGAAGTACAATGCTTCTTTGGTGGAGCAGCATCTCTATTCATTATGTTGTCCTTTCTAATAACACACCTATTAACACAGCTCTCATGGAATGCGGAGGATAATGTGTTTATGTGTGTTACATTTACATTAGCCTTTAGCTCTGTGCAAAGCACAGCCGACCGTAGCCGAGTGGGTAAAGTGTGCTCTTATGAAGTCAATGGTCGTGAGTTCGACACCGCTTTCAGAAGAAATTTTATAAAGGTAAAATTAAATTGTAATAACAATAAATTCTATGTCAACAATACATTAAGCAATTGGGGAAAACCATTAAAAACAAAAACAATAAATCTAAAAATAGCACATTTTTTTTTTTTAAGTTTTTTCCAAGACTTTACACGACAACTTATTTAGAAGGCCTTATTAAAGGTAATTTTTTCTCCTAATAAGATGGTGCCTTATATAAGCACTATATATTGAAGTGAGAGGGCAAGGCCTTGGCCCCCAATGACACCCAATGTTATTTTGAAATAGAGTTTGCATTTGTGCAAAAAAAATTGTTTTCTGATTCAATCACGAAATTAATTGATCCAATTAATTTTTTAATTGAAATGTCTTCAATCACAGAAATGATAGTATCAATTAAAAAATTAATTGACAGTCAATTAAAAAATTAATTGATCCAATTAAATATTTAATTGATACTATTAATTTGTGTGATTGATTTTTATTTCAATTACAAAATTTGTTGAATCAATTAAATTTTTAATTGAATATTTTTGAAAACTCAATTAAGATTTTAATTGGAAAAATTTTCGTAAAATTTTTTTCTGTGTATATAAGGTTCTTTATAATGACTGAAACACGACGCTTTTTCCTACTGGGATACTCTAGCTTTTTCCCGTTGCATTAGAACAAAAAAATTAAATGAAAAACTAAATACAAATGCCTATAGAAATAAATTTTAATAAAACAAAAAGCAAATAATAACCAAGAAAAAATGACATTTACCCAGACATATAAATAATAACTCATAGAGTATTTAACGCAGACTCACCGAAGTCATGAAATTTATGGCAGAGATATAATAAAATACATTAGGGTTTAGGGTTAACCAAAAGACTGAAGATTATGGATGTTAATTTTTACAAAAAAAACATTAAAAATCACCTGTTATTGAAGACTCCTCCTTTTTTACAGCCAAGGTTTCCTTGGTAAGGTAGTAAAGAGGAGTAGCAGACAAAATATTTCTAAAATTTTTTCAACTCAAATTTTAATTTACAAAAAAATTTTGTTAACATTAAAAACCCATCAAGCAAAGAAATTTGAAAATGAAAAAAACTAATTTGTGATTATATTCATAAATATTATTTTCTTTGCCTATGGATGTTACTTTTAAAATGTCCCATAGCAGAGATTTGTTTAACAAAAAATATTTATAATTTTTTTTAATCAAAATCTTTTCTTTTCTATTTTCTTTAACATTTTTAAAATCTACCAAACAAAGAAAAATATAAAGTTTTTGAAAATTAAACAAATTATTGGTGATTATTCCAAAGTACTATTTTCTCTGCCTATGGATGTTGATTTTCAAAGAAACAAACCTGTGACTCCTTCTTTTTTATAGCATAGGTTTTTTTTTAATATTTATATTTTTTTAAATTAAAAATTTACTTCAAATTATTTTCTTTTACAAACTAAAAAACAATTTTACAATTTAAAAATCTATCAAACAGAGAAAAATAAAAAAAAAATAAATTAATAAAAAATAATTTGCTCTGGCTATGGATGTTAACTTACAAATAAAAAAAAAACAAGTAAGGAAAGTCTAAAGTCGGGCGGGGCCGGCTATATTATACCCTACACCACTTTGTAGATCTACATTTTTCGATACTATATCACATCCGTCAAATGTGTTGGGGGCTATATATAAAGGTTTGTCCCAAACACATACATTTAAATATCACTCGATCTGGACAGAATTTGATAGACTTCTACAAAATCTATAGACTCAAAATTTAAGTCGGCTAATGCACCAGGGTGGACCACAATGTTAGTAAAAAAATATGGGAAAAATTAAATCTGAAGCAATTTTAAGGAAACTTCGAAAAAGTTTATTTATGATTTATCGCTTGATATATATGTATTTGAAGTTTAGGAAAATTGGAGTCATTTTTACAACTTTTCGACTAAGCAGTGGCGATTTTACAAGGAAAATGTTGATATTTTGACCATTTTTGTCGAAATCAGAAAAACATATATATGGGATCTATATCTAAATCTGAACCGATTTCAACCAAATTTGACACATACAATGCTAATTCTACTCTTTGTGCAAAATTTCAACTAAATCGGAGCAAAAAATTGGCTTCTGTGGTCATATGAGTGTAAATCGGATGAAAGCTATATATGGGAGCTATATCTAAATCTGAACCGATTTCAACCAAATTTGGCATGCATAGCTACAATGCTAATTCTACTCCCTGTGCAAAATTGCAACTAAATCGGAGCAAAAAATTGGTCTCTGTGGTCATATGAGTGTAAATCGGGCGAACGATATATATGGGAGATATATCTAAATCTGAACCGATTTCAATAAATTTTGGCGCACTTGACTATAGTACTAATTGTTCTTCTTGTGCAAAATTTTAAGCAAATTATGGTAAGACTCTGGCTTCTGGGGCCATATAAGTCCATATAGGGTGAAATATAGCTATATCTAAATCTGAACCGATTTCTTCCTAAATCAATAGGGTTATATTCTGAGCCAAAACACATACTTGTGCCAAATTTGATTGGACTAAAACTGCGACCTAGGCTTTGATTACAAAAATGTGTTAACGGACAGACGGACATGGCTATATCGACCCAGGAGCCCTCCCTGAGCACACCATGTGTCTATCTCGTCTCCTTCTGAGTGTTGCAAACATATGCACTAACTTATAATACCCCGTTCCACAGGGTGGCGCAGGGTATAACAAGTTATACGGCCGTAAGTACGGCCAAGCCGAATCTTATGTACCTCCACCATGGACTACTAAAGACTGTCATCCACAATCGAATTACTTGGGTTGCGGTAACACTTGCCGATGGCAAGGTATCTTACAACTTCTTAACACCGTCTCCTAAATTGTAAGCCGTACGGGTAATTCAGTTTGACAAAATTTTCTATAGAAATAAAATTTCAACAAAATTTTCTATAGAAATAAAATTTCGACAAAATGTTCTATAAAATTTCGACAAAATGTTATATAATTTTGACAAAATTTTATATAGAAATAAAATTTTGTTAAAATTTTATATAGAAATAAAATTTTGACAAAATTACACTTCTCCAAAAAACCTCTTAAAATTTAAACTGTCTTTTACCCTGGGACGGAGCAAAATGTTAGTAAATAAAAATATGAGAAATATTTCGATCTAAAGACATCTTTATGCAATTTGTAAAAATGGATGTATGAGATATCCTGGTATACTTGCAGAACGCATAAACAAGATGCCTTAAGTTGTATGCCATTGAGGATCTTGAAACACATCGAAGAAAATAGATCCAGATTACTAGCCCACATGACCCAACGCCCCCTCCTTATTCTTTACTTTCTCCTTAATTAGTTTTTAATAACAAAACAAATTAATTTATCTTATTATTTTTTATAAATTATGTTATTTCTTTGCTTACCTTTTAATTATTGTTAAGTCTCCTTTCTTGATGGTTAATTTAGCAATCTCTGGAAAATGATGGAAATGGTTTCGAAAGCATTTCGACGTGTAGCATGAATTACTAGAGAATTGTTCATGGGATTGGCAAAGGAATGGTTGCACTTTAGTGTTCATATAATTGTGGGATTTGAATTGGTATTTGATTTGGTTCTTCAATAGGATAATACTACATGGGGAGCTGAAAAGAGAATAAAAAAATTCAAAATTATTAAATGTAGACACATTAGAAAAAGTTGTCTGGAAATAAAACAAATAAATAGAAATAAAATTAAATTTTAAATTAAAACTAAAAGTAGAACTTAACTTAAATTTATTATTATAATATAAATTAAAATTAAAATTAAAATTAAAATTAAAATTAAAATTAAAATTAAAATTAAAATTAAAATTAAAATTAAAATTAAAATTAAAATTAAAATTAAAATTAAAATTAAAATTAAAATTAAAACTTAAAATTAAAATTAAAATTGGAATCAAAATTAAATTGAAATTAAAATTAACATAAAATTTAAAATTAAGAATAAAAAATAAATTCAATTTGTAAAAAATAAATAGAAATAAAATTAAATTTTAAATTAAAACTAAATTAAATCTACAATTTAAATATAACAAGAACTACAATTTGTGACACACGGTCCCCATTGCCATATATGGAAGGTATTATAAAAACATAATTCATGGTATAAAGAGTCTATAAGGGGGAATTTTCTCAAATCAGCAAAAGGATGTCAATCTAGATTTCATCTATTTTTAATAAAGTTTTACAAAACTGTGATTATCATAAGGTTTTATGTATCGTTTAAAATGAAATTTCTTTTAGTGTAAAAAAGTGCTCTGATTTTTTCCAAAAATAAATAAACAAAAATAAAACTTGTCCTTACAGAAATCACATTAACAATAAAAGTGATGTTCGTAAGTCTAAAATCACGTTTCTTTTTTTTCTTGTACTGTCTCACTTTCTCTTTGATTTTTTTTATTTCAAGTCGTTTTAAAAATTCAAATATCAATTTACTATAACGGCTTTTTTGTCTCCCTTTGCCATCATGAATCCCTCACGCGTTTACTTTCTAAAGAAATGCTAAACTCGCAGCGCCATCTCTTGTTCACCATCATCAATTCGAGAAAATGAAATGCATTTTCAAATGGGAAATGCAAGCCAAATGAAAGTCTTACAAATGCAACTCTGTTAACGGTCGCTATAAGTCATCACTATGTCGTTTGATGGTATTGCTTTCACATTATCAAATAAAAATGGCGCGCATTTTCTGTTTTACTCCGTCACATCAAAACAGAAAGTTTTTCTACAACGTTGTTGTTGCTTTTCAAATGCAATGCTTGTGAATGCAGTTGAAGTGACACAGAGTTTGAGAAATGAAACTAAAGGCAAGTCAAAAGAAAGCTTTACTCAATTGCATATAAATGGGAGAGGAAGAAAGAGAGAGAGAGAGAGCGAGAGTGCGAATGCGAATGCATTTACCAATGAAATAAATAAACATGAGAGAGAAACAAAACGGGAAAAACTGAAACAATGCTTCCAGTGTTGCCAGGATTTTTACAAAAAAACTCCAAATTTAGTTCCGTTAAATTCAACAACTTAAAATTTTTTTCCGCATTCATGGAAAACACCCCTTACCAGCAGACTTCTCAGTATTGGAAATTTTTCCCCGAAACTGGGATTTTTTTTAGCATGAATGGGGACAAGAATTTTTTATTGGAGGATTTATAGAAGAATTTTCAGACTTTTAGGATTTTATTGGGGACTTCCTAAATCTATTCAGTACTACTGCAAGCCAGCAAGCTTCGAGTCTATAAGGATAAGCAAAATATTTAAGACCTTTTGAGAAGTAGAAAAAGTGTTTGATGTCTGCATCATACGAAACTAAAATATAAACCTAAACTTCATGTTTGGAGGTCTCCCTTTGTCGAAACCTTTCGATCAACAAAAATGAAAATTCTCTGATTTTGACATATAAATCAGCAATTTTTAGCAGACGAAAAAAAGAGTACGCACGACTTTCAAGAAACTGGCTGTTAGTTTTACTGAAGGCCTTTCGCAAAATCCCCAATTAAATACCCCAATTTCTTGAAATTTCCCATTCAAATCCTCAAGTTTCCAAATTAAACATTTATCAAAATATCTAATTATACAATTATTTTTCAAGCTTTATTTATCAAAATGATTTTTAGTTATACATTCATTTGTTTTAAGCATTTCAATCGAATTGAAGAATTCGTGCGACTACAAGAAAGTAATGGTGAATAGATATCCGAAAATCCCCAAATTTCATTAAATTCCCCTTCAAATTACAAAATCCCCAAATTACAAATGTTACTGGATGAATTTCGATAAATACGCTAAAAAATTCCAAAAATTGTTGAAATTCTCCATTTAATCACCAAGACCCCAACTTAAAAAATGTGTCCGAATTCACGGCAACACATTCCTGGCTTGGGGGAAAAATCTCCAATGTTGGCATCTCGTTGTACTACCACCTTGCTATTTTATTATTCCCGTCAGTATTGGGGATTTTCTTTCCGAAATCGGATAGTTTTTACAGTGAATGGGGAAAACATTTATGAGTTGGAAAATTGAGGATTTAATGTGGATTTTTCAGCAATTTTTGTTTTGGTTTTTGCAAATGAGTTAGAGAGGAATGCTAAAAACATCTGAATTTTTAACCATGCATTAGAAGATTTTACATGTTTGCAAACAAAAGGTTTCATTCGAAACTGGGCGTAAATGACGTATACTCCTCAATTGTCATTCTGGTCGGAAGATTATCGCAATTATTGGAGTAGGTCACCGGCTATGGCAAATGGAGTAAAGCGAACATTTATAGATAGAAACCGATCACCTTAAAATTTTATTGATTTTATCTATATAAAAATTTTATTTATTTATCTATATAATTTTTTTATAATTTTATTTGTACCGAAAATTTTCTCACAATTTTTTTTCTATTGAAAATTTTCTCGAAATCTTATTTTTATAGAAAATTTTATCCAAATTATTTTTCTATAGAAAATGTTTGTCAAAATGTTATTTCTATAGAAAATTTTGTCAAAATTTTATTTCTATAGAAAATTTTGTCAAAATTTTATTTCTATAGAAAATTTTGACAAAATTTTATTTCTACAGAAAATTTTGACAAAATTTTATTTCTATAGAAAATTTTGTCAAAAATGTATTTCTATTGAAAATTTTTTTAAATATTTAATTATATAGAAAATTTTGTTAAAATTTTATTTCTATTGAGAATTTTATTAAATATTTAATTATATAGAAAATTTTGTTAAAATTTTATTTCTATAGAAAATTTTGTCAAAATTATATTTCTTTAGAAAATATTGTCAAAATTTTATTTCTATAGAAAATTTTGTCAAATTTTTATTTCTATAGAAAATTTTGACAAAATTTTTTTTCTATAAAAAATTTTGTCAAAATTTTATTTCTATCGAAAGTTTTGTCAAAATTTTATTTCTATACACAATTATGTCAAAATTTTATTTCTATAGAAAATTTTGTCAAAATTTTATTTCTATAGAAAATTTTGTCAAAATTTTATTTCTATAGAAAATTTTGTCAAAACTTTATTTCTATAGAAAATTTTGACAAAATTTTATTTCTATAGAAAATTTTGTCAAAAATTTATTTCTATTGAAAATTTTTTCAAATATTTAATTATATAGAAAATTTTGTTAAAATTTTATTTCTATTGAGAATTTTGTCAAAATTTTATTTCTATAGAAAACTTAGTCAAAATTTTATTTCTATAGAAAATTTTGTCAAAATTTAATTTCTTTAGAAAATATTGTCAAAATTTTATTTCTATAGAAAATTTTGTTAAAATTTTATTTCTATAGAAAATTTTGACAAAATTTTATTTCTATAGAAAATTTTGTCAAAAATTTATTTCTATTGAAAATTTTGTTAAATATTTAATTATATAGAAAATTTTGTTAAAATTTTATTTCTATTGAGAATTTTATTAAATATTGAATTATATAGAAAATTTTGTTAAAATTTTATTTCTATTGAAAATTTTGTCAAAATTTTATTTCTATAGAAAACTTAGTCAAAATTTTATTTCTATAGAAAATTTTGTCAAATTTTTATTTCTATAGAAAATTTTGACAAAATTTTTTTTCTATAAAAAATTTTGTCAAAATTTTATTTCTATCGAAAGTTTTGTCAAAATTTTATTTCTATACACAATTATGTCAAAATTTTATTTCTATAGAAAATTTTGTCAAAATTTTATTTCTATAGAAAATTTTGTCAAAATTTTATTTCTATAGAAAATTTTGTCAAAACTTTATTTCTATAGAAAATTTTGACAAAATTTTATTTCTATAGAAAATTTTGTCAAAAATTTATTTCTATTGAAAATTTTTTCAAATATTTAATTATATAGAAAATTTTGTTAAAATTTTATTTCTATTGAGAATTTTGTCAAAATTTTATTTCTATAGAAAACTTAGTCAAAATTTTATTTCTATAGAAAATTTTGTCAAAATTTAATTTCTTTAGAAAATATTGTCAAAATTTTATTTCTATAGAAAATTTTGTTAAAATTTTATTTCTATAGAAAATTTTGACAAAATTTTATTTCTATAGAAAATTTTGTCAAAAATTTATTTCTATTGAAAATTTTGTTAAATATTTAATTATATAGAAAATTTTGTTAAAATTTTATTTCTATTGAGAATTTTATTAAATATTGAATTATATAGAAAATTTTGTTAAAATTTTATTTCTATTGAAAATTTTGTCAAAATTTTATTTCTATAGAAAACTTAGTCAAAATTTTATTTCTATAGAAAATTTTGTCAAACTTTTATTTCTTTAGAAAATATTGTCAAAATTTTATTTCTATAGAAAATTTTGTCAAAATATTATTTCTATAGAAAATTTTGTGAAATATTTATTTCCATAGAAAATTTTGTCAACATTTAATGCCTATAGAAAATTTTTTTAAAACTTTATTTGTATACAAAATGTTGCCAATTTTATTTCTATAGAAAATTTAGTCAAAATTTTATTTCTATAGAAAATTTTGTCAAATATTTATTTCTATAGAAAATTTTGTCAAATATTTATTTCCATAGAAAATTTTGTCAAATATTTATTTGTGAAATATTTTGCAAAATCTACCAAAACATTAAAAATTCTTCCAATCGACCAAACAGTAAAATAATCTACCATTTTTTGGTAGAATTCTACCAACTGTGGAAATCGTGGTCACTACAGGGATAAATTTTATTTATTTATTTATTTTTATCATTTTTTTGAAAAATTGTATAAAATTTATTGGCGATTTTTTGGCATTTTTGTTTTTTTTTTTTTTTGTATACTAAAAGAGTCCTGATTTTGAGATAAGAGCTAATGGCAACACTGTCACTAGCACTTTAAGAGATTTATAACAGGGAAATACCCTGTGAAATGATATGAAATGAAATTGAATGCGGAAGTGTATATTGCACATTATTGGTATGCGAAAGCATGACTAACATTTGCCCAGTATAGTGGGCATCATGCACACGGAGCAGATGAATACACAACAAATAGTGGTGGTGGTGGTGGTATACAAAATCCATTGTCATTAGGTGAGTGAGTATACTCACTCTCTCTATCTCACACAAAGAGGCATAACTCATACGCTCTATAATACTCATAACATAAAAAAATAAATTGGGGGTTGTTGACTAGCCGGTTATTGAATTCAATAAACAATAGCAACATTTTGTTTATAGACAGAGAAATAAAGCGAGAGACAGGAAGATACATGGAGTTATAAATGGCTCTCTAAATAGATGGGAGCCGATATAGCCATAATGTTGCTTAATAAAAAGAAAACAAATTCACTTTCATTTTATGAAGAGTATGAAGACTACAACACAAAAAAGAGAATTTAAAAGCCATTTTTAAATACATTTTATGCTCTCAAAATCTCTTTCTCTTTTATTTCAATCACATCCTAAGAGATTTCTCTCTTTTGTATTTCTTTTTTCCCATTTATTCTTTAGAGGTCGTTGATGTTTTGATGGTTTTTGCCTTTGTATGGTCTGTCTTCTGATGACGAGTGTTTTTTGTAGGGGGCAAATATTCTCTAGTGCATCTTGCATTTGTTGTTCTTGTTGTTGCTTGAGTCGTTGTTGTGGGCGTGAGAGTTGCATGTTGACTACTACAAGTTGTACATTATGTATTCGTTTACCCTGTGCCATTTCTGTGCCAAACCATTTCATTAACCCCAACAATGACAATTGAAATACAAATGTGTTTGAACTCTCTCAGTGTGACAACACTTGAAAGGTCATTGGAAAATACAACTGAACTCATCTTTTCTTATATATGTATATATGATATGATTTTTATTGTTTTTTTTTAAATCATAAAATGGACTAGGCTTTAAAATTATGGATATTCTAATTGTACTATATGTCAAGAAATGATAATAAATCAATAGTTCATAATTTGTTTTGGAGTCAAATCTTTTGCAATAGGTTTAAAATTAAATAAAAATTTGGAAAAAATTTTTTAGATTGAAACCTTTCACAATTTGACACTCCTTAAAGTCGATAAGTGAACGATTTTGTGAACCTGTGCTAAGTTTTGAACAAATTGTAGAAGACCATAGATGTTCATTTCCGAGAGGTTTCGCCGTACAAAAATATTTTACTTTGTATATTTTATTCAACAGGAATGTTTCATCATTCATACATTTATTCCAGCAGGTCCATGTATATGTGCCCACCGTGGTACAATTGTTACTATGCCCGTCTTACGTGGATTTAATCCCTGTTTCGACCGAACATAAAAAAATTTCGGCAGTGGTTTATCACATTTCAGCAATGCTGGTGATATCTCTGAGTCGGTGAAGAGGAGCACAAAGCAAGAGTTCTCTCTCTTTTACTTTGGAGCGTAGCTATAAACGGCCATTTGCTCTCCTTAGAATGACAAAAGTGGCATAGCCTAAAGATGGGCACTAGTAGTCAGAAGACATTCCCAGATAAGATTAGAGATATCATTCCGGGAGCTCAGATCCAATCGAAGATATCATACCGGGAACCCTCGGGAGGACTGGGAATTGGACAAGGAAGAATGGTCTAAAGATAAATCCAGCAGAGACAGAACCAATTTATTGACTAAATAGCATGTACGAATGCCACACTTAAGATCATCTCTTAAGGTGGATGTGAACTTTCTCTTGATGATGGCCCCGGAGTTTTATTGAACAGGAAGCTGCTCGTTAAATTCAATATTGTGAAAGGAGAGGAGAAAGCCAAAAAAGCCTCTACTCTTACAATGGTCAGCTTTTTGAAGTTACCAAAGTCTACTGGATGAACATGATCCTGAGTTAGTTTTGAAGCCAATCGTGCTGTTTTCGATGATGATTCTATTTCATAAAACCCTTGATTATGTCCCAGCTGGCCTTTCCATGAGGAATATCAACGATATCCATGGACATAGCATTACTTATGCCCTTAAACATTTGAGGTACATATATAACTAATATATATTCCGGTATTCATAGCTGAATATATCATTGTCGACGACATTCCGCAAATGTTTAAAGAGTCCAATATTTGCTCCAACTTGGTGGCATATCTAGCAAAGTACAATAAGGCCACATTCATTTTGTAGGCTGTTGATTGTGTTGATTACGATGCCTTGAATAAAATCCGGAATTAGCGAAGAAGAACGAATAAAAAATTCCACGAATTTAAGCATCCATTCTATTTTGCCCTTTATGATGGTTTGTAGAAATCTGTATTTGTCATTTCTCATGAGGTGTCCGAGCAATTTTCCGCGCTTTGACATTTCGCAATTGTCTACTCAATCACATTAATCTTAAAATGTCCTAGTTTATGATATGATCAGCTAAAACAATCTTTGATATTCTTCGATAGACCCCTCGATTAGGTTAAGTTGAAGAGAGATCCAGGTTCCTTCTGTTCTGACGTTTGGCATACATGCAAGATAAGTCTCCGACTTTTTAAGTGCCTTTTGCCAACTTTCTTTCCAGGAAATCGGTGTCGTTGTAGATTTCCTTCCAGCTCCGAATCACCTTTCCCCGATATTTTTATAAAACAGAGTTGTCACACAGACGATTTTTTTATTTGGTATTTTCGCCACCCTTCCCATTCCACATCGCTCTGTGTGTCTCATTCATATAATGAGCATAACTGCACGGAGGTAATCCACCGCTGAAAAAACTTTTTGGTATTTGGTCAAAACTGGGATTGAACCCATGACAATTTGTATGCAAGGCGGACATGCTAATTATTGCTGCACGGTGGCTCCTATACTGCTAGCCCACTCATCCTACCGTCTGATATACATCTAAGCCAGTATTCGAATTTTTGGACGACCTAATTTCCATTTTCGATCATACCTTTCTCTTATTCCAGGAACTAGGTGTGACCCATGATCTCATTAATCCATCTCCCCCGATATCTTTCAAAAACTGTGTAGAGACGTAGATGGTTTTCTTTATTTTGTAATTCTGTCGCTCTTTCCATTTCACATTGACATACATCTAAGGCAGTATCCAACTGTTTGAGCGATCTAACTTCCTTTTTCCCATCATACCCTTCTTTTATTTCAGGAACTCTGTGTCTTTATCAAGTTCCCCAATTTGCTTTCAGCTCCTAGTTTAAATAGGGGATAGGTGCCTAGTCATCTTTCAGCAGGGTAGTGATGTTTTCTTTATTTGGTAGGGTGACGAAACCCTTCCTATTCCACGGCGCTCTGTATGCCTCAAGTTCGCATTCATCCAACTTGGGTCATTCATTCTATTATCGGACATACATCTAACCTAATATTCGATTTTGTGGGCGATCTAACTTCCTTTTGCCTTATATCCTTCCGTTTTCAAGAGCTCTG
This sequence comes from Haematobia irritans, assembly GCF_050003625.1. Lineage (NCBI taxonomy): Eukaryota > Metazoa > Arthropoda > Insecta > Diptera > Muscidae > Haematobia > Haematobia irritans. Next base: position 35,416,075 of record NC_134399.1, on the reverse strand, counting down.
TGTCTGTATCGAATTCCCAAATTTGCTTTCAGACAGGACTAAGTTCCGAAATACCTCTCCGTCAATATCGTCTAAAAGCACATCGCTCTTCCACCCAACTCGACACGGGTATCTCGAGGGGCTTGCCAGGTACCTAATTGTTTCTCCCAGATTTATTTTAAAAGCAGGGTATGTACTTTCGTCACCTCCCTCTTTCCACATCGCCCTGTGTGTCTCATGTTTCCATTCATCCATCTTGGCCCGCGTAGCTCTATGGGCCTTGCGTTTTCTAAGTTCGTATATTTTTCTTATGGCGGCCATATTCCGACTAATGGTTGATTATCCTTTAGCATTCGATTACGGTTCTTGTACATAACGAAATGCTTTCTGTCCCTGACCTCTTGATATTTCTGAACGAATCCACACCTTTCGCTAGCATCTGAACTTCTTTCTGCCTGAAGGAGTGTGCTGCGGTCCGTTAATCGGAGTTGGCCAGGTTTCACCGCCCATCTTCGACTCATCGGTGTAAAAAGCATTTGGGTCCTATTTAGCATCATTTTTGAGTTCTATTTATTGGGGTTCTATTTATTCTTTGGCCGTCTCTTTAACCGTAGAATACGAATAATCTGGGGGTGGATCTACGCCTCCGAACATTTTTAGCTCTTTATTATTGGGTTTAGACACAAACTCATCTTTTGCCCCTTGGCATCCCTAGTGGTCCTCCCTTCCCCTACTACCAGATGAAGTAATTTAAATTCTTAAATTTTTTGCCTATTTTCAAATAAACCTCATCCCACCCATAATTTTTCACACATTTCCGCATTTCGTCTTTATCAAATAAAAACTCTGGAATTTCCATAGAAATATGTCCATAAAAGTCAAGGAGACACTAACCAGACGTCAGCTTTTCTTTTGTGACCACCCATAAAGGTCATAAAAATCACGCTCCTTTTTGCTACAAATTCAACCACATTGACAGGTAAGGCAGAAGGCCCCAAAAACACCATTGGGCGAGAGTCTATACAAAGTGAACTACAATGCACCAAACACTGTCATAATTCAAAACAAGAGAATGATGCATTTGATACAGAGAGATATAGAGGGCCAGAGAGAGAGAGAGAGAAACTAACAACATCAGAGAAAGGACCATCATCAAATATAGTGCAAATAAAGACCAACAGTCATATAACCAGAAAAAAAGAGCATCTCTCTATATAACCACAAAGCCAAAGGAGAAGAAGAAGACAAGTGTTGAGTAATAATGGCAAATTGCAAATTATGCCGGTAAATTCAACAACAACAAAAAAATCGCACACCAAAAACAACAACGCAACGTACAAATTGCTGTGGTATTCCATTGGCATTGGGAAGAGGAAGCCTAAATATAGCAGATATATGAAATGAGTTCGTGAAAGAAACGAGTTGTGAGTATTCGTACGTACGTACGTCCGTACACTTGCTTATGGCTTTAGCATTTGACTTTCATTGGTTTGCTTGTGTAGCGATGAGCACGATGGAGGAGTCCCCCAGTTGGGTGTGTGTGTGTGTGTGTGTGCATATGTATGTTTATCAAAGTGAGGATGGTAGCGATGACGACAGCGATATTGTTGTTATTGTGTAGCAAAGAGTCAACGAACGACCGAAAGCGGTGAATGCACCAAGAAAAGTGTAAACAAATGATACAATGTATGTCTGGCGATAGTGTTGCCAGATTTTTGGAATTCTTATGCAGTTTAAGGATATAAGGAATATACACAAAGAACATAACGAAAGCAAATAATTTTGATAAAATGAAGGGGAATTGAACTTGAATGCAAATCGGGAGATCGGTCTATTCCAAAACACCATATATGACACGCGCATTTGTAGGCCAAATCTGGAGATCGGACTATATACGGGCTATTCCAAAGCAACATGTACGACACGCCCATTTGTAGGCCTAAAATACCTCTAGAATTCCAAATCGAAAATTACTAAGTCTATTTTACAGAAATAACTATAACCGAATTTGTGACAAACATCCCAGCAAAATAAAACCAAAAAAGACTCAAATGTGGCATACGCACAAATTCGAGGGACACGCGACACATACAGAACACTTAGCCGGACGGAATGACTAGTACAGGAATTGTAGACTAGTGTCTACAATTCTTGACGTTGTCCACGGAAATTTCGGCTTGTCCGTATCTTAAACACTGCTCCGAATTTAGTGTTTAGGATGTGAACTAAAAATTTTGCCACATAAATAATTCACTTTAGGTTTAGTGAATTTCCCGAATTTATTCTGATTATTGTTTGATGGTTTTGTTGCATTTTGAGGATGCTGATGAGGAATGTGGTAATTCCGACAGCTGTCCATCCAACCGTCTTGCAGTCTAAAGGGCTTAGTCCAAATAAATTTGACAAGCATACTTTTCCTTTGTTGGTAAAGCTACACTTGCATTTTAGTCAATACATGGTTTTAAGCTGAAATCAAAAACAACAATAACGATTGAAGAATAAACCAACAATAACAAACAAAACGAATGATAGAAATAAAATTTTGATAAAAATTTTCTATAGAAATAAAATTTTCACAAAATGTTCTATAGAAATAAAATTTTGACAAATTTTTCAATAGAAATAAAATTTTGACAAAATTTTCTAGAGAAATAAAATTTTGACAAAACTTTTTATAGATATAAAATTTTGACAATAACAAACAAAACGAATGGTAGAAATAACATTTTGACAAAAATGTTCTATAGAAATAATAGAAATAAAATTTGGACAAATTTTTCAATAGAAATAAAATTTTGACACAATTTTCTAGAGAAATAAAATTTTGACAAAACTTTTTATAGATATAAAATTTTGACAAAATGTTCTATAGAAATAACACTTTGAAAAAAATTTTCTATAGAAATACAATTTCGACAAAGTTTTTCCATAGAAATTAAATTGAGAGAATTTTCTTTAAAAAATTTCTATAGAAATAAAAATTTCTACAGAAATAAAATTTTCTATAGAAATAAAATTTTGACAAATTTTCTATAGAAATAAAATTTTAACAATTTTTTCTATAGAAATAAAATATTGATAAAATTTTCTAGAGAAATAAAATTTTGTCAAAATTTTCTATAGAAATAAAATTTTGACAAATTTTCTATAGAAATAAAAGTTTGACAAAATTTTCGTTAGAAATAAAATTTTTGGCAAAATTCTTTATAGAATTAAAATTTTGAGAACATTTTCTATAGAAATAAATTTTGATAAAAATTGTTTATAGAAATAAAACTTTGATAAAATTTTGCTATAGAAACAAAATTTTGACAAAGTTTTTCTATAGAAATAAAATTTAGAGAATTTTCTATAAAAATAAAATTTTGATCAAAATTTCTATAGAAATAAATTTTCTATAGAAATAAAAATTTGATAAAAATTTCTATCAAAATAAAATTTTGACAGAGTTTTCTATACTAATTAAAATTTGACAAAATTTTCTATACAAATAAAATTTTTACTAAATTTTCTTAGAAATAAAAGTTTGACAAAATTTTCGATAGAAATACAATTTTTGGCAAAATTCTTTATAGAATTAAAATTTTTGAGAACATTTTCTATAGAAATAAATTTTGATAAAAATTGTTTATAGAAATAAAACTTTGATAAAATTTTTCCATAGAAACAAAATTTTGACAAAGTTTTTCTATAAAAATAAAATTTAGAGAATTTTCTATAAAAATAAAATTTTGACAAAAATTTCTATAGAAATAAAATTTTCTATAGAAATAAAAATTTGATAAAAATCTCTATTAAAATAAAATTTTGACAAAGTTGTCTATACAAATAACATTTTTACAAAATTTTCTATAGAAATAAAATTTTTACAAAATTTTCTTAGAAATAAAAGTTTGACCAAATTTTCGATAGAAATACAATTCTTGGCAACATTTTCTATAGAAATAAATTTTGATAACAATTGTTTATAGAAATAAAACTTTGATAAAAATTTTCTATAGAAATAAAATTTTGAGAAAATTTTCTTTTAAAATAAAATTTTGAGAAAAATTTCTATAGAAATAAAAATTTGATAAAAATTTCTATCAAAATAAAATTTTGACAAAATATTTTTAGAAATAAAATATATTTTATAATAAAAATGTTGTATAGAAATAAAAATTTGATAAAAAATTTCTATAGAAATAAAGATTTGACAAAGTTTTTCTATAGAAATAAAATTTTGATAAAATTTTCTATAGATATAAAATTTTGATAAAATTTTCTATCGAAATAAAATTTTAACACAATTATTGATGGAAATAAAATTTTGACAAAATTATCGATGAAAATACAATTTTAACAAAATTTTTTTATAGAAATAAAATTTTGACAAAAATTTGTAATTTGTACTATTTTTTTAATTTTTACTCTCTTACAAAAAAAGCGTCGCCAAAAAAGTAGTGAAAATGTTCTTTTTGGATCCGGAAGTGTTGCAAAATTGACACAGAAGCGATGAATTTAACATGGGCTTGTCATAGGACGGATGTCCACCATTTCAATTGCTGTTGCACTGAATTTGCATCACTTCTTAAGGGGCGAATTCAGTGTTTTGGATATGAATTAAGAAAATATGTTTTATTTTGACAAATAAATCAATTAAAAAATTTTATTTTTATGATTTTTAATGCATTCTCACGCTTGTTTGGAACGTTTGACATCAAATATTTTCAAAAACTCGCAAGTTTTCTAGAATGGATTTAACATTTATTTCGGCAAAATTTAAGTAATTTTTATCAATTTATTAATTCTTAATCTGTTTTTAGCCTATTTGAAACAAAAAATAATAAATAATAATAATAAAGTATGGAAAAAGAGAGTTATAAAAAATTAACTCAAATGAACTTCCTGTGCAGTTAAAATAAAGAACATCTTTGGGAGAACATTTTTGGAAGCGCTTTTAAAGTTGTGCCTTTAGAAGAACTTCCAACTTTTTTTGCTGGGCTGTTTTTTATCCTTTTTGAGACAAAAAATGTAAAATTTCTCATTAAAAACTGAAACAAAAAATAATTAAAAGTACTTCCTATGTAGTTAAAATAAAAAACATCTTTGGGAGGGCATTTTTTAGAAGTGCTTTAAAATTGGTGCCTTTAGAACAACTTCGAAAATTGATTGCTGGTGTAGCAATAACTTTCTTCTATGACGATATAACAAGGTGGCATCTCTGAAACTGATAATTGCAATTTTTTGAAGAAAATATTCTCACAACATCATGATAATCTCTTATAATTTTAAAATTATGCCAAAAGTTTAGCAAAATTATTGCATTAGCAATGCATAATGGCAATAATTAAACAATATTCCCAAAATTTTATAAAAAATATCAACTTAAATACACCAAATTATGAATCCTATGCTATTTCACCGGAAATTGAAATTGCTGATGTTTAAAGATGGTATTAAGTTCTCATTATCGCAATAAAATAACCATTTTTCTCGATTACTTTTCTTTAATTATTAATTTAAAAGAAAAACAATTTTTAATATTTTTCCAAAAATGTATCAATTTCGTTGCGATGATACAAAACCTGCTCAACCAAAAATGACGCTGTGCCTCCCTTGGAACCTCGTGGTGCCCCCCATTTGGGAAGCTCTGATCTAGTTATAACAAAATTTGCCAAAAAAAAAAGAATATGTTATCATTTTATTCAGCTTTTACAGATTTATTTTTGAGTTTTGAGTCTAATAGAACTAACACTCTCTTCTTTTTTTATCAAGTTTATCGACAAAATAATGTATTTAATTATCATCTGGCAACTCTTTAGAGTGTCTGAATGTCCTCTCCCCGCTAAAAATAAAAACCATATGATGAATCGGTTATATAGGAAGTTAACGTTTGCTACTCTATATGATGCGTTCGAAGAGTCTGGCCATCAGCAAAATTGTGCATTGGATGAAGACATAGACAGGGAGAATACCACAAAGGCTTATGCCATAGCAATGAGAGATACACGAAGAGAGCATAATGACATTGTAGGGCCAACTGGCTGGTTATTTGTCATAGATGTTATTGTTGGTTTAATGTGAGTGAACTTTTTTGCTTTTGGTGGAATTGAGTCATATGGAAATGAAATGTGAAATAAAGTCTCAGATCCTACCTCTCTCTCTCTCTCTCTTTCTCTGACAAAACCTTACTCTTCGTCCTCGTTAAATTCTATTCGTATCTAAATGAAGGAGGTCGGCTATGTTGTTGTCGTTGTCGGCCATGTTGTTAAAAATGACTGGCGCGCTTTTTGTTGCTGTTGATTTTCATCGACTGGAATTTTGTTGTTGTTGTGGTCGTTGTTTCGTGTGTGTTTGGTGTTGTGTTATGTTTTTCTCGGTATATAGGATAACGACCATCAACGACCCCAAAAATGTTTTGTCACGTTGCCAACAAAATCCGAACAACAACAGCAGCAACGAGGATGAAGTAGGAGTTCAGTGACTATGAGAAAAAGGCGAACACACACACACACACGTACTCACACATGGCTTATAGAAGTTGTATGCCAACGTGAGTATGTTGAGTGTTGAGTGTATATAGCACAGTTCTGGTTGTTTTTCAGTTAGTAAGGGATAAAGGAGCCAACGACCCCTAAAAGAGAAAAGAAGGAGGCTTACATGAATACATAGCAATACATAACGATATAGGTATGTGTATAAATATATGTATGTATATAGATTTTATGGACATTTATGAATGTATATTTGAAATTATGGTCGTTTTGGCTTTGGTGGTCGTTGGTTTTTTTTTTTTTTTTTCATTCAAAATTGCTCCTGGTAGGTTTCACGAAAGCTTTAACTCCCTAAACTTTTTCTACCATAGTTTATGTATGTCTATGTATACATATAACAATAACAACCTATATGTCCCTCGATTCATACCACTATAAATGTATGTATTAGTGTAGAATTCATTTAAAATATAGGGTTTCATCATAGATGTCACTAAAGAAAGATTTGATATTGCCGGTTTGTTGAACTTTAGACCTCAGGGTCGTTTCGGGTTATTGAACTTTTCTAAAGCAAAAGTAATGGCATGCAATATATACTTTTGTATGTATATAAATGCATGTGTGTGTGTTTGTGGCTGATGTGATTACATCAGTCTGTGTGTTTACGAATTAAAGTCTGTGTGTCCATGTGGGATTGTATTGTATTGTTGTCATTCCTATTATTATTATTATGAGCTTTAGAAAAAATTGAGATGGTCGGGGTTTTTATTGCACAATATTTAAGCTCCATATTGATAGGTCAACATGTCTTATATATTGAAAAGGCTGTCACACATATGACAAAGAGCTTTAAAAGAGTAAAAAAATTCTAATATCAATAGGGAATTATTTTTGCTAAAACTAGATAAAAATAAAGCCCAAAAGAATTGAGCCATGTACGATATGACAATCACCGCTCATGATCGTGTCTGATATGAGAAAGTAAAGTAGGTTAGGTAAGGTTAGGTTAAAAATGCCTTTATTTTACATAAACCGCATCTTTTGCTCGGTATCAAAATCAAAGCCTTTAGATCCAATCAAACTTTTATTTTTCTAAGTATATGTTTTGACCACTAATACGGATATTAAACTAGGTTAGGTTATGTGGCAGCCCGATGTATCAGGCTCACTTAGACTATTCAGTCCATTGTGATACCACAGTGGTGAACTTCTCTCTTATCACCGAGTGCTGCCCGATTCCATGTTAACCTCAATGACAAGGGACCTCCTTTTTATAGCCGAGTCCGAACGGCGTTCCACATTCCAGTGAAACCACTTAGAGAAGCTTTGAAACCCTCAGAAATGTCACCAGCATAACTGAGGTGGGATAATCCACCGCTGAAAAACTTTTTGGTGTTCGGTCGTAGCAGGCATCGAACCCACGACCTTGTGTATGCAAGGCGGGCATGCTAACCATTGCACCACGGTGGCTCCCTAGAGAACTGACATGCGTCAGTGTCTGATTTTCAAACACCTTGGGACGATTTCGTTAGTGTAGCAATAGTTGTCCTAGTGTTGCACTACTTTTTCCCTTGTTATCCATTCAATCAAATGATAGAGGCATTCTGTGCGGTCATTTCCTATCAAGGAAATTGTGTCGGAATCTAGAATAAAGTGGGCTTTAAATAGCTTTGGACCATTCAAATCCCCCTGACCGGATGGAATTACTCCGGCGGAATTGCAAGCAGTGGCTGGAAGAATTATCACCTGGTTGACGGTGATATATAACGACGTGTAAACTTAGCATATATTCCAGAAAAGTGGAGACAAACAAAAGTCGTCTTCATACCTAAAGCGGGAAAAGCCTCTCACTCGAGTGCGAAGGATTTCCGACCAATCAGCTTATCCTCATTCCTATGTAAGACCCTGGAGAGGATGATAGAAATGTATCTTAGAACTAGCGTGGATTCAAGTTTGCAACAGCATGCATACTCGATGGGCAGGTCTACTGAGACCGCATTGCATAAACTAGTCAGCTTTATTGAAAGCTCACTATCTGTCAAAGAATACACAATCGTGGCGTTTCTAGACATCGAAGGGGCGTTCAATAATGTCCATCCGAGCTCGATATTAAATGGACTGAAAACTCTGAATGTTGATCCAGGTATTCTTAGGCTGTTAGGCGATCTTCTAATAAAGAGACGTATTTCAGTCACACTAGGACAAGTAAACATACAAAGGTATGTAAACAGAGGTACTCCCCAAGGAGGAGTTCTATCACCTCTTCTTTGAAATGTTGCTACAAACAACCTTCTGGTTTCCCTAGAAAAAGAAAGGATAAAAGTGGTGGCATACGCAGATGATGTGGCGCTAGCAGTCAGGGGAAAATTCCCATCCACAATCAGAGATATTATACAGAGAACTCTCCGGATGACTGAGAAATGGGCGAAAGATAATGGTCTTGGGGTAAATCCAGCAAAGACAGAACTAGTCATGTACTGCAAAGATCGCAAAACTCCCACGGTTAGGCCCATTTCTTTAGGGGGTATTGAAATTCCCTTTGGTGAGTTTGCAAAATACCTTGGCGTTATTTTAGACAGGAAGCTGAATTTTAGGCTTAATATTGAAGAGAGGGCGAGAAAAGCCACGGTAGCTTTGTACTCGTGCAAAAAGGCAATAGGACAAAAGTAGGGACTAAAACCGAAAATTGTGCATTGGCTATACACGGCAGTAGTAAGACCTAAAGGGTGATTTGTTAAGAGCTTGATAACTTAAAAAAAAAAAAACGCATAAAATTTGCAAAATCTCATCGGTTCTTTATTTGAAACGTTAGATTGGTCCATGACATTTACTTTTTGAAGATAATTTCATTTAAATGTTGACCGCGGCTGCGTCTTAGGTGGTCCATTCGGAAAGTCCAATTTTGGGCAACTTTTTCGAGCATTTCGGCCGGAATAGCCCGAATTTCTTCGGAAATGTTGTCTTCCAAAGCTTGAATAGTTGCTGGCTTATTTCTGTAGACTTTAGACTTGACGTAGCCCCACAAAAAATAGTCTAAAGGCGTCAAATCGCATGATCTTGGTGGCCAACTTACCGGTCCATTTCTTGAGATGAATTGTTCTCCGAAGTTTTCCCTCAAAATGGCCATAGAATCGCGAGCTGTGTGGCATGTAGCGCCATCTTGTTGAAACCACATGTCAACCAAGTTCAGTTCTTCCATTTTTGGCAACAAAAAGTTTGTTAGCATCGAACGATAGCGATCGCCATTCACCGTAACGTTGCGTCCAACAGCATCTTTGAAAAAATACGGTCCAATGATTCCACCAGCGTACAAACCACACCAAACAGTGCATTTTTCGGGATGCATGGGCAGTTCTTGAACGGCTTCTGGTTGCTCTTCACTCCAAATGCGGCAATTTTGCTTATTTACGTAGCCATTCAACCAGAAATGAGCCTCATCGCTGAACAAAATTTGTCGATAAAAAGGCGGATTTTCTGCCAACTTTTCTAGGGCCCATTCACTGAAAATTCGACGTTGTGGCAGATCGTAAGTCTATTCATGATGAAATGTCAAAGCATACTGAGCATCTATCTCTTTGACACCATGTCTGAAATCCCACGTGATCTGTCAAATACTAATGCATGAAAATCCTAACCTCAAAAGAATCACCCTTTATAATGCTATATGGTGTTGTAGTCTGGTGGCCGGCCCTTCAGCAACCGACAGGTTTAGATAAAGTTTAGCGTATGGCGTGCTTGTGTATCTCAGGCGCATTCAGTAAGACAGGAACAGATTCCCTTAATGTCATGCTGCATCTATTGCCTTTAGACATTTTGGCCAAACAGTCAGCTGAAACAACGGATGTGCGGTTGCCAGATGTGCCTAACGTAGTGGATTATACCCTGGCAAAACCACTTTTCGACACAAAAGTTTGAAACTCTAGCTCCCAACATTGAGGCGTGGTGTACACAGACCCCGGGGAATAAAAGATATATAGGTTTCTATACTGATGGCTCCAAATTGAATGGACAAGTGGGGTTCGGAGTATATTCTAATGATCTGGAACTTCGAATAGCGAAAGGATTACCTAATCACTGTAGTGTTTTTCAGGCTGAAATATTGGCAATAAGAGAGGTGGTGAATTGGCTGAGAAGTAATGTTCCAACAAATATTGGCATTAATATATACTCAGACAGTCAACCTGCAATAAAATCCTTGGACTCTGTGTTCCTTAACTCGAAAACTGCCATAGACTGCCGCAAATCTCTCAACGAGATGGCTGAGCAGTACAATATTCACCTAATATGGGTGCCTGGCCATAGGAACATACCGGGGAACTGCGAAGCAGATGTGTTAGCAAGGCTAGGAACTACCTTACATATTCCAGGGGAACTAGAATCTGTTGGTATGCCTCTGGCCACATGCAAGCTCTTTCTGCGTGAGAAGGCTGTTATGATGGCCAATATTCGATGGGAGAATTGCAAGGGTTGTAACGACACCAAGCAAATATGGTCCCATTTAAACTTAAACCACACACTAGATATGCTAGTGTTCTCAAAGCGTCAGATAGCAATCCTGATATCTGCTATAACGGGTCGCTGTATAATGACTATTGTAGGAGCTGTCATGATGCGGAGAAAAGGAATCAATTAAACACCTCTTGTGTGAGTGTCCTGCATTTTGTGTAAAGCGCAAGCACCTTTTAGGAGCATATAGCTTCAGATTACTGGCGGATCGAGGATCTGGGCCGGGAAACTTTTCCAGCACCTGTGAGTAGACGACAGACAGAGCATTCTCAATTTCTCCCCATTTTTGGAACCATACCATCCAATGCTCCTTTATTAATGATAGCCATCACAAGGCTATCTTTAGCAACTGAGGCAAACGATCTTTGATCCCGTTTGGAGGATGGCAGCTCATCCGGCGATCGTTCCCTTTTTCCAGTCTCAAGAATTCCTTGAGCCAATTGTAAGGAATCGCTTTGTTTAGCCGACAGCGTGCTTGGGTCGACTGATTCAAACTTCTTTAGGATAAACAAAGCATTTCTGCGTTCCTTGAATCTCTTTCGTGAGGGATTACCTGCTTTTGATGTCATTACCTTAGAAAAAGTTCGACTTGTCAGAGTGTCGCCACCTGTCGACACGTCTACAGGTCGACTAATTGGGCCTAACTCTTGGTCATTGTCCAGATTTATAACTCCAGTCGATACCCGTCCACTGGGCCCTGAAGTTAGCAACCCAGTGGATGACTGGGAATTTCGCTGCATGGTGGCTTAATATCCCACCATACTTGGAATTCGTAGTAGGTACCTATTACGATGAGTTTATCCGCTATTGAAAAAACACGTCCGTTCCGTTCGACGGTTGAATAGAGAAGCCGGTTGATAAGAGCTAGGACACATATAGAAAGGAAGTGAACTTAGAAAACGCAAAGTCAATAGAAGCAACGCAGGCCTAGTTAGGTTAGGTGGCAGCCCGATGTATCAGGCTCACTTAGATTATTCAGTCCATTGTGATACCACATTGGTGAACTTCTCTCTTATCACTGAGTGCTGCCCGATTCCATGTTAAGCTCAATGACAAGGGACCTCCTTTTTATAGCCGAGTCCGAGCGGTGTTCCACATTGCAGTGAAACCACTTAGAGAAGCTTTGAAATGTCACCAGCATTACTGAGGAGGGATAATCCACCGTTGAAAAACTTTTTGGTGTTCGGCCAAAGCAGGAATCGAACCCTCGATCTTGTGTATGCAAGGCGGGCATGCTAACCATTGCACCACGCTGGCCTAGTTGGATGAATGGCCACGCCAGACACACAAAGCGATATGGACCAATGCAACGGTCAGAAGAGCGACAAAAATACTATGGGGTGACCCAGACAAGAAAAAGACTGGAGAAATAACTCAAAGAGAGTAGGACGAGACAGGAGGGCCGTGGGAATAATGACCGGGCATCTAGAATTGAAAGCACATCTGTACCGAATAGGAGCAGCAGAGCATGGTGCATGTAGGGCGTTTTATGAGGATGATCACACCTTGGAATACTACCTTTATCACAGCCCTGCCTTACATAGGCAAAGAGTTTACCACATCGGTGAGGAGATTATTCGGGACCTAGCCCAGCTTGGAAACAAGAAACAAATTAGGGTATTTGTAAGAGTACAGAGTTTCTGGAATAACATAAAAGATGGGTACAATGGAAAGAAGAAGCCGACTACTGGCTTAGGTGTATGTCAACCGATGTGAGGCAAGGAAACCTGAATTTTTGACATAACCTAACCTAACTTAAACAAACCAAAATTTATTATGAACATTTTTTTTTTATTTTTCCTATAAGCCAAAGGAGCGGAAGTGTTTTCTGAGGATAATAGTAGCGATGAGTTAGAAAAATGCGTCTTCAATGCTACGTAAAATTCGCATTCGTATTTTAAGGAAATTAAATCTTTGGTCGACCAATACAATGTGGTATACATAGATTTTTTTGGTCTACAATTTTTATACCCTCCACCATAGGATGAGGGTATATTAACTTTGTCATTCCGTTTGTAACACATCGAAATATTGCTCTAAGACCCCATAAAGTATATATATTCTGGGTCGTGGTGAAATTCTGAGTCGATCTGAGCATGTCCGTCCGTCCGTCTGTTGAAATCACGCTAACTTCCGAACGAAACAAGCTATCGACTTGAAACTTGGCACAAGTAGTTGTTATTGATGTAGGTCGGATGGTATTGGCCCATATAAACGGACCCCCAAATTTGGCTTGCGATTGCTCTAAGAGAAGCATATTTCATCCGATCCGGCTGAAATTTGGTACATGGTGTTAGTATATGGTCTCTAACAACCATGCAAAAATTGGTCCGCATCGGTCCATAATTATATATAGCCCCCATATAAACCGATCCCCCGATTTGGCTTTCGGAGCCTCTAAGAGAAGCAAATTTCATCCGATCCGGCTGAAATTTGGTATATGGTGTTAGTATATGGTCTCTAACAACTATGCAAAAATTGGTCCGCATCGTTTCATAATTATATATAGCCCCCATATAAACGGATTCCCCGATTTGGCTTGCGGATCCTCTAAGAGAAGCAAATTTCATCCGATCCGGCTGAAATTTGGTACATAGTGTTAGTATATGGTCTCTAACAAACGTCCAAAAATTGGTCTACATCGGTCCATAATTATATATAGCCCCCATATAAACCGATCCCCAGAATTGGCTTGCGGAGCCTCTAAGAGAAGCAAATTTCGACCGATCCGGCTGAAATTTGGTACATAGTGGTCTCTAACAAACGTGCAAAAATTGGTCTACATCGGTCCATAATTATATATAGCCCCCATATAAACCGGTCCCCCGATTTGGCTTGCGCAGCCTCTAAGAGCAGCAAATTTCATCCGATACGGCTGAAATTTGGTACATGGTGTTAGTATATGGTCTCTAATGACCACGCAAAAATTGGTCTAAATCGGTCCATAATTATATATAGCCTACATATAAACCGATCACCAGATTTGACCTCCGGAGCCTCTTGGAAGAGCAAAATTCATCCGATTCGATTGAAATTTGGTACGTGAGGTTAGTATATGGTATCCAACAACCTTGCAGGAGTTGGTTCATATTAGTCCATAATTTTATATAGCCCCCATATAAACCGATCCCCAGATTTGACCTCCGGTGCCTTGGAGAAGCAAAATTCATCCGATCTGATTGAAATTTAGTACTTGGTGGTAGTATATGATAGTTAACAACCATGCCAAAAGTGGTCCATATCAGTCCATAATCATATATAGCCCCCATATAAACCGATCCCGAGATTTGGTTTTGGAGCCTCTTGGAGGAGCAAATTTCATTCGAGTCAGTTGAAATTTGGTACATTGTACTAGTATATGGCCGTTAACAACCATGCCTAACTAGGTCCATATCGGTCTATGTTTATATATAGCCCTCAGATAAATCGATCCCCAATCACACAAAAGTTGGTCCATATCAAGTTCATAATTGTATATAGCCCCCATATAAGCGACCCCCATATTTCAATTCTGGCTCTCTACGTGCCGTGCAAAAGTCCATATCGATTCGTAATTATTTGTAGACTTACCTATACTTACCTTTTTTTCTAATATATACCACGTATGGACTAACTCATAATTTAGAAAACGATTTAAGATACCACAACCCAAGTAATTCGATTGTGGATGACAGTCTTTCGTAGAAGTTTCTACGCAATCCATGGTGGAGGGTACATAAGATTCGGCCGGGCCGAACTTACGGCCATATATACTTGTTATGAGTTTTATTTTTTCCTTCAGAAAATAATACTCTTTTTTGGAGTTTTATTTTTTTTTTTCGGAAAATAAAACTCTTTTCAGGAGTTTTAATTTTTCCGTCTTAAATTTTCTACAGCTTCTTGTTTTATTGAGTCTATCTCACATAAAGTTTGTATTAATTTATTTGGTTAATTTAACGAACATAATTTTTTCCAAATTTTCAACGGAAACGAATATGTCGACTAATTTCGACTTAAATTAGCCGCTTATAAATCACAAATATTGATTAAATCAAAAATTTGTATTAATGATTATTGCATTTTTTTTTTGTTTAATTTTGAACCCTCCATTCACAATAAATCAGTAAAAATTTGCTATAAAATTTTGCAAAAACTTAGCTCAGAAAATTTGAATAAAATGGAAATTTGATTGTAAGATTGGTTGTACAACTAATCTCATTGTCATTCGGTTAACTTCAAATTGATTTTATAATAGATAATTGTCTGCCGCCGAATATTGAAATTTATATCGGCTTAGCCGTGTCGTCGCCGGAGGCAAACATAGAGAAGGCTTTGATACACAGCTTCCTAAGACAACCAATACTTGAAATAGAGAAAAATTTAATTAGTGAAAAAATCCATATTTTTCCACACACAAAATCAATTTATAATTTCATAGCTACATGTGTTGAGCTTCGATGAAATACAATCTTTTGAAAATTGGTTAATAAATGTGGATTTTATAGCGGGAATACGAAATGGGATGTATATGTCCCATTCGTCGTCAAAGAGTTAAAGGTTTCATCTTTAAACAATTTTGTTTTGTTTTTAAACATGCAATTTTATTCAAAAATCAATTAAATCCTCTTGAGTTTAATAGCAAAATGTGAAATTTTAATATAATAACAAGGAAAAGCCGTTATGCCAACATCACTTACCGATAACACAGCTATCGTTAGCATAGCTATCGTCCTACACTGTTGTTCGATAACCAACACTAACTGTGTGGGTTGTTATGTATATTAATGACCTCTATGACCCTATCGAAATTGTAGCAACATGTGTTACACGGGCAACAAACCGAACAACCCGTACAAGTACACACCCTACGAATTGTCTTGTGTGGGCAAACGCACACATTCACTTCACAAATGCACCCCACAGTTGTTTATCGAAGCCAACAGTATTTTACTCTTTCGTCCATTGTTCTGTTATTGTTGTTGGCGGATATTTAGTGTTGTTATTGTTGCTGGCATTGCATTGCTGAAATGTGTATTATTTTTTTTTTCTCTAAGGTAGTGAGTGCAGCAATACTATTAGAAAATGCATTGTCTGAGGTTAGTTATGCAAAAAGTAAAGACAAAGTAAACCCAGCAGCAACAACAATAACAACAGCACCATATTAACACCGCAGACAATAAAACGGAAAGCAAAGAAATCGTTGATATATACGATGGCTGTGTAGTAGACTTGTTCTTCAAAAACGAAAAACAACAAAAATAACATAAACCTACAATGAATGAAAATCCATTGCATGTACTCATACTATTTATAGTTGTTGTTGTTGCTATAATCGAGCATTTTTTCTGTTATTTTGTGGTTGACTTAGGTTAGGTTCATTTCCCCTATAGGTTCTTCTCCTCACTTCTATGAAATATAATGTTGGTGTGCCTCTTTGTGTACAAGAATGAGTTGTAAGTGAAATTCTCTTTTTTTTTGGTTGAGGGTAAGCTAAATTGATGTACTCATAAGTGGGGAAAGAGTGCATATTACACAGTGGTGTGTGTGATTCAGTATGTTGAGTGTTTAGTTATGTTAGCCTTTAATAATGTTGTTGACATTTTGTCTTGTTTCTTGTCACCATTAACAGCAACAACAACAGCACCACCATTTGTAATGTCTACATTTATGCACGAGTCACAATGCGTCTATTCTATGTTATCCGATAAAAATACATGTCCCCCGCTCCCTCTCTATAACTATCACGAATTCAATTTGTCAACACTTGCACTTGTCTATAGGAGTGAGTGAGTGTTGTGTTGTGTTCTATTCCATTGCAAAATTAATTTTAATTACTATATTTTTTTTATAATGAAATGTTTTGTAAGCAAATGATCTGTAAAAATAATGAAATTGCAACGTTATGCGGATGTTGGAATTGTAACGATGCATTACTTATTCACTAATTGGTTTATAATGAACATTTGTGATAGTTGGGTAAAGCGAAAGTATTTGCTCACTGCCTATTGTCTCTATGTTAGACCGTTATATCTGAGGTTCTTTAGCCCTGGTATCGCAAAAAACAATTGCAGACGGTTCGAATTATTACAAAAAAACGCGGGGAGGGAAAAAGACAAAACACCCTAGCACGGTTGCCACTCGAGTCAAAAATAATATACTAAAATTTGAAGAAAATTTTACCAAAAAACCACCAAACAAAACAATTTTATTTTGTCAAAATTGTATTTCTATAGAAAATTTTGTCAAAATTTTATTTCTACACGGTTGAAAAAGACTGTTTTTCATATGTTTGGCTATAAACATTATATGTTTGGAACACAAATTTTTAAACACAATATTTTTGAGTGCAAGCATATAATGTTCATAAACTAGCATAACATGTTTGGGACATATATGTTAATATGTTAGAACATATTATGTTTGGGACATAAAATGTTTGTAAATATAATATGTTTGGATGCAAACATATATTAATTTAGAAATAGTCTATAAACATATATGTGTTTAGTAGCTTGGAGCGCTATTTAACAGGGAGCGATATTGAATTAAGTTGGTGGTTGTTGCTTGTTATTACAAAATTAACATTTTATTTTTCCTTGGGCAATTGATCAGCTACTTCTTTGATCCTTACAAACTGTGTGGTCCGCTGTTCGAATCCCCGTCCGGCAAAAGGTAAAATTAAAATAAAAAAAATCATACAATTGAATAATTTCTTCTACAATGTTTGTATTACAAAAAAAGGTGCTAAGAACTAAAAAATCTCGTGGAAGTGAGAAAGATGTGGGGGAATATACAATTGGGCAGAAACAAAATTTTGAGCATTCAGGTCGAAAACCTATGTTGTTAGCACCTATATTACCTGTTTATTTTCATAATTCATTATGATTGTAAATATATAAATAAATAAATAAAATTTTGAGCACAATATTGTTTGGGAGAATTTTTTTAAACATATAATATTTTTGGGTGCAAAATGCTTCCAAACATATTATATGTTCACATAATAACATATTGTTTTTTGGAAGACAACATTATTGAATTTGGATGCAAAAATACAAAATGTTTGGAAATTGACTACCCAAACATATATTGTTTAGACCAATATGCTTTCAAACATATTATATATTGGAAGAGATCAAACATATAAATGTTTGGGCAATAGCCAAAAATGTATATGCTTGAAGCAAAATATGTTTGGGAGTATATGTTACAGAAGCGATTTTTGTTAGCGTGTATAGCAAATTTTGTCAAAATATTATTTCTACAGAATATTTGTAAAAATTTTATTTATATAGAAAATTTTGTCAAAATTTTATTTCTTAAAAAATTTTGTCAAAATGTTATTCCTATAGAATATTTTTTAAACATTTTATTTCTATAGAAAATTTTGCCAAAACTTGATTTCCATAGAAAATTTTGTAAAAATTGTATTTCTATAGAAAATTTTGTCAAAATTGTATTTCTATCCATAATTTTGTAAAAAATTTATTTCAATAATTTTTTTTAATTTTATATCTACAGATAATTTTGTCAAAATTTTGTTTCCATAGAAAATTTTGTCAAAATTTTATTTCTATAGATTTTTTTTTAAATTTTATTTTTATAAAAAATTTTGTCAAAATTTTATTCCTATAGAAAATTTTTTAAAAATTTTATTTCTATAAAAAATTTTTTTCAAAATGTTATTTCTATAGAAAATTGTTTTTCTATAGAAAACGTCAAAATTTTTATTCTATTGGAAATTTTTTAAAAATTTTATTTCTATAGATAATTTTGTCAAAATTTTATTTCTATAGAAAGTTTTGTCAAAAATTTATTTCAATAGAAAATTTTTTAAAAATTCTAGTTTCTATAGAAAATTTTGTCAAAAATCTATTTCTATAGATAATTTTGTCAAAATTTTATTTCTATAGAAAGTTTTGTCAACATTTTATTTCAATAGAAAATTTTTTAAAAAATCTAGTTTCTATAGAAAATTTTGTCAAAAATCTATTTCTATAGAAAATTTTTTAAAACTTTTATTTCTATGGCAAATTTTGCACAATTTTATTTCTATAGAAAATTTTGTCAAATGTTATTTCTAAGAAAAATTTGTCAAAATTTTATTTCTAAGAAAATTTTGACAAAATTTTATTTCTAAGAAAATTTTTTCAAAATTTTAGTTCTAGGAAAATTTTCTAAAAATTTTATTTCCATAGTTAACTTTGTCAAAATTTTATTTCTATAAAAAATTTTGTCAAAATTTTATTTATATAGAAAAGTTTTTAAAAATTCTATTTTCTATAGAAAATTTTTTAAAAATTTTATTTTTATAGATAATTTTGTCAAAGTTTTATTTCTATAGAAAATTTTGTCAAAATTTTATTTCTATAGATAACCTTGTCAAAATTTTATTTCTATAGAAAATTTTGTCATCATTTTATTTCTATAGAAAAGTTTTTAAAAATTCTATTCTCTATAGAAAATTTTTTAAAAATTTTATTTCTATAGAAATTTTTTTCAATATTTTATTTCTATAGATTGTTTGTTTCTATTCTCTAAAGAAAATTTTTTAAAAATTTTATTTCTATAGATAACTTTGTCAAAATTTTATTTCTATAGAAAGTTTTGTCAAAATTTTATTTCAATAGAAAATTTTTTAAAAATTCTAGTTTCTATAGAAAATTTTTTAAAACTTTTACTTCTATGGCAAATTTTGCACAATTTTATTTCTATAGAAAATTATGTCAAAATTTGTTTTAAAACGTTTATTTCTATAGAAAATTTTGTCAAAATGTTATTTCTAGAGAAAATTTTGTCAAAATTTTATTTCTATAAAAAAAATTTGTCAAAATTTTATTTCTATAGAAAATTTTGTCAAAATGTTATTTCTAAGAAAGTAATGTCATAAGTTTATTTCTAAGAAAATTTTTTAAAAATTTTATTTCGATAGAAAATTGTTTTCAAATTTTTATTTCTATAAAAAATTTTGTCAAAATTTTATTTCTATAGCAAATTGTATAGAACATTTTTTAAAAAAATTATTTCTGTAGATAATTTTGTCAAAATTTTATTTCTATAGAAAATTTTTTAAAACTTTTATTTCTATGGAAATTTTTTTAAAAATTCTATTTTCTATAGAAAATTTTGTCAAAATTCTATTTCTATAGAAAATTTTGTCAAAATTCTATTTCTATAGAAAATTTTGTCAAAATTCTATTTCTATAGAAAGTTTTGTTAAAATTTTATTTCAATAGAAAATTTTTTAAAAATTCTAGTTTCTATAGAAAATTTTGTCAAAAATCTATTTCTATAGATTTCTTTTAAAACTTTTGCTTCTATGGCAAATTTTGCACAATTTTATTTCTATAGAAAATTTTGTTAAAATTTGTTTTAAAACGTTTATTTCTATGGAAAATTTTGTCAAAATTTTATTTCTATAACAATTTTTTGTCAAAATGTTATTTCTAAGAAAATTATGTCAAAAGTTTATTTCTAAGAAAAATTTTAAACATTTTATTTCTATAGAAAATTTTGTCAAAATTTTATTTCTATAGAAAATTTTGTCAAAATTTTATTTCTATAGAAAATTTTGTCAAAATTTTATTTCTATAGAAAAATTTTTTAAAATGTTATTTCTATAGATAATTTTGACAAAAATTTTATTTCTATAGAAGCTTTTGTCAAAATTTTATTTCTATAGAAAATTTTGTCAAAATTTTATTTCTATAGAAAATGTGGGCATTTCTTTTTTTTTGCTACCAACCAGAGTCACATATAAATTTTCTCTCGGTACCATCCAAACGCACATAAGAAAATTTCATTTAAATTGAGAAAACGAAATGATTTAATCGATATATATACAAAAATGTTCATAATAACTATGAAAATGTTCATTAACTGCATGGATTGTTTCGTTAATCAATAGAAATTGGTTAACTACTTGAGAGTTGTGTTTTTGAGACCAATGAACCGTCTATGTAGGAGTCTAAAATCTGTGATCTCACCTCACGTTAGTCTTCACTTTACACTAACTCGAGTCCTGTTGGGACAGAAAATTGAGGAACTCAGATTTTTCTTAGTCAGCTGAACGTCTATTTCCTTTCCTTTGTCGTAATCCATGTGACAAAAGTTAAAGAGAAAATTTTTCGTTTAGTCCTGTCCTTGTTATGATAATCTTAAATTATGGGCATTAAAGATTGCAGCTGACATAAACTTCCATAAATTGAATCGAAGTGAACTTTAATGAAATCCACTACAACAAAAAATAACAGAAGAGACCAGGACCTACACTTGAGTCACATGAAGTGGTAACCTTAGCCAAGCTGTCATTGTCACAGCGATATGGTTTGCTGCAATAGCCAACCCTAACCTACCACACAAGAAATTGCATTTTAACGTCGTACAACACAAAAACGAGGATGGCTTTTCGGGGGTAAATGTATGGAAGGACGAAAAACAAACAAACAAAAACACAACTATTTATGCCACATGAAGTCAGACAAAGGACCCCTGCAGCAATAAGTTTCCTGTTGAACTTTAATACAGACACACACACACACACACACAAACGCAGAGTCAGAGATATTCTATCCACTTTGTGGTCTGATGCATTACGAAGGCAACAAACTGCATTGCAAGGATATTCGAATAGCAGTTGGAAGAGCTTGTAGCTATAACAGAAAAATTACTTAGAAGGGTAAAGCAAAGAGAGAGAGGAAGGCTAAAGTTCAGGGAATCCTTGAAAGCAAGATACTTAGTTGGAATATCTAAAGGACTTACTTGCTGCTACAAAAATTCTGGTCATATTTTTTTTCTCTTTTGAATTTTCTGTGTTACTTCGATCAGGAGGACATTGAACTTCAATGACATTGCTGCTACTACTACTGATGCTGCTGCTGATGATGGTGGTGGTAGTCTTGGTTCTGGTTTATGATAAGAGCTACCGGCTTCGATGGCTTGGTTTCATGGTTGCCACAGATGGTAGAATTCTACCAAAAATGGTTGATTTTTTACTGTTTGGTAGATTGGTAGAATTTTTGAAGTTTTCGTATATTTTGCAAAATATACCTCTCCAACTAAAAGTACTTAAAATTTTTTTGAGAGAATTTTCTATATAAATAACATTGTGAGAAAATTTTCTATAGAAGTAAAAATTTATACAAAATTTTCTACAAAAATAAAATTTTGACAAAATTTTCTATAAAAATAAAAGTTTGACAAAATTTTCTATAGAAGTAAAAATTTTAACAAATTTTTCTATAGAAATAAAATTTTGACAAAATTTTCTATAAAACTAAAATTTTGACAAAATTTTCTATAGAAATAAAATTTTGACAAAATTTTCTATAGAAATAACATTTTTACAAAATTGTTCTATAGAAATAAAATTTTGACAAAATTTTCTACAGAAATAAAATTTTGACAAAATTTTCTATACAAATAAAATTTTGACAAAATTTTCTATGGAAGTAAAAATTTTAACAAAATTTTCTATAAAAATACAATTTTGAAAAAAATTTTCTACAGAAATAAACTTTTGACAAAATTTTCTACAGAAATAAAATTTTGACAAAATTTTCTATATAAATAAAATTTTTACAAAATGTTCTATAGAAATAAAATTTTGACAAAATTTTTTATAAAAATAAAATTTTGACAAAATTTTCTATAAAAATAAAATTTTGACAAAATTTTCTTAGAAATAAAATTTTGACAAAATTTTTTATAGAAATAAAATTATGACAAAATTTTCTATGGAAATAAAAACTATCAAAATTTTCTATAGAAATAAAATTTTGACAAAATTCTTTATAAAAATCAGCGTTGCCAATTTAGCTTTTTTCCCGCTAGATTTGGCTTTTTTTTTTTTGAAGACGTTTAGCGGGAAAAAAATGCATTTAGCTTTTTTTCTGGCTTTTTTTTATGACCCTTTTAGGTATTTTTGGCTTTTTTTATTTTCGACATGTTCCTATTGAAATATGGATAAAACTTCGTTTTTATCTAAGCCTTGCTGCCAGAATAAGGTTTTCCGCACATTTCAAAGCTCAATTGAAACATTAATAATTATTCCAGCCAGTATGCGGGCATTTTTGCAGCAAATACGCCTTATTGTAAAGTTTTTTTCCTCGTATTCATAAAAGTTATCGTAAACTTTAAATCTACTACTAATAAGTTCACCACTGTGGTATCACAATGGACTGAATAGTCTAAGTGAGCCTGATACATCGGGCTGCCACATAACCTAACCTAACCTAACCTAACCTACTACTAATAGCTGATAATTGCAAGTTTACTGGGAAAAATGTTTTTACTAGGAAATATTAACAAAGGACATCCAGTAAAAGTTTGTGATAGTAAAAAAATGTATCGAGTACGCAAACAGAGCTAATATGACTTAGATTTTCTTACAGTCTCACAGAACTGGAATTAAAATGAATACAATTAAAATAATATGCATTTTAAGTGAAATAAAGCCTTTAAGTTTGTGAAATTTCAATAAAAAATGTGACTTTTGATACAACAAAATTTAGCTGTTTTTCTAGCTATTTTTTAAAATTTTTTAGCTTTTTTTGTCTAGTTTTTTAGACAAATCTAGCGGTTTTTGGTGAAACAATTCTGGCAACGCTGATAAAAATATAATTTTGACAAAATTTTCTACAGAAATAAAATTTTGAAAAAATTTTCTATAGAAATACAATTCTTACAAAATTGTTCTATAGAAATAAAAATTTGGCAATTTTTTTTTAAAATTTTCTATAGAAATAAACTTTTTAGAAAATTTTCCACAGAAAATAAACTTTGATAAAATTTTCAATAGAATTCAAATTTTTAGAACAATTTCTAGAGAACTAAAATTTTGAGAAGATTTTCTATAGAAGAAAAAAATTTGACAATATTTGCTAACCATTGCACCACGGTGACTCCCTTCTATAGAAGTAAATATTTTGACAAAATTTTCCAAGGAAGTAAAAATTATGACAAAATTTTCTATAGAAGTAAAATTTTGACAAACTTTTCTATAGAAATAAATTTTTGAGAAAAATTTCTATAAAATTAACATTTTTTAACAATTTTCTCTGGAAATAAAATTTTGACAATATTTCCTATAAACGCAAAATTTTGACCAAATTTTCTATAGCAAATTTTTCTATAGAAATAAAATTTTCTATAGAAATCAAATTTTGACAAAATTTTCTATAGAAATAAAATTTTGACATTTTCTATTGAAATAAAATTTTGACAAAATTTTCTATAGAAATAAATTTTTGAGAAAATTTTCTATAAAATTAACATTTTTTAACAATTTTCTCTGGAAATAAAATTTTGACAATATTTCCTATAAACGCAAAATTTTGACCAAATTTTCTATAGAAATAACATTTTTAGAAAAATTTCTATAGAAATAAAATTTTGACCAAATTTTTCTATAGAAATCAAATTTTTAGAAAATTTATTATAGATATAAAATTTTTAGAAAATTTATTATAGAAATCTAATTTTGACAAAATTTTTTATGGAAGTAAAAATTTTGACAAAATTTTCTATGGAAGTCAAAATTTTATCAAAACCTTCTATAAAAATAAAATTTTTGAGAAAATTTTCTATAAAATGAATATTTTTTAACAATTTTCTCTGGAAATAAAATTTTGACAATATTTTCTATAAATGCAAAATTTTGACCACATTTTCTATAGAAATACAATTTTTGGAAAATTTTTCTATAGAAATAAAATTTTGACAAAATTTTTCTATAGAAATCAAATTTTGACAAAATTTTCTATGGAAGTAAAAATGTTAACAAAATTTTCTGTGGAAGTAAAAATTTTAACAAAATGTTGTATGGAAATAAAATTTTGAGAAAATTTTCTATAAAATTATTATTTTTTAACAATTTTCTCTGGAAATAAAATTTTGACAATATTTCCTATAAACGCAAAATTTTGACCAAATTTTCTATAGAAATAACATTTTTAGAAAATTTTCTATAGAAATAAAATTTTGACAGAATGTTTCTATAGAAATCAAATTTTAACAAAATTTGCTATGCAAGTAAAAATTTTAACAAAGTTTTCTATAGAAATAAAATTTGGCAAAATTTTCTATAGAAATAAAATTTTCAGAACATTTTCGATAAAATTAACATTTTTTAACAATTTTCTCTGGAAATAAAATGTTGACAATATTTCCTATAAACACAAAATTTTGACCAAATTTTCTATAGAAATAAAATGTTTAGAAATTTTTCTATAGAAATAAAATTTTGACAAAATTTTCTATAGAAATAAAATTTTGAGAACATTTTCGATAAAATTAACATTTTTTTAACAATTTTCTCTGGAAATAAAATGTTGACAATATTTCCTATAAACACAAAATTTTGACCAAATTTTCTATAGAAATAAAATGTTTAGAAAGTTTTCTATAGAAATAAAATTTGGCAAAATTTTATATAAAATTAACATTTTTTAACAATTTTTTCTGGAAATAAAATTTTGACAATATTTCCTATAAACACAAAATTTTGACCAAATTTTCTATAGAAATAAAATTTTTAGAAAATTTATTACAGAAATAAAATTTTTAGAAAATTTATTATAGAAATAAAATTTTTAGGAAATTTATTATAGAAATCAAAGTTTGACAAAATTTTCTATGGAAGTAAAAATTTTGATAAAAATTTTCTATAGAAATAAAATTTTGAACAAAATTTCTACAAAAATAAAATTTTGACAAAATATTCTATAGAAATAAAATTTTTTAAAAATGTTCTATAAAAGCAAAATTTGACCAAATTTTCTATAGAAATCAAATTTTGACAAAATTTTCTATGGATATCAAATTTTGACAAAATATTCTATAGAAGTTAAAATTTTGACAAAATTTTCTATAGAAATAGAATTTCTAGAAAAAAAATTCTATAAAAATAAAATTTTTACGAAATATTCTATAGAAATAAAATTTTGGGAAATTTTCTAAAACGTGGCAAAATTTTCTATAGAAGCAAATATTTTGTCAAAATTTTCTATAGAAGTAAAAATTTTGAACATAAGATTTTTTATAGCTGATTGATTTTTGGTACAATTTCCTTGAAATTTTGGTAGATTATTTTTGGCACGAGTGGCAACCGTGCTTGACTTGCTAGTGGCTGCAATTCTCACTGAAATGTGAATACCTTCAATTTAATTTAGTTTAGTTGAATTGAAACCAACAACAACTAGAGCAACAACACTAGGACAAATATAAGCACTTATATATTATCCTTGCAGTAGTAGCTCGGAAAG
Source organism: Haematobia irritans (assembly GCF_050003625.1). NCBI lineage: Eukaryota > Metazoa > Arthropoda > Insecta > Diptera > Muscidae > Haematobia > Haematobia irritans. The sequence continues at coordinate 35,389,872 of NC_134399.1, read as the reverse complement.
AAAGGATAATGAAATTTAATGCTTAAGTGCTCAATAAATGAATGCACTGCAGAGTATTTCATTGAAAGATCTTCGAAGGAGAATAAATGGTTCCTCCCGTCAAGGATAATAAGTAAAAAAAAGCAAAGGATAAACTAGAAGAACCAACTCAAACCCATAGCTGTGGTTTTTGCTTCATTAAGATTGTCCGTTAACTGAGTGTGAATCAATCACTGAGCTGCATTCATCATTGGGGCAATCGCTATAGGAATTTCACATTAAATTCAATTCATTTTCATTACAAGGCCTTACATTGCCTTGCGAATGATGAAGGAGAAGTCCTTTGTTTTCCCCATGGCAAAAGGCTCGAGTAGGAACAAAACAAAGCCGGATTCCATTACATGACAACAGTTCATTCATTGTTTTACACTGTTCAAGAAAATTTCTCACCAACCAAAAACAAAAACTCACGCTCCCTGTCTCATTTTAATGGAGTCTGATTGCATCCTGTTGACCTAAATTTATTTAAAGTTTTTCTGAATATTAAAACAAAAGGATTTGTTTTTTTTTGTTTGTTCTTCCTTTACCGCTTGGATTTCCATTTGGCGTTCATTGCAAGTTGATGCCATCTCATAGCCTTTGATTCGAAATTCTTGGAATAACTGAGTTCATTGCATTCAAAAAGCAAGTCCTTTGCTGAAAGGACATCATGACAGGATATAGTTGAAGTTGGTGAAAGAAGAGGAAGAAGAAAATGGCTAGGAGAGGAGTAATGGTTCTGGAAACTTGAAATCGGTAAAGTCAAATTTTCTTTCGTTCCATAGCCCATCGGACAATTAAATGGGAGAACTGTTGAGGTTGTGGAAATCCAGCCAGTTTGGATTGAATTTTGATGCAACCATGCGACTTAAAAAGGGGATACTGTAGATGTGTAGAAAAATTTGTCAAAATTTTAGTTCTATAGAAAATTTTGTAAAATTTTCTATAGAAAATTTATCTATAGAAAATTTTAACAAATTTTTTATAGAAACAAAATTTTGACAAAATTTTCTATAGAAATAAAATTTTACAAAATTTTCTATAGATATAATTTTTTTTTTTTTAAATTTTACTGTAAAAACTAAAATTTTGACAAAATTTTCTTTAGAAATATAATTTGTCAAAATTTTATTTCTATAGAAAATTTTGTAAAATTTTCTATAGAAAATTTATCTATAGAAAATTTTGACAAATTTTTATATCTATAGAAAATTTTGTAAAAATTTCTATAGAAAATTTATCTATAGAAAATTTTGTAAAAATTTTATATAGATAGAAAATTTTTAGTTTGAAAAATAATTGTATAATTAGATATTTTGCTGAAATTTTATATCTATAGAAAATTTTGCTGAAATTTTATATTGATACAAAATTCTGTAAAAATTTTATATCTATAGAAAATTTTGGTGAAATTTTATTCGTTTTGTTTTGTTATTGTTGGTTTATTCTTCAATCATTTGTGTTTTTTTATTTCAGCTTAAAACCATGCATTGACTAAACTACATGTGTAGCATAACCAACAGAGGAAAAGTATGACTGTTAAATTTATTTGGGCAAAGCCCTATAGTGGTAATTCCGAAACATCTGTCCATCCAACCGTCAGCTACACTTGTAGTTTAGTCAATGCATGGTTTTAAGCTGAAATCAAAAACAACAATAAAAATTTTATTTCTATAGTAAATTTTGTCAAAATTTTATTTCTATAGAAAATTTTGTCCCATTTTTATTGCTATAGAAGAGATTTAAAAATTTTATTTCTATAGAAAAGAAATTTTTGTCAAAATTTTATTTCTATAGAAAAATGTGTCAAAATTTTATTTCTATAGAAAATTTGGTCAAAATTTTATTTCTATAGAAAATTTTGTCAAAATTTTATTTCTATAGCAAAATGTGTCAAAATGTAACTTCTTTACAAAATTTTCTTAAAATTTTGATTTTTATAGAAAATTTTGTCACAATTTTATTTCTACAATAAAGTTTGACAAAATTTTATATCTATAGAAAATTTTGTAAAATTTTGATTTCTATAGAAAATTTTGTCGCAATTTTATTTCTATAAAAAATTTTGTCACAATTTTATATCTATAGAAATTTTTGCCAAAATTTTGATTTCTATAGAAAATTTTGTCAAAATATTGTTTCTATTGTAAATTTTATCAAAATTTTGTTTCCATAGTAAATTTTGTCAAAATTTTATTTTTATAGAAAATTTTGTCAAAATTTTATTACTATAGCAAATTTTGTCAAAATTTTATTTCTATAGCAAAATGTGTCAAAATTTAACTTCTTAAGAAAATGTTCTTAAAATTTGGATTTTTATAGAAAATTTTGTAACAATTTTATATCTATAGAAAATTTTGCCAAAATTTTTATTTCTATAGTAAATTTTGTCAAAATTTTATTGTCAAAATATTATTTTTATAGTAAATTTTGTCAAATTTTTATTTCTACAGTAAATTTTGTCACAATTTTATTTCTATAGAAAATTTTGTCACATTTTTATTGCTATAGAAGAGTTTGTAAAAATTGTATTTCTATAGCAAATTGTGTAAAAATTTTATTTCTATAGAAAATTGTGTCAAAATTTTATTTCTATAGCAAATTTTGTCAAAATTTAACTTCTTTAGAAAATTTTCTTAAAATTTTGATTTCTATAGAAAATTTGTCACAATTTTATTTCTACAATAAAATTTGACAAAATTTTATATCTATAGAAAATTTTGTAAAATTTTGATTTCTATAGAAAATTTTGTCGCAATTTTATTTCTTTAAAAAATTTTGTCACAATTTTATATCTATAGAAAATTTAGACAAAATATTATTTCTATAGTAAATTTTGTCAAAATTTTATTTCTATAGTATTTAGTCAAAATTTTAGTTCTATAGCAAAATTTGTCAAAATTTAACTTCTTTAGAAAATGTTCTTAAAATTTTGATTTCTATTAAAAATTTTGTAACAATTTTATATCAATAGAAAATTTTTCCAAAATTTTGATTTCTATAGAAAATTTGGTCAAAATATTTTATTATTATTATATTATATTTATTATTATTTCTATAGGAAATTTTGTCAAATATTTTTTTTTTTAGTAAATTTTGTCAAAATTTTATTTCTATAGAAAATTTTGTCACATTTTTATTGCTATAGAAAGTTTTGTCAAAGTTTTATTTCTATAGAAAATTTTGTCTAAATTTTATTTCTATAGCAAAATGTGTCAAAATTTAACTTCTTTAGAAAATGTTCTTAAAATTTTGATTTCTATAGTAAATTTTGTCAACATTTTATTTCTATAGAAAATTGTGTCAAAATTTTATTTCTATAGTAAATTTTGTCAAAATTTTATTTCTATAGCAAATTGTGTCAAAATTTAACTTTTTTAGAAAATTTTCTTAAAATTTTGATTTCTATAGAAAATTTTCTTAAAATTTTGATTTCTATAGAAAATTTTGTCAAAATTTTATATCTATAGAAAATTTTGTAAAATTTTGATTTCTATAGAAAATGTTGTCGCAATTTTATTTCTATAGAAAATTTGGTCAAAATAGTATTTCTATAGAAAATTTTTTTTTCAAATTTTGATTTCTATAGAAAATTTTGTCAAAATTTAGATTTCTATAAAAAAAAAATTTTCTGAAAAATGTTGATTTCTATAGATTTTTTTTAATATTGCTGCGCTTATGATATGTTTTATTGGCTCTAATTTATGTCCCTATTTCCTGCGCAGTCATATGACATGTATAGGACTCTCTCTGCCATTCTGCAGAACTTTTTAAGATCGGACCCCGAAACTTAAATTGAGAAAAGTCTGCGTAAGCTCTTAACTTGTGCACAATTTTGTTTTACGTTTAGTCTTCAAATTTTTTCGGAAGTAATTTTAACATTTCCCCAAAGGTTATTGACCGAAATTTCTTTATAGGCAGAGAAATATTTTGTACACAAAAAAAAATCCACATAACTTCCTTAAGGTAACGATGACAAGGAACAAACACCAGCATTTACGAGAGATAAAATTTGTTTAACATGCCAAAGCAAATACAATATCCAACCCCACCTCCCCTCCCCTGAAATATAGCAAATCTTATGTCATAATCAAATAAATTAATCAATGAAAAAAACACGAAATGCAAAAACAATAAATGAACAAAATGCCAAAAATAATAAAACGTTTGGCAAAAAATACACACACGCGCACAAAAATACAACATTCAGGAATATAATGCTTCCAGCCAGAGTTCAATGAACTCGTGAGCAAAAAGGGAAAGAAAATCTTGATGATACACGGGAGTGAATGAGTAAGAGCAGAGAAATGTTTTGAGTAATACAGTTAACATTACTGATAACAAATAATAGTGATTCCCACCTACTGAGACAAAAGAAAAACACACACACAAAATTAATTTACTCAAATTTATTTGGAAGAGTAACACGCGTTCACAACACATAAATGCCGGCACTGACTTTGCTATAGTTCTTCTTTGCCCCACCAACAAACAAATGAATGTCACAGTCAAGGTCAATGTTCGGCGATTGCCGATGTTGCTGTTTTCACATACACCAAATATCAGATGATTGTTTGCTCAATATACGAGAGTATGAGGTGGATATGAGTTCACATACCAGCTGATGATGGTCTGTCATCAAAAAGAGGAAGATGAACGCATTTATTATAATTTTGTTATAGTCATCCAGAATGAAATAAAAATAAAAAATAAACGCCAGCATATATATGTAGATCTAAAAAGTAATAAATAAACATCATAAAATGGGGAAAATTGTGATGGACTTATAAATTAACCTTAGTTTTATATACGGTAATCTATTCCAAAACCCCATAAAAATTCCCTGAAATAAATCTCTATCGAACCCCAAAATTTGTCATATCATACGAAACTGAAATTTATAATAAAAAAAATTTGGAGTATTTTAAAGAAAGAATATTAAAAAAATCTTAAAAAACTAAATTCACATATATACACAATGGCAAATTCTTAAACATTATATTATTTTTGGGGGAGTGTGAGTCATAAAGACCAGCTGCTGAGTATCCCTCCCCCTTACCCCACTTCAAAATCTCTTTAGTATACTTTTTATCATGGGCGCCTATTGCTCTCTTAACATTTGCTCTTTTCAAATGCTCCAACTAAAACATTCTAAACGAAAAGGCAACGACACCAAACAGCACACATCCCATAGACATCAACAAGAAAAAATCATAACAAGAATGGCTAGGTCGGTCGTTCACCTGCATCAAAGACGACGACGTCAACGACGACAATATACATCAGCTTCTCACTCTCTCTCTCTCTCTCTAATTTGCAACACATACATTGATAGTTCTACAATTCCCCAAGCCCCAATATTGAGTAGTTCTGAAAATGTTCTCTTTCATTCTCTCTCTATAAATTGGGTGCTTGGAGTAAGAGCAAAATATTGGCGTTTTTGCCAACTATTGTGTATGTGTGTGTATCACTTAACACATTCCATTAAAGGGCCAAGATATAAGGTAAAAAATGCCGGTAATTTGATTGTGAAGAGATATAGAGTTGCCAGGGGTACATATTCACAATATAGTTGGAGGAGAAAAGTGTAATTAATCGTTTTTGCTATCACAATAGGCTAAAAGAGTCAAAACATAACGGGATGCAACTTCTCCTAACTTAACCAAACTTAGAGGCGAAAAAATATTTGAAAAATGTTATAATTTGGTTAAGATATAAGTACGAAATTTGGTACCACCGAAAAGTAATGCCAATATGTTTCTAGCTTTAGTTCTTAAAGTTATCCCAAAAAAATCCCTTATTTAAACCGAAATTACCCCACAAAAAACCGACAACATTTTAACTATCCTTTTATTTTATAGTTGAATATTTCTACTTAGGTTTATGGACTAGATTAAAAATAGTCTAAATGATCTACCACTACTCCTAACCTAGCCAAGCCTAGAGGGAAAACAATTAAAATATGCGATAAATTATTTATGATATAGACATTGGTAAGTACGTATTTCTAGGACGAAATTAGGTTCATCTAAAATGAATTCCAGTATTTTACTCTCTCTAGTCCTTAAATTTATCACCTAAATATACCAATTTAAACCGAAATTGCCCGATAAAAATCAATCACCAAAAAATGTTAACTATCTTTATATAAAAATATAAACAAAATTTATGTTTATTTATATTTAAATTTATGGACTAGAATAAAAAAGTAGTAGTTTCTCAAGTAGTTTCCCAGCTTGTGCATGCTGGCCACGGCTGATAAACTTCTTGAGCGGCTCATGGTTAGGTTAGGTTATGTGGCGCCCGATGTATCAGGCTCACTTAGACTATTCAGTCCATTGTGATACCACAGTGGTGAACTTCTCTCTTATCACTGAGTGCTGCCCGATTCCATGTTAAGCTCAATGACAAGGGACCTCCTTTTTATAGCCGAGTCCGAACGGCGTTCCACATTCCAGTGAAACCACTTAGAGAAGCTTTGAAACCCTCAGAAATGTCACCAGCATTACTGAGGTGGGATAATCCACCGCTGAAAAACTTTTTGGTGTTCGGTCGTAGCAGGAATCGAACCCACGACCTCGTGTATGCAAAGCGGGCATGCTAACCATTGCACCACGGTGGATCCCTCATAAAACCTAGACACAGCCGGACTATCGACACTAGGAACTCTAGAGGAGGTAGTTGACACCGTACAATCTACAGGCCATGGTAATCATGACTCAAGACATTTCATTCTAAAGGCGATTCTGGACATCATCTGTCCCGTGAGGGCCACATATACCGAAATACCTAATGAGGATCCATAGAAATTTTTTTAAGACCGCGTACTGATAAGCAAAACAATAAACGGGGCCACCGTGGTGCAATAATTAGCACGTTCGCCTTGCATACACAAACCCAGTTTCGACCGAACACCAAAAAATAAACTTTTTCATCGGTGGATAATCCCCCCTCCGTAATGTTGGTGACATTTTCTGAGTGTTGCAAAAGCTTCTCGAAATGTTGTCACTGCAATATGGAACGCCGTTCGGACCTGGCTATAAAAAGGAGGTCCCTTGTTGGGCAACACTCAGTGATAAGAGAGAAGTTCACCAGACTCAAAACTTTAAGCTAATAGAATACGCAACGACAAAGGCTGTCATGATAACAAAACGATTGAGCCGCCATATGAAAAATATTGGAAGACCACTACCGAGTAAATAGAAGATGGGAACTCATGGAGACTACAAACGGCATAGGGATTTGAAATCTGGGCATCGACAGACCCCAGCAAATAAACGACTATCTTTGCAGAGAATGGCGGGAATGGTCCCAATAGACCTTCAGGCTATTGAGCGGAGACATATCTTTCTTGCCAACCAACCGGGCGCGACAAATCAGACAGGGAACATACAGCGAGAGACAATAGAGAAATGGGGGAACAAGAGAAGATACTGCTGGACACTCCGACTTTTAACAGATATTGAAATATGGCGAAATGGAAAGCACGTCGAAGTAAACTACTTAATAACCCAGATGATATTGGGTCATGGCTATTTTCGTAAATATTTGTACTATAGGGAGAAATGCAGTACAAATATGTAAACATACGAGGAAGAAAACATCGTTGATGATCCGAGCACGCCTTTTCAAATGCAACCGACGGAGAGAATGTCGTTGAGGACCGGAGAATGAGATCGGTTACAAAAGGGACGTTAATTCATGGTCACACCCAAAAAATTAAAGATTTCATACAAATCCTACAAAAAGTTAAATTTTCATATGAAATCCCTCTTTTGCTCATACTTATCTCTTAAACTAACCGTCCTAGAGCGAAAAGGCGTTTAATTCGTGATCACCCACAAAAAATTGAAAATTGCATCCGAATCCTAAAAAAAAATGAAATTTTGTAAATTCTGAAAACATAGAAATTTTTGTATGAAATTTTATGAAAAACTAAGCGACCTAGAGCGAAAAGGAGATTAATTAGTGATGGTCAATCGAATTTGAAGATTACAAATGATCTACTTAAGCCTTGCGATTTTCAAATAGTCAATTAGCCGATTTTTTCCCAGAGAAAAATTGGTTCTCTTCCTCTCTTTGCTTTCGATATTCTCTTAATAACCTTCCATTATTTAATTAGTTAAACATGGACCACCAAATCCCACCAACCAAAGTATCCAATTAAAAAATGTTTTCCCTTGTAATGGAAAAAATAGCCAATTTGGGGGGTTGAAATCCCCAATACTGGCAGCTCTGGCCGCATACATGAGTGGTTGGGGTTTTGTGTTTTTCTTTTTGTTTCTCCAGAGTTTAATGACATTTTGTGGTGGCATTTGTTTATATTCTTTATGGGTATATTTCCTACTATGCAATATTTTCAAATTGTTGGTTTATTTAAGAGAGTGCGAGAGAGAGCATAAGTGAGGGCACTTAGTATACTCAGTACTCAAAGTTAAAGTAACCAACTCATAATATTTGCGTTCGTTTTTCTTTTTTGCTCTGCTGGTACTGAGAGAAGAGTAGACCAAAGTCTGAACAGTTCATTTCAACGTTTGTTTGGATTTTGCTGATAATTTAAGTTTATTGGCTTTTCACACTGGCCACTGTGACTGGGGCTTGAGTTCGTTTGCTGGCTGTTTGGATTGCCCATGCAATCATTCTGGTTAGCTGGTTTAAAAAGAACAGCTTTTTCATTGCTTTTTGTTTTTTTTTTTTTTGGTAAATTATGAAATTTTGCTTTCAATTTGCTAATGTGAATGAACCGTTTTTTTTTGCATTTGTTAATTGCTGTCATTTATTTTTAAAACGAAAACATGATTATTCAAGCATTATATTTATAATTTTGTAATATTTTTTATGGTCATCTCTGTCTTTAAATAAATTGGATTTAATTTTTTTTTATTTCTTGAATTCAAGATAGCCAGGGAAATTTAAAAGAAAAAATAATTTCTTTCATTTATCAGAATGGGAAAACTTTAGGCCCTCTCTTTCACGGCTGTTACTGGTGCCAAAATAATCTACCAAAATGTGAACCAAATTTTTGAAGTTTTCTGATCCAAGTTTTGTGGTTTTATGAACAAAAAAAGTTTTTTTTTTATTCGAAAGAAATGTGAACCTTTTGTCACAATTTCTATAGAAAATTTTTATCATAATTTTATTACTATAGAAAATTTTTATCATCATTTTATTTCTATCGAATATTTTGTCACAATTTTATTTCTATAGGAAATTTTGTCAACATTTTATTTCTATAGAAAATTTTGTCAAAATTTTATTTCTACAGAAAATTTTGTCAAGATTTTATTTCTACAGAAAATTTTGTCAAAATTTTATTTCTACAGAAAATTTTGTCAAAATTTTATTTATATAGAATATTTTATCAAAATTTTATTTCTATAGAAAATTTTGTCAAAATTTTATGCTATAGAAAATTTTGCCAAAATTTTATTTCTATAGAAAATTTCGGAATTACCGAATTCCTCATCAGCACCCTCTACTTGCAGCAAAACTATCAACCAATAATCAGAATAAATTCAGGCAGTTCAATAAACCCAAGGTGAACCACACTTGAACCTTCCCAAAAAAGGTTTATGATAGGCGGCTTATGCCGAAATAAATTCATACAAACAAATAAATTCAAATTTATCAAAATCTTCTATACAACATTTTGTCAAAAATTTATGCTTTAGAACATTTTGTCACAATGTCAATTTCTATAGAAAATTTTGTCAACATTTTATTTCTATAGAAAAATTTGTCAACATTTTATTTCTATAGAAAATTTTGTCAAAATTTTATATCAAAATGTTATTTATATAAAAATTTTCCAAAATTTATTTCTAAAGAAAATTTTGTCAAAATTTTATCTCTAAAAAATTTTGTAAAAATTTTATTTCTATAGAAAATTTTGTAAAAATTTTATTTCTATAGAAAATTTTGTAAAAATTTTATTTCTATAGAAATTTTTGTAAAAATTTTATTTCTATAGAAAATTTTGTAAAAATTTTATTTTTGTAGAAAATTTTGTCAACATATTATTTCTATAGAAAATTTTGTCAACATTTTATTTCTATAGAAAATTTTATCAAAATTTTATTTCTATAGAGACTTTTGTCAAAATTTTATTTCCATAGAAAATTTTGTCTGAATTTTATTTCTATAGAAAATTTTGTCAAAATTTCGTTTCTACAGAAAATTTTATCAAAATTTTATGCTATAGAAAATTTTATTTCTATAGAAAATTTTGTCAAAATTTTATGCTATAGAAAATTTTGCCAAAATTTTATATCTATAGAAAATTTCGGAATTAACGAATTCCTCATCAGCATCCTCTACTTGCAGCAAAACTATCAAAATATTCTCAGAATAAATTCAGGCAGTTCAAAAAACCCAAGGTGAACCACACTTGAACCTTCCGAAAAAAGGTTTATAATAGGCGGCTTATGCCGAAATAAATTCATACAAACAAATAAATTCAAATTTATCAAAATCTTCTATACAACATTTTGTCAAAAATTTATAGAAAATTTTGTCAAAATTTTATTTCTATAGAAAATTTTGTCAAAATTTTATATCAAAATGTTATTTATGTAGAATAATTTGCCAAAATTTATTTCTAAAGAAAAATTTGCCAAAATTTATTTCTAAAGAAAATTTTGTAAAAATTTTATTTCTATAGAAAATTTTGTCAAAATTTTATTTCTATAGAAAATTTTGTCAAAATTTTATTTCAATAGAAAATTTTGTCAAAATTTTATTTCAATAGAAAATTTTGTCAAAATTTTATTTATATAGAAAATTTTGTCAACATTTTATTTCTATAAAAAATTTTGTCAACATTTTATTTCTTAGAAAATTTTGTCAACATTTTATTTCTATAGAAAATGTTGTCCAAATTTTATTTCTAAAGAACATCTTGTCAAAATTTTATTCCTATATAAAACTTTATCAAAATAGAAAATTTTTCCACAATTTTATATCTAAAGAACATTTTGTCAAAAATTTATTTCTATAGAAAATTTTGTCAAATTTTATTTCTGTAGAAAATTTTATCAAAATTTTATTTCTATAGAAAATTTGGTCAAAATTAATTTCTATAGAAAATTTTTCAAAATTTTAGTTCTATAGAATATTTTGTCAAAATTTTATTTCTATAGAAAATTTATCAAAATTTTATTTCTATAGAAAATGTTGTCAAAATTTTATTTCTATAGAAAATTTTGTCAAAATTTTATGCTATAGAAAATTTTGCCAAAATTTTATTTCTATAGAAAATTTCGGAACTAACGAATTCCTCATCAGCATCCTCCACTTGCAGCAAAACTATCAAAATATTCTCAGAATAAATTCAGGCAGTTCAATAAACCCAAGGTGAACCACACTTGAACCTTCCGCAAAAAGGTTTATGATAGGCGGTTTATGCCGAAATAAATTCATACAAACAAATAAATTCAAATTTATCAAAATCTTCTATACAACATTTTGTCAAAAATTTATAGAAAATTTTGTCAAAATTTTATTTGTATAAAAAATTTTGTCAAAATTTTATTTCTATAGAAAATTTTGTCAAAATTTTATATCAAAATGTTATTTATGTAGAATAATTTGCCAAAATTTATTTCTAAAGAAAAATTTGCCAAAATTTATTTCTAAAGAAAATTTTGTAAAAATTTTATTTCTATTGAAAATTTTGTCAAAATTTTATTTCTATAGAAAATTTTGTCAAAATTTTATTTCAATAGAAAATTTTGTCAAAATTTTATTTATATAGAAAATTTTGTCAACATTTTATTTCTATAAAAAATTTTGTCAACATTTTATTTCTATAGAAAATTTTGTCCAAATTTTATTTCTATAGAAAATGTTGTCCAAATTTTATTTCTAAAGAACATTTTGTCAAAATTTAATTTCTATAGAAAATGTTGTCAAAATTGTATTTCTATAGAAAAATTTGCCAAATTTTATTTCTATAGAAAATTTCGGAATTGCCGAATTCCTCATCAGCATCCTCTACTTGCAGCAAAACAATCAACATATCGTCAGAATAAATTCAGGCAGTTCAATAAACCCAAGTTGAACCACACTTGAACCTTCCCAAAAAAGGTTTATGATAGCCGGCTTATGCCGAAATAAATTCATACAAACAAATAAATTCAAATTTATCAAAATTTTCTATACAAAATTTTGTCAAAAATTTATAGAAAACTTTATATCAAAATGTTATTTATGTAGAAAAATTTGCCAAAATTTATTTCTAAAAAAAAAATTGCCAAAATTTATTTCTGAAGAAAATTTTGTAAAAATTTTATTTCTATAGAAAATTTTGTCAACATTTTATTTCTATAGAAAATTTTGTCAAAATTTTATTTCTATAGAAAATTTTGTCAACATTTTATTTCTATAGAAAATTTTGTCAAAATTTTATTTCTATAAAAAATTTTGTCAACATTTTATTTCTATAGAAAATTTAGTCCAAATTTTATTTCAATACAAAAATTTGTCAAAATTTTATTTCTATAAAAAATTTTGTCAAAATTGTATTTCTATGGAAAACTTTGTCAAAATTTTATTTCTATCGAAAATTTTGTCAAAATTTTATATCTAAAGAACATTTTGTCAAAAATTTATTTCTATAGAAAATTTTGTCAAAATTTAGTTTCTATAGAAAATTTGATCAAAATTTTATTTCTATAGAAAATGTTGTCAAAACTTTATTTCTATAGAAAATTTGGTCAAAATTTTATTTCTATAGAAAATTTTGTTAAAATTTTATTTCTGTAGAAAACTTTGCCAAAATTTTATTTTTGTAGAAAATTTTATCAAAATTTTATTTCTATAGAAAATTTGGTCAAAATTAATTTCTATAGAAAATTTTTCAAAATTTTAGTTCTATAGAATATTTGGTCAAAATTTTATTTCTATAGAAAATTTGGTCAAAATTAATTTCTATAGAAAATTTTTCAAAATTTTAGTTCTATAGAAAATTTTTCAAAATTTTATTTCTATAGAAAATTTTTCAAAATATTATTTCTATAGAAAATTTTGTCAAAATTTTATTTCTATAGAAAATTTTGTCAAAATTGTATTTCTATAGAATATTTTGTCAAAATTTTATTTCAGTAGAAAATTGTGTCAAAATTTTATTTCTATAGAAAATTTTGCCAAAATTGTATCTCATATTTGTTGTTTCGATCTCAGCTTTAAAACCATTGCGTTGACTAAACTACAAGTGTAGCTTAACCAACAGAGGAAAAGAATGTTTGTCAAATTTATTTGGGCAAAGCCCTATAGACTGCAAGATGGTTGGATGGACACACGTTTCGGAATTACCGAATTCCTCATCAGCATCCTCTACTTGCAGCAAAACTATCAACCAATTATCAGAATAAATTCAGGCAGTTCACTAAACCCAAGGTGAACCACACTTGAACCTTCCGAAAAAAAGGTTTATGATAGCCGGCTTATGCCGAAAAAATTCATACAAACAAATAAATTAAAATTTATCAAAATTTTCTATACAAAATTTTGTCAAATTTTGTCACAATTTTATATCTATAGAAAATTTTGTCAAAATGCTATATCAAAATGTTAATTATATAGAAACATTTTCCATAATTTATGTCTATAGAAAATTTTGTCAAAGTTTTATTTCTATAGAAAATTTTCTCAAAATTTTATATCCAAATGTTATTTATATAGAAAAATTTGCCAAAATTTATTTCTATAGAAAATTTTGTCAACATTTTATTTCTATAGAAAATTCTGTCAAAATTTTATTTCTAAAGAAAATTTTGTCAACATTTTATTTCTATCGAATATTTTGTCAAAATTTTATTTCTGTAGAAAATTTTGTCAAAATTTTATTTCTATAGAAAATTTTGTCAAAATTTTATTTCTATAGAAAATTTTGTCAAAATTTTATTTCTATAGAAAATTTTGTCAAAATTGTGTTTCTATAGAAAATTTTGTCAAAATTGTATTTCTATAGAAAATTTTGTCAAAATTGTATTTCTATAGAAAATTTTGTCAACATTTTATTTCTATAGAAAATTTTGTCAAAATTTTATTTCTGTAGAAAATTTTGTCAAAAATTTATTGCTATAGAAAATTTTGTCAAAATTGTATTTTGTCAACATTTTATTTCTATAGAAAATTCTGTCAAAATTTTATTTCTAAAGAAAATTTTGTCAACATTTTATTTCTATCGAATATTTTGTCAAAATTTTATTTCTGTAGAAAATTTTGTCAAAATTTTATTTCTATAGAAAATTTTGTCAAAATTTTATTTCTATAGAAAATTTTGTCAAAATTTTATTTCTATAGAAAATTTTGTCAAAATTTTATTTCTATAGAAAATTTTGTCAAAATTGTGTTTCTATAGAAAATTTTGTCAAAATTGTATTTCTATAGAAAATTTTGTCAAAATTGTATTTCTATAGAAAATTTTGTCAACATTTTATTTCTATAGAAAATTTTGTCAAAATTTTATTTCTGTAGAAAATTTTGTCAAAAATTTATTGCTATAGAAAATTTTGTCAAAATTGTATTTTGTCAACATTTTATTTCTATAGAAAATTCTGTCGAAATTTTATTTCTAAAGAAAATTTTGTCAACATTTTATTTCTATCGAATATTTTGTCAAAATTTTATTTCTGTAGAAAATTTTGTCAAAATTTTATTTCTATAGAAAATTTTGTCAAAATTTTATTTCTATAGAAAATTTTGTCAAAATTTTATTTCTATAGAAGATTTTGTCAAAATTTTATTTCTATAGAAAATTTTGCCAAAATTTATTTCTAAAGAAAATTTTGTAAAAATTTTATTTCTATAGAAAATTTTGCCAAAATTTATTTCTAAAGAAAATTTTGTAAAAATTTTATTTCTATAGAAAATTTTGTCAAAATTTTATGCTATAGAAAATTTTGTCAAAATTTTATTTCTATAGAAGATTTTGTCAAAATTTTATTTCCATAGAAGATTTTGTCAAAATTTTATTTCTACAGAAAATTTTGCCAAAATTTATTTCTAAAGAAAATTTTGTAAAAATTTTATTTCTATAGAAAATTTTGTCAAAATTTTATGCTATAGAAAATTTTGTCAACATTTTATTTCTATAGAAAATGTTTATTTCTATAGAATATTTTGTCAAAATTTTATTTCTATAAAAATTTTGTCAAAATTTTATTTCTATAGAAAATGTTGTCAAAATTTTGTCAAAATTTTATTTCTATAGAAAATTTTGTCAAAATTTATTTCTAAAGAAAATTTTGTAAAAATTTTATTTCTATAGAAAATTTTGTCAAAATTTTATGCTATAGAAAATTTTTTCAAAATTTTATTTCTATAGAAAATGTTTATTTCTATAGAATATTTTGTCAAAATTTTATTTCTATAAAAATTTTGTCAAAATTGTATTCCTATATAAAACTTTATCAACATTTTATTTCTATAGAAAATTTTGTCAAAATTTTATTTTTAATTATTTGGCAGAATTCTACCAACTGTGGCAACCGTGCTCTCTTTCCCCTGGCACTATTCTTTCTCGATTTAAGTTTATTTCCTGTTGTTGTTGTTGTTTCAATGTTCCATCTAATTGCCCAATGTACTTTTTTCTTCTTCCTTATTGTTTTGCTTCTACTACTGTGGGTGCTTCTTCTTTTCTTCCTGGTTTATGTTGTGGTTGTTGTTGTTGTTGCTGTCTTTGCGAGTTTAACTCTGCTGACTGCATACGTTAAATGTGTGTTAGCCGCGGTCATTCACATTAAACGTGTGTGCCCTTTTTCTGTTGCGAGTACGACGCGACTTCAACAAATTCTCCTCGTGTTTGCTTCGTTGGTCTACGGTGGCTATGCCTTCGGTTTATGTTGCATGCTAATTTTTCGTATTGCCCATTTACCTCGTCCTTGTCTCTAACAACTGTCTCTTTTGGTTTTCTCCCAAAGTTAGCATTAATAGGATTTTTATGATGGCCGTTGTATCGCATTGTATATGCGCGCGCTTTTTTATTGGAGTTGTAAAAGAAGTCGGTGCAAATATTCACATTGTACATAGTAGGGATGTCATTACAGACATTCAGGATTGTAAATACACATCAATGGGCAAAAAAATGAATGGATGAAATTGCAGGAAAGGAGTCGTCTTATGTTCACATCGACCAAATGGAGTTGCTGTTGGTGTTAGCTCAGTAAGATGTTTCCCAATAAGAAACCTTGAACTTCCCTCACAGTAAGCAGAACTGTTCGATTCTACGTTTAGCTTCCTTCTACATTTGGCGATTGTGTAATTCGTGTTTCTTATATTTTTTCTTTTTCACCAGATTAATAATGCATTAATGCTGTAATCTATCATGGATGATACATGCATTACAGAGGAACAAATTTAATAACTATCATTTGCCGGAGGATTATAAAATCGAGAATGCTCTGTAAGCGATGATTCTCACCTTGTTTCTGGCCGGGATTGGTTGTAGAAGAGCGTCTCCAACGAATCATAACCACCAAATAACCACGAGGCTCCTAAAATCCTAATTGCTTTGTAGGAGAGTATGCTATCCAGGGAATCGGAGTGGGTTCATCTTGTAATAATACCTGTTGTTGTTGTTCCAGAAGTGTTATTGTGAATGTAAACCTTAGTTGACCAAATTGTTTACCTTTTATCAATCCGAGTATAACTCAAAATCCCGACAGGAGAGCATGACTATTGGAATCTTGTGTAGCAAAGTAATGCTCATTGATGGCTCCCTATTCGTACTAGGTAAGCATCGAACTGTCCAGCCATCTCATGGAGATATCTAATACTGTCAATCAGCGTCAATTGACCTCATCGCAAACAACCTTTTATCAGCCCGAGTATAACTCAAGATCCGAGGATAGCTCAGAATCTCGTAAGAGAGCATGGCTATTGGAATCCTGTATAGCAAAGTAATGCTCATCGATGGCTTCCTATTTATACTAGGTAAGCATGGAGCTGCCCAGCCATCTCTTGGTGACATCTAAAATCAGCGTCACTTTTTCTTATCGCAAGGTCCTCTGTAAGCAAGTATGTTCCCTCACCATGGCATCAAATTGGGGCTCACGTAAGCTGTGTAAATAGTCACTGCTAGGTTAAGTTGAAAGTAGAACCAAGTACCATCTAACATAAGTACCAATATATCCAGCCATCTCATTGAGATGTTTACGATTGCCATTCACTATTTCCGATTTCAGCTTCCCAATATTCGTATGATCTTCAGTACACAAGTATTCTCATCATGACATGAGGACAGTGGACAGTGGACCCTTCACAATAGGTATAGTAACTATTAACTTCCGTGTGATACCATAGGTAGTGAACTTCTCTCCTATCAATGAGTGTTACCCATTTTATGTTTAGTTCAATGACAATAAACTTCCTTTTATAGTAGATTCCGAACGGCGTTTCACTTTACCGTCGGAGGTACGTTTAGGTTAAGTTGAAAAGAGGTCAGGTTTCCTGTGCCTGACACAGATTCATCTGGGCCAGTAATTGGTTTATTGTTTGTTATAAGATCCTTGCAAGGCTAGTACTTACCAATGGCTTCCTTCTCATACCAGGCAAGTGTCAAAATCTCCAGATATCTCATACAGATATTTGCGACAGCAAACTTGCTATTTTCCACTTCGAGACGAAGATTATTTTCCACTTATTAATCACTGACTAGTTACAGCGTCACTCGCTCTCTTCGCAAGGACCTCCGTAAGGAGTCAACGAAGTGAATAGGTAGGTTAGGTATAGTGGCAGCCCGATATTTCTGGCTCACTTAAACTATTCAGTCCATTGTGATACCACAGTGGTGAACTTCTCTCTTATCACTGAGTGCTGCCCGAGTCTGTGTTAAGCTCAATGACAAGGGACATCCTTTTTATAGCCGAACGTCGTTCAGAACACTCAGAAATGTCACCAGCATTACCAGGGTGGGATAATCCACCGCTGAAAAACTTTTTGGTGTTAACTCGAAAATGGGTTTGAACCCACGATCCTGTGTATGCAAGGCGGACATGCTAAACATTGCGCCACGGTGGTTCCGAAGTGAATAGGTAAATATTCTAAGTTTTCGTTGGAAATGGGAACTAGCTGAGTCATCGCACTTCCGTCCGTTGCCTAGTAGCTCTAGTGTGCATCCATTCAAATCATCACGGATGGCTTCCATAGGCCCTGAGTTCCCTACATCAAGTTCCCTTAGTAGTTTTAGATAATTTCAATATAGCATTAGCCTTTACGTTCTCTCGTTAATCTTCAACGTGTTCGGATGCTCTAACCCGTCCTATTCCTCGTGTTCTTCTTGTATTCCACTTCCTTAACGAATTTCATAATTTTTCCCATTCCCTGTTTTCTAGCCGGACCAAGTTTTGAATTGCCACTTTCCCATATGACAAAATCTATTACTCCTGAAAATACGCAGTGACACAGGTAGTGTTCTCAGGTCTCCGAAGCCTAACTACACTTCTTACATACCATATTTTCCGCTAATTCTAATCAGCTCTAGGTGACAGGTGGTCATAATGCCTACAGCACTCCAGTAAAAATATAGATGACAAGGATTCATGAACACCACAGCCCTCCAGTCATCGTACTCTTCTTCGGTGGTTCTCAACTTTTAGGATTGTTATTTGGATACTTGCAGTGTAGTGACAAAGGTAGTGCTCAAATGTCTCGTGATTCCACTCGGAATAGGAAGGACTTCATAACTCCCACATCGCTCCTATCATCGTGCTCACTTTCGGGAGTTTCCCATTATTTTCGAAAGAGGAATTGCTCAACGGCCTCCTAATATTCACAACATTCCCCTGTATTCTTCATTTTCCGCTACTCCTATTTAACTCAAGATGACAGGCGATCGTTATTCCTACAGGGCTTCAGTCATTGTACCCGTCTGCAATGGTGTCCTACTATTTTTTGATTTGGGTCACTCTAGGAATTTTACACAGGTGTTGTTCACAACACTCCGTGGAGCCACCGTGGTGCAATGGTTAGCATGCCTGTCGTGGGTTTGATTCCTGCTTCGCCCGAACACCAAAAAGTTTTTCAGCGGTGGATTATCCCACCTCAGTAATACCGGTGACATTTCTGAGGGTTTCAAAGCTTCTCTAAGTGGTTTCACTGCAATGTTCGGACTCGGCTATAAAAAGGAGGTCCCTTGTCATTGAGCTTAACATGGAATCGGGCAGCACACAGTGATAAGAGAGAAGTTCACCAATTTGGTATCACAATGGACTGAATAGTCTAAGTGAGCCTGATACATCGGGCTGCCACCTAACCTAACAACACTCCTTTCACTACTCGTCAAAGCCATCCTGTAATCGTACGCTCCTTTACTAGTTCCATATGGATGGCTTCTATAGGTTTCCGTTTCCTAAATCGATTTCCCTTCATCTCTTAGATCGTATTAACATGGAATTACCCATTACGCAGAAAAGCGTCTAATCCACGTATCCGTTCTCTTAACGAATTCCTTAATTTGCTTCCGTGAGAGCAGAGCAATGACACAGATCCCCTTATCTTCACAACACTCGGTACATAATTCATCTTTCGATGTTCATAATCATGTTCATGTGGCCATAATTCCTTAAATATCCTACTCCCCTACAATTTTTTTTATTTGGGTCATTCTAGGGTAGTGAAACAGATTGTGCTCAAAGTGTTCCTAATTCTCAAGACACTCCTTATATATTTCTTCTTCCGCAACTTTTATTCAATTCTAAGATTTTCACATCCCTCGAAATCGTAATCTCAGAAGTTCCTCTACGATTTGGTTTATTTGGGACACTCAAGACATTTCTTCTTCCGCGACTCTTATTCAAATCTAGGATTTTCACATCCCTCGAAATCGCAATCTCAGAAGTTCCCCTACGATTTGGTTTATTTGGGACACTCCAGTGCAGTGATACAGATCTTTCTATCTTCACAACACTCCCAACATACTTCATCTTCTCCAGGTCATATTCAACTCTAATTGACATTGGAGGGACTAGAGAGTCATATAAGATGGACGGCGGATGCAGCATTTTTCAAGCGGAGATATTTGTCATTGCAAAAACTGCAGAACTCCTGTTGACCAGGCTGATATTCAGATGCGATAACAGCTTCTTCATTGACAGTCAGGCAGCAATATAGACCTTGGGTAATACGAACATAACATCGAAGGTAGTCAGCCGCTGTAGTAGAGAGCTTAGAGCTCTGACTGAACAGCATAATATTACTGTGTGATGGGACCTGAACATTATGGAATAATGGGTAATGAGGTGTCAGAAGAAGGCGCAGGCGGCACCAATAACATCGTTTTGGAAGTTTTTCCCCGGCAATTTTTTAATATTTATAGAGTCAATGTAAAATACAATGATTTATGGAAAGGCTATTGGGCTTCCTCTGCGGGCTGTGAGAAATCCAAATTGATGTGGCTCCACAATAGTAGTAAGAACTCTGGATTCCTAATGGTGACACATAGAGAGACCAATAATAGGCATCATAACAGGGCATAAACCATTGGAAAGCACATGGCAAAGATTGGATTAATAGCCGATAATATTTGTAGATGGTACCTGGACCCGGAGGCAACGGAAGACCCCTACCATTTTCTATGCCAGTATGCGGCATTATCGTTTAGAAGAAACAAGATACTGGGTTCCTTTTTTTCAGGATATTACTGATGTCCGGGACTGTACTTGCCTTAATCAAGGCTACTGAATGGAAGACCTAGAAAACTCGTTCGGAAACGTAAATATGATGGGATGACTCCTGACGGATGAAGAGGATGTATCAGGCTCACTTAGACTATTCAGTCCATTGTGATACCACATTGGTGAACAGGGAGAGCTTAGAAACATCCTTATCCTCAGAACACTCCCTAAAGGGTGATACTGTCAAACTTTGGTCAATATAAACTGAACACCCCTAATTTTGAAGGTGTGTGTGTGTGTAGAATGTTGCTCCTATTTTGATTTTGGAATTCACTCTTCAGTTGTCAAAATGCCGTCCAAGCAAGAAGAGCAGCGTATCAAAATTTTGCTCGCGCATCGCGAAAATCCGAGCTACTCGCACGCAAAGCTGGCAAAATCGCTAAAATTTGCCAAATCAACCGTTACAAATGTAATTAAAGTGTTTGGGGAACGTTTGTCGACAGCCAGGAAGTCTGGATCGGGGGGAAATCGAAAACCGGAAGCCGCTGAGACGACAAAGAGAGTTGCCGGTAGTTTCAAGCGAAACCATAACCTCTCTCCGAGATGCCGAAAATAAGCTGGGTGTATCGTCTACAACCGTGCATCGAGCCAAAAAACGAGCCGGACTATCGACTTACAAGAAGGTAGTGACTCCAAATCGCGATGATAAACAAAATACGACGGCTAAAGCGCGATCCCGGAGCCTGTACACGACGATGCTGACGAAGTTTGACTGCGTGGTAATGGACGACGAAACCTACGTCAAAGCCGACTACAAGCAGCTTCCGGGACAGGAGTTTTATACGGCAAAAGGAAGGGGAAAGGTAGCAGATATTTTCAAGTACATAAAACTGTCAAAGTTCGCAAAGAAATATCTGGTTTGGCAAGCCATCTGTGGCTTGAAAAGCAGCATTTTCATAGCTTCCGGGACTGTCAACCAAGAAATTTACGTGAAAGAGTGTTTGAATAAACGTCTGCTGCCTTTCCTGAAGAAACACGGTTGTTCCGTACTGTTTTGGCCGGATTTGGCATCTTGCCATTACGGTAAAAAGGCCATGGAGTGGTACGCCGCCAACAACGTGCAGGTGGTTCCCAAGGACAAGAACCCTCCCAACACGCCAGAGCTCCGCCCAATTGAGAAATACTGGGCTATTGTCAAGCGGAACCTAAAGAAGACCAAAAAGGACGAGCAGCAGTTCAAAGCAAACTGGCTTTCTGCGGCGAAGAAGGTGGACAAGGTGGCTGAACAAAATCTGATGGCAGGTGTCAAGCGTGAGGCCCGGCAATTCGGATTTGGAAAAGCGAAAGCCTAACTGAATATTTTTCCTGAATTTTATACTAATTGAACTTGAAAAAGAAATTTAATTTGATTTTTTAAATAAACGATTTCACCGATTTACACGCGTTTTCCCTTGACCAAATTTTGACCGTATCACCCTTTAAGTACTACTACTTTCCACTTTCTCCTGGAATCTGTAACAAAGTTGCTGATTATACTAACTCATCTACCATGCAGTTTACTGATAAGTACTTACATCGAGGCAATGTGAATATTAGGTGAATATTGCACTACTCAGCCATCTTTTTGAGAAATTTGGGACTATCAGTGGTAGAAATGCAAGACCTTGCGGTCATAAGATTTTATTATGGATTGCTAGTCTGCGAATGTATTTCATCATTAACTTTCCAAGATTTTTCAGTTTCTTAAACATTGCCCAATGTTATACAATGTAGCTTAATGACTTAGAATCCCATTCTCATATGGCATCTCTTGTATCCAACCATCTAACCGCTTGTGAATGGAAGCGAAAGAATCATATAGAATTTCTTTTCCTGATTACTTGTAAGCCATTATTGTTGTCACTACGTTGGTAGGGTCAATGTTTAGTGGATATTTCTTTTCTCTTTCGACTTGGACTGGGTGTGGAGTTGTGTTAGGGAAATTAGAATATTTTGATAGGAGTTTCTTTCCACCCCATTCCAATAGCATGTATTCGCTGAATACGTCGTTCATGGTGCTCCGTCATGACAGTTAATGATTAATGTTGTGTCGTTTGGTATTGGAGAGAGACGGAGAAAGGGGCTAGGGACTTTGTGCACAAATGCTACAGTGACAAGTTAATTTCAAGAAATATTTTCCAGATTAACTATGCACTAGGGAATGAACAAATAGGCATTACTATTGATTAGTTTGTGGCCGCGTTGGCTAGTTCAAAAAGAAGAAGTTTCTTTGATGGTAGTCTGGTATTGTTATCGCGGTAATAGAAATTTTTTCATTCAGAAATGATTTGATAAGATACCCTTTTCTCGTACCCACAATATCCCATGGAATCGGGCAGCTCTCAGTGATAAGACAGAAGTTCACCACTGTGGTATCACAATGAACTGAATAATCTAAGTGAGCCTGATACATCAGGCTGCCATCTAACCTATATGCCAACCACAATTCCATGTTGAGTACATCGGTTCTCACCTTATCACCGAAATAAAGTAGCATTGGCCGCGGTCAATATTGAGATGGAGGACTACTTTGGATCTCCAGCATCTCTGACACTTGGAATTCTAACATTGCATCGCTACTTCATATGCAGGAGATTCAGACTTATTCCGCAAACAACCCTCCTGCTCCGAGTATATTGGTTTTTACCTTATCACCGAAGAAAAGCAGTGCAGGAATCAGTTCGTACTTAAATGGAGTACCGCTTGAGAATTCTAGCATTTGGTTGCTACTCCATATGAAATAGTCAGTCACGTACCTCTAACGACCCTACTACTCTGAGCATTTTGGTTCTTTCTCAGTTACAAAAATTTAACACGATTAGCAGAGAGAAAAAAAACACAAGAGAACGAAACTGTGAGGCGAAATTGCGTCAGTAGGTGGCAGTCATGAGGAAAATTTCTCTAATATCATGCAGTTTTTGTCGGCACTTCTCCCATACGGTTTGTGTCGGCGTCACCCAGTTCAGTTTTCCGCCGACTTTACGAAACGTAAAGAAAATAGGATTTAAAACCTACTTTGTAGTAACAAATGTTCTTTTTTCATAAATATTTTCATTCCATTAATTTTTTTGGCAGACAATGCCTTTATAAACAACGACCAACGATTTCGCCTTATCGCCGAAATTAAGCAGCGTTGGGCACAGTTGGTACTTGGATGGAGGACCTCTTTAGATTTCTAGAATTTGGTTGCTACTTCCTATGCAATACTTAGTCTTCTTCCGCTAACGACCGATCACCGAAATTAAGCAGCATTCGACGCAGTTAGTAATTAGATGTAGGGCCGTTTGAGATATCGATCACCAAATCGGGAGCATTAAATGGAGGATTTCTTGGAATTTCTAGGTCTCTCTTAGATGAAGGACCGCTTTCCCCAACAACCATGCAGATCTGAGTACATCTGCTCTCGCCTTCTCGCCGAAATTAAGTAGAGTTGGGCGCGGATGGTACTTAGATGGAGGACCGCTTGATATTTCTAGTATGTGGTTGCTACTTAATATACTTAGTCTTCTTCTGTTAACGACTAAAGGGTGATACGGTCAAAATTTGGTCAAGGGAAAACGCGTGTAAATCGGTGAAATCGTTTATTTAAAAAATCAAATTAAATTTCTTTTTCAAGTTTAATTAGTATAAAATTCAGGAAAAATATTCAGTTAGGCTTTCGCTTTTCCAAATCCGAATTGCCGGGCCTCACGCTTGACACCTGCCATCAGATTTTGTACAGCCACCTTGTCCACCTTCTTCGCCGCAGAAAGCCAGTTTGCCTTGAACTGCTGCTCGTCCTTAGCAGTTTTTTGGTCTTCTTTAGGTTCCGCTTGACAATAGCCCAGTATTTCTCAATTGGGCGGAGCTCTGGCGTGTTGGGAGGGTTCTTGTCCTTGGGAACCACCTGCACGTTGTTGGCGGCGTACCACTCCATGGCCTTTTTACCGTAACGGCAAGATGCCAAATCCGGCCAAAACAGTACGGAACAACCTTGTTTCTTCAGGAAAGGCAGCAGACGTTTATTCAAATACTCTTTCATGTAAATTTCTTGGTTGACAGTCCCGGAAGCTATGAAAATGCTGCTTTTCAAACCACAGGTACAGATAGCTTGCCAAACCAGATATTTCTTTGCAAACTTTGACAGTTTTATGTACTTGAAAATATCTGCTACCTTTCCCCTTCCTTTTGTCGTATAAAACTCCTGTCCCGGAAGCTGCTTGTAGTCGGCTTTGACATAGGTTTCGTCGTCCATTACCACGCAGTCAAACTTTGTCAGCATCGTCGTGTACAGCCTCCGGGATCGCGCTTTGGCCGTCGTATTTTGTTTATCATCGCGATTTGGAGTCACTACCTTCTTGTAAGTCGATAGTCCGGCTCGTTTTTTGGCTCGATGCACGGTTGTAGACGATACACCCAGCTTATTTGCGGCATCTCGGAGAGAGAGGTTAGAGTTTCCCTTCAAACTACCGGCAACTCTCTTTGTCGTCCCAGCGGCTTCCGGTTTTCGATTTCCTCCCGATCCAGACTTCCAGGCTGTCGACAAACTTTCCCCAAACACTTTAATTACATTTGTAACGGTTGATTTGGCGACTTTTAGCGATTTTGCCAGCCTTGCGTGCGAGTAGCTCGGATTTCCGCGATGCGCGAGCAAAATTTTGATACGCTGCTCTTCTTGCTTGGACGGCATTTTGACAACTGAAGAGTGAATTCCAAAATCAAAATAGGAGCAACATTCTACACACACACACCTTCAAAATGAGGGGTGTTCATGCAAAATTGAAAGAAATACGTCAAGTTTATATTGACCAAATTTTGACCGTATCACCCTTTATATTGCGTTGAGTACAACAATTCTTCCCCTGATCTCCGAAATTAAACAGATTTTGGCGCATTAAATGGAGGATTGCTTGGAATTTCAAGGGCGCAGTTAGTACTTCGATGGAAGACCATTAAAGATTTCTACTATTTGGTCGCCACTTCATTTGCAGTAGACTGTCTTCCATCGCCAACAACAATACTACTCTAGTCATTTGCCATCCGAACCCCGTATTTAGTACTTCGGCGTATCAAAATTTTGCTCGCGCATCGCGGAAATCCGAGCTACTCGCACGCAAGGCTGGCAAAATCGCTAAAAGTCGCCAAATCAACCGTTACAAATGTAATTAAAGTGTTTGGGGAAAGTTTGTCGACAGCCAGGAAGTCTGGATCGGGAGGAAATCGAAAACCGGAAGCCGCTTAGACGACAAAGAGAGTTGCCGGTAGTTTCAAGGGAAACTCTAACCTCTCTCTCCGAGATGCCGCAAATAAGCTGGGTGTATCGTCTACAACCGTGCATCGAGCCAAAAAACGAGCCGGACTATCGACTTACAAGAAGGTAGTGACTCCAAATCGCGATGATAAACAAAATACGACGGCCAAAGCGCGATCCCGGAGGCTGTACACGACGATGCTGACGAAGTTTGACTGCGTGGTAATGGACGACGAAACCTACGTCAAAGCCGACTACAAGCAGCTTCCGGGACAAGAGTTTTATACGGCAAAAGGAAGGGGAAAGGTAGCAGATATTTTCAAGCACATAAAACTGTCAAAGTTCGCAAAGAAATATCTGGTTTGGCAAGCCATCTGTACCTGTGGCTTGAAAAGCAGCATTTTCATAGCTTCCGGGACCGTGAACCTAGAAATTTACGTGAAAGAGTGTTTGAATAAACGTCTGCTGCCTTTCCTGAAGAAACACGGTTGTTCCGTACTGTTTTTGACGGATTTGGCATCTTACCATTACGGTAAAAAGGCCATGGAGTGGTACGCCGCCAACAACGTGCAGTAGGTTCCCAAGGACAAGAACCCTCCCAACACGCCAGAGCTCCGCCCAAGTGAGAAATACTGGGCTATTGTCAAGCGGAACCTAAAGAAGACCAAAAAAACTGCTAAGGACGAGCAGCAGTTCAAGGCAAACTGGCTTTCTGCGGCGAAGAAGGTGGACAAGGTGGCTGTACAAAATCTGATGGCAGGTGTCAAGCGTGAGGTCCGGCAATTCGGATTTGGAAAAGCGAAAGCCTAACTGAATATTTTTCCTGAATTTTATACTAATTGAACTTGAAAAAGAAATTTAATTTAATTTTTTAAATAAACGATTTCACCGATTTACACGCGTTTTCCCTTGACCAAATTTTGACCGTATCAATTTTTAAAGTAAGGAGTATCACAGTTTTCTTACTATAAAAAAATGTTAATATAGATATTTGCATACTTTCAGGCGCCACATTGGACCATTTAAATACATTATAATATGAGACGGGAAAGTGCTCTTAAATATAGTATTGGCATATATACTCTCATTTTATCTACCACTAACGAAAAATCACTCCGTTAAGTCGACATACCAGTAAAATATCCCAGTTTGCCTACCATAGAAAATTTAATGGAGATGTTTGCATATTTTCAGGCGTCAAATTTAGAGATTTCAATACACAACAATATGAGACGGCGATGCATTCATATATATCGTAATCGAAATTTAAATTCGATTATTTGTTAAGCAAGCAATCACATCTGTAATTTGAACAGGTATCGAGGATAATAAGTCCAGAATCGTGAGAAAAATTTTCCCAAAAAATATCATTTATCTTTGGAAACTTAAAACATAGAATGTTGAACGAGTAGGCCTAAAGGAAGCCGAGCATCCCATGAAACTTCTTCTTTCTCTTCAACAAATCACAGATCATTAAACTTCAAAAATA
Organism: Haematobia irritans; assembly: GCF_050003625.1. Lineage (NCBI taxonomy): Eukaryota > Metazoa > Arthropoda > Insecta > Diptera > Muscidae > Haematobia > Haematobia irritans. The sequence continues at coordinate 35,362,481 of NC_134399.1, read as the reverse complement.
ATGAAAGAAAATTCAAATGGTTTACCTTAAATTCATCAATTTACATATGAAAATCTAAATCCCAAGGCTTTTCAAAACAAAACTAGCCTTAATGTCCTATTATCCATGGGTTTTTAACCTCTGACTGTTGTTCGTTTGTATGTGGAAACTCTGCCATGGGAGAAATTTCTATGAAATGAAATGAATATAGGCACCAAGTAATGGTCTAAACTATGCAAATACCAATTATTAATGACCATAAAAGTTTGAAGAATATGTGATACAAAAAATAAAGAACAAACAAAGAAAATTAACACTTTTCACATAAAAATGTTACGAAGACAATACAGAGAAACCAGTGAACATTTCGTACTTGCAATATCAGTATTTACATAAGAATTGCACGAAGTAATTTATTTGGAACATTTTGCAAAATTTTTATTTCTATACAAAATTTTACCAACATTTTATTTCTGTAAAAAAATTGTAAAAACTCTATAAAAATTAATTACGTTATAATTTAATTTTTTTTTAGAAAATTCTGTCCCATTTTGAATTTTATGAAAAATGATGTCAAAATTTTATTTCCATAGAAAAATTTCTGAAAATTTTATTTCAATAGATAATTTTATTTCTATAAAAAATTTTGTCAAAATTTTATTTCTATAGAAAATTTTGTCAAAATTTTATTTCTCTAAAAAAATTGTCTAAATTTTATTGTTATGGAAAATTTTCTGAAAATGTCATTGCTATGGAAAATTTTGCCAAAATTTTATTTCTATAGAAATTTTATTAAAATTTTATTTCTATCGAAAATTTTGTCCAATTTTTATAACTATAGACAATTGTGCAAAAATTTAATTTCTATAGAAAATTTAGCCAAAATTTCATATCTATACAAACTTTTACCAAAATTTTATTTCTAGAAATTATTACAATATTTATTCGAGCTTATTGGACATGAAGATCAAGGGAATTGATATTATTAAGTTTATTTCTATTGATTTTTTTTTATAGAAAATTTTGACAAAATTTTGTTTTTACAGAAAATTGTCTCAAAATTTTATTTCTGTAGAAAATTTTATCAAAATTTTTTCTATAGAGAAATTTGTCAAAATTTTATTTCTATAGAATATGTTGTTAAAGTTGTCTTTCTATAGAAATTTTTCTGAATATTTCTATAGAAAATTTTCTGAAAATTTTATTTCTATGGAAAATTTTCTGAAAATTTTACTTCTATAGAAAATTTTCTGAAAATTTAATTTCTATAGAAAATTTTGCAAAAATTTTGTTTCTATGGAAAATTTTGCCAATTTTTTTTATATAAAAAGTTTTGCCAAAACTTTATTGTTATAGAAAATGTTTTCAAAACTTTATTTCTATAGAACAGTTAGTCAAGATTTTATTTCTATAGAAAATTTTATTTCTTTAGAAAGTTTTGTCAAAATGTTATTTCTATAGAAAATCATGTCAAAATTTTATTTCTATAGAAAATTTCAAAATCTTATTTCAAAATTTTATTTCGATAGAAAATCTCAAATTTTATTTCTATAGAAGAAGCTTCAATTTTATTTCTATAGAACATTTTGTATTTCTATGGCAAATTTTTTATTTCAATAGAAAAAGTTTGCCAAAATTTTATTTCCATAGAAAATTTTCTGAAAATTTTATTTCTATAGAAAATTTTCTCAAAATTTTATTTCTATAGAAAATTTTGTCAAAATTTTATTGCTATAGCAAATTTCTATAAAAAAAAAACTTTTTCTAAATTTTATTGTCATGGAAAAATTTCTGAAAATGTTATTGCTATGTAAAAATTTACCAAAATTTTATTTCTGTAGAAATTTTATTAAAATTTTATTTCTATCGAAAATTTTGTCCAATTTTTATTTCTGTAGACAATTTTGCAAAAATTGTATTTCTATAGAAAATTTAGCCAAAATTTCGAATCTATACAAAATTTTACCAAAATGTTATTTCCAGAAATTATTAATTTGAGCTTATTGGACATGAAGATTAAGGGAATTGATATTATTAAGTTTATTTCTATTGAAATTTTTATTTTGTTTTTATAGACAACTAGCGTAACCCGGCCCGCTTCGCTGCGCCTTCCGAAGCGTATTTGGAGGAACATTTTGCGTTAACTTAGTCAACTATATCCTTCGTGCTGAAAACAAATTCGAAAAGATTTCAATTCTTTTCAACAAATCGGACTACTTGATTTTTCGTTTATAGGTACAAATACGGCGGGAGAGGGTGTACCCTTTCCCCCAAATTTTTTTAATAATGTTCTGTATTCAAGTAGTTGGACAATCTTCCATATTTCTTGTGAATTTTAAGTGTGGTTTGTCAAGGAAAGGTATCCTTCTCCTCAACATATCTGAAAATTAAGCACTATATTATAATAACATACAAAGAATTACTGTTCCCCATCCAATAAATCGGAAAAAGCAACAGTAGTAAAAAATTTTTACCACATTAGCATTTGCTAAAATGTTGGAAAATGATGCACCCTCTACGTTGGCTGCCAATTTCATGTAAATTTAAGTTCTTTACTAAAAATAAGTCTGGCAGAAGCCTGTGCAAAAATCATAAAATTATGTACCGAGTTCCCATTTACGGACAACCCTCTACTTTCAAAAAAAACGGACAAAAGGGAACCCTCTCCCCACCTTCGCTCCACTCCGACCTGATATCGGACTATCACGTACCCTATATTAATTTCGCAACTACTCAATGGTCCCTATAAATTCTATCGAAGTAAATCGACAAAGTTTATTTCAATTTTCCCCTTCCCCAACCAGATATCGAAAAATCAATTACTAATTTAAAAATCATGTATAATTTTAATCACCTCCTGCCACGTCCCTGTAAATTTCAAGTAGATCGGAGATGTTTACATTTTGCTCTATTGTTTTAAAGGGACGCCACTTTCCCCGATACAATATCGACAAACACCGTAGTGAATAGCACCCCTAACCTTCCCTGAAAATTCTTGAAACTTTCCTTCAAGTGTGGGGCAAGGAAGGTTGCCTCTTCGTTCATAACCTTCCCCCACTGCTTTTGTAAATTTCAAGAAAACTTAAATTTTTTTTGCAGTTTTAGAGGAGGACCTCCTCCCCGACCAAGTGTCGAAAAGCGTATCTTTTATAAACGTCCCAGAAAATGTCAAGCAAATTATAAGCCTAAAGGGGCGGCCTCTCTTCCGTCCAAATATCACAAGATCAGGGATCAACTATTACGGTTGACAGAGGTTACGATCTCTCCCCAGTCCTCTGTAAATTTCAAGTAACTCGGTAAAGTTTAATTGTTTCTCTGTATGTACTTAAGAGAAGAGGATGTCTCCCTATGTCCTTTTATTTTTATTAAAAAATCAGGAACCTGATATAAATTTCATAACCTCACCCATTTTTCCGTAAAATTTCAGTCGCGGGGAGTTTAGTTTTGTTTTCACTGTACTTTAAAAAAAGTCGGGCAAAGGGGTGGCCCCCCTCCCCGACCAAATATCGAAAAATAATGTAGCGGATTTTTGTTTACATGCCAACCCCAACATTCAATGAAAATTTCAAGCAAATCGCATAATTTTGTTCCAAGTTTCGAAAAGTAGGGCAAGGGGGAGGTCCCCCTCCCCATCCACATATGAAATCATCGGGTACCCCATATTAATTCCATAACCTCACCACATGTTCTCTGTAAATCTCAGATAATTTAGAGAATTTTAGTTTTTTCACTGTACTTTAAAAAAGTCGAACAAAGGAGAGGCCCCCCTCCGCCACCAAATATCGAAATAAAAAGTAGCGGATCTTTGTCTAGATGCCAACCCCAATCTTCAATGAAAATTTCAACCAAATCGGTCAACTTTGGTCCAATTTTCAAAAAGTCCGACAAAGGGGAGGTCCCCTTCCGCGAACAGGCGTCAAAAAATGAGGTACCCTATTTGCACCACATGAACGCCCCCTACGATCTCTGAAAGTTTCAAGTAAATCGGTTCAGCCGTTTCGGAGCCAACTCGGAACATACAAACAAACAAACAAACAAACAAACATAGATTGAATTTTATATATATATAGATATAGATTTTGACAAAATTTTTTTTTTACAGAAAATTGTCGCAAAATTTTATTTCTATAGAAAATTTTCTCCAAATTCTTTTCTATAGAAAAATTTGTCAAAATTTTATTTCTATAGAAAATGTTAAAGTTGTATTTCTATAGAAATTTTTCTGAATATTTCTATAGAAAACTTTCTGAAAATTTTATTTCTATTGAAGATTTTATTTCTATGGAAAATTTTCTGAAAATTTTACTTCTATAGAAAATTTTCTGAAAAATTTTTTCTATAGAAAATTTTCTGAAAATTTTGTTTCTATGGAAAATTTTGCCAAATTTTTTTGTTTATAGAAAGTTTTGCCAAAATTTTATTGTTATAGAAAATGTTTTCAAAACCTTATTTCTATAGAACAATTTGTCAAAATTTTATTTCTATAGAAAATATGCCAACATTTTATTTCTGTAGAAAATTTTGTCAACATTTTATTTCTTTAGAAAGTTTTGTCAAAATTTTATTTCTATAGAAAATCATGTCAAAATTTTATTTCTATAGAAAATTTCAAAATCTTATTTCAAAATTTTATTTCGATAGAAAATGTCAAATTTTATTCTATAGAAGTTTGCTACAATTTAATTCTATAGAACATTTTGTCAAAATTGTATTTCTATGGCAAATTTTGCCAAAATTTTATTTCAACAGAAAAAGTTTGCCAAAATTTTATTTCCATAGAAAAACTTCTGAAAATTTTATTTCTATAGATAATTTTGTCAAAATATTATTTCTATAGAAAATTTTGTCAAAATTTTATTTCTATAGAAAATTTTGTCAAAATTTTATTTCTATAGCAAATTTCTATAAAAAAAACTTTGTCTAAATTTCATTGTTATGGAAAATTTTCTGTTTTGTTTTTATAGAAAATTGTCTCAATAGAAAATTTGTCCAAATTTTATTTCTATAGACAATGTTGTTGAAGTTGTATTTCTATAGACATTTTTCTGAAAACTTTATTTCTATAGAAAATTTTCTGAAAATTTTATTTCTATAGAAAATTTTCTGAAAATTTTATTTCTTTAGAAAATTTTGCCAAAAGTTTATTTCTGTAGAAAATTTTCTCAATATTTTATTCCTATAGAAAATTTTCTCCAAATTCTTTTCTATAGAAAAATTTGTCAAAATTTTATTTCTATAGAAAATGTTGTTAAAGTTGTATTTCTATAGAAAATTTTCTGAAAACTTTATTTCTATAGAAAATTTTATTTCCATAAAAAATTTTCGCAAAATTTTATTTCTACAGAAAATTTTATTTCTATAGAAAATTTTCTGAAAATTTTATTTCTACAGAAAATTTTATTTCTATAGAAAATTTTCTGAAAATTTTATTTCTATAGAAAATTTTCTGAAAATTTTGTTTCTTTAGAAAATTTTGCCAAAAATTTAGTTCTGTAGAAAATTTTCTCAATATTTTATTCCTATAGAAAATTTTCTCCAAATACTTTTCTATAGAAAAATTTGTCAAAATTTTATTTCTATAGAAAATGTTGTTGAAGTTGTATTTCTATAGACATTTTTCTGAAAACTTTATTTCTATAGAAAATTTTCTGAAAATTTTATTTCTATAGAAAATTTTCTAAATTTTTTTTGCTATAATATTTATTTCTATAGAAAATTTTCAGAAAATTTTATTCCTATAGAAAATTTTCTTAATATTTTCTCAATCCTATAGAAAATTTTCTCAATATTTTATTCCCATTGAAAATTGTCTCAATATTTTATTCCTATATAAATTTTTTTTAAATTTTATTTCTATAGAAAATTTTGTCAAAATTTCATTTCGTTTGCTGGGACATCTACAAACCATAGTTAATCATATATTTCCATTATTTTCTATATCCAGCCTTCTTATACTTACATGACCAATGGACATGCGTACCTTATAGGAATAGGAAAATCCAACCGCCAAATGATATGAATCCAAAAAGGAAGGAGAGAGCTTCAACCGACGGCCCAAAGTAGTGTCATAAAAGTTAACGGTCATTTTCACTTTGTATCTGATTACAGAGCTTACAGAGTCATAAGGAAACTCAATGGTAACCTAAGTTTAAACAAACAAACAAAAAATAAGAAAAATAAAAGTTTTTACGATACCGCCAACCATTATTATTGGCACTTGTATGTCTCACCCTATGTGGTGGCTCTACCTATTGGATCTTTCTTTACTGAATGGACTATGTGTTAACTTGAAATGAGTTAAAGTTTTTTTTTTTAGCTAGCACAAAAAAACTCCCAACGGACCTACATTAGCAACCATATGCAATGCTGAATAGGAAAAATTGATTACTTCTAACAATTGCAATTACGGCAAAGTACACTCTGCAAAAAAAAAAAGATAAAAAACCACAACCAACGCTCAAGCAACCTGAGTAGTCAGTCGTTTGGCTAGTCCATAGAATTTTTCATCTATAAAAAGGCCACTGAACTCGAACCTAGTTTTATGTTAACACTTTTTTTGTGGACTTTTCTATTTTGCTGACTTTAAACTGTCTGACTTCAAATGCTGGCCACATGTTTGTCTATTGGAGAGCGAAACGAAATTCAAAGCCATAAGAAACAAAAAACAAATTTGAGTAGGTGGTGTGAAGTGTTAGAAAAAGTTTAGGAAAATTTTAAAATAAAGGGTGTTGTACTAGGACTTTAGATTTTAAATCAACGCGACCAAAAGTGGACGAATAAAAACGGTAATAAAACCAAAAATAATCCGAAATGTTAAGGCCTGATTTGATCGACAAAAGACATTTCAGCAGGACTCAAGACCATTGCGTTAACGAAGAAGGGCTTAAATAGGAGGTTCCTGTATCAATTTCTAACGAAAAATGGCCACACAAATTTTTATACAAATAAAACATAAAATTTTGAGCAAATTTTCTATAGAGATACAATTTTTAGAATTTTTCTATAGAAAAAAAATTGACAAAAAATTTTCTATACAAATACAATTTTGCAAAAAATTTCTATAGAAATAAAATTTTGAAGAGTTTTCTAAAAAATAAAATTTTGACAAAATTTTCTATAAAAATAAAATTTTGACAAAATTTTCTCTAGAAATATAATATTGACAAAATGTTTATAGAAATAAAATTTTGAGAAAATATTCTGTAGAAATAAAATTTTGAAAAAATTTTATAGAAATAATATTTTGATAAAATTTTCTATAAAAATAAAATTTTGACAAAATTTTCTCTAGAAATATAATATTGACAAAATTTTTATAGAAATAAAATTTTGAGAAAATATTCTGTAGAAATAAAATTTTGAAAAAATTTTATAGAAATAATATTTTGATAAAATTTTCTATAGAAATAAAATTTTGACAAAATTTTCTCTAGAAATATAATATTAACAAAATTTTTATAGAAATAAAATTTTGAGAAAATATTCTGTAGAAATAAAATTTTGAGAAAATTTTTATAGAAATAATATTTTGATAAAATTTTCTACAGAAATAAAATTTTGACAATATTTTCTCTAGAAATATAATATTGACAAAATTTTTATAGAAATAAAATTTTGTGAAAATATTCTGTAGAAATAAAATTTTGAGAAAATTTTTATAGAAATAATATTTTGATAAAATTTCTACAGAAATAAAATTTTGACACAATTTTCTCTAGAAGTATAATATTGACAAAATTTTTATAGAAATAAAATTTTGAGAAAATATTCTGTAGAAATAAAATTTTAAGAAAGTTTTTATAGAAATAATATTTTGTGTTTTTTTTATTGTGGGTTTGTACTTCAATCATATTTGTTGTTTTGATCTCAGCTTTAAAACCATTGTGTTGACTAAACTACAAGAGTAGCTTAACCAACAGAGGAAAAGAATGTTTGTCAAATTTATTTGGGCAAAGCCCTATAGACTGCAAAATGGTTGGATGGACACACGTTTCGGAATTATCACATGATTTGATGGTGGCAAAGGAAAAGAAAAATGTTTGTATGAATTTATTTCGGCATAAGCCGGCTATCATAAATCTTTTTTCGGAAGGTTCTAGTGTGGTTCACCATGGGTTTAGTGAACTGCCTCAATTTATTCTGATAATTGGTTGATAGTTTTGCTACAAGTAGAGGATGCTTATGAGGAATGTGGTAATTCCGAAACGTGCGTCCATCCAACCATCTTGCAGTCTATAGGGCTTTGCCCAAATAAATTTGAGAAACATTCTTTTCCTCTGTTGGTTAAGCTACTCTTGTAGTTTAGTCAACACAATGGTTTTAAAGCTGAGATCAACACAACAAATAAGAAATAATATTTTGATAAAATTTTCTATAGAAATAAATTTTTGAGAAAATTTTTTATAAAAATAAAATCTTGACAAAAATTTTTATAGAAATAAAATTTGTACAATATTTTTTATAAAAATACAATTTTGAGAAAATATTTTATAGAAATAAAATTTTGAGAACATATTTGATAGAACTAAAATTTTGGCAAAATCTTCTATAAAAATAAAATTTTGATACAATTTTCAATAGAATTAAAATTTTGACAAAATTGTCTATAGAAATAAAATGTTGACAAAATTTTCTATATAAATAAAAATTTGACAAAATTTTTTATAGAAACAATATTTTGATAAAATTATCTGTAGAAATATAATCTTGGCAAAAATTTTTTTTAGAAATAAAATTTTCAGAAAATTTTCTATAGAAATAAAGCTTTTAGAAAATTTTCTATAGAAATAAAATGTTGACAAAATTTTCTTTAGAAATAAAATTTTGACAAAAATTTTTATAGAAATAAAATTTTGATAAAATTTTCTATAGAAATAAAATTTTGACAAAATTTTCTATAGAAATAAAATTTTGATAAAATTTTCTATAGAAATAAAATTTTGACAAAATTTTTTATAGAAATAAAATTTTGATAAAATTTTCTATAGAAATAAAATTTTGATAAAATTTTCTATAGAAATATAATCTGACAAAATTTTTTATACAAATAAAATTTTTAGAAAATTTTCTATGGAAGTAAAATGTGAAGAATATTTTCTAAAGAAATAAAAAAATATTATTTCTATAAAAATTTTGACAACATTTTCTATAGAAATAAATTTTTGGAGCACATTTTCTATAGAAATACAATTTTGATAAAATTTTCTATAGAAATAAAATTTTGACAAAATTTTCTATAGAAATAAAATTTTGACAACATTTTCTATAGAAATAAAATTTTGACAACATTTTCTATAGAAATAAAATTCTGACAACATTTTCTATTGAAATAAAATTTTCAGAAAATCTTCTATTAAAATAAAATCCCAACAAAAAAAGTACCGCCAAAAAAGGAGTGAAAATGTTATTTTTGGATACGGAAGTGTTGCAAAACTGGCGCAGATGCGATGAATTTAACATGGGCTTGAAATAGTATTTTGACCAAATTTTTATACAATTAAATTATGCGAAATTTTCAATAGAATTAAAATTTTGACAAAATTTTCTATAGAAATAAAATTGTGACAATTTTTTGTAGTAATAACATTTTGAGAAAATATTCTAAAATTTTAACAAAATTTTCTATAGAAATAAAATTTTGACAAAATTTTCTATAGAAATAAAATTTTCACAAAATTTTCTATAGAAATAAAATTTTGACAAAATTTTCTATAGAAATAAAATTTTGACAAAATTTTCTAAAGAAATAAAATGTTGACAAAATTTTCTATAGAAATAAAATTTTCAGAAAATTTTCCTTGGAAATAAAATTTTCAGAAAACTTCTATAGAAATAAAATTGTGAAAAAAAATTTATAGTAATAACATTTTGAGAAAATATTCTAAAATTTTGACAAAATTTTCTAAAGAAATAAAATTTTGACAAAATTTTCTATGGAAATAAAATGTTGACAAAATTTTCTATAGAAATAAAATTTTGAGAAAATTTTCTGTAAACATAAAATTTTCGTTGGAAATAAAATGTTGAAACAATTTTCTATAGAAATAAATTTTCAGAAAATTTTTTACAAAAATTCAATTTGACAAAATTTTCTGTAAAAATAAAATTTTGGCAAAATTTTCTTTAAACATAATTTTGAAAAAATTTTCTATAGGAATAAAATTGTGAAAAAATTTTTTATAGTAATAACATTTTGAAAAAATATTCTAAAATATTGACAAAATTTTCTATAGAAATAAAATTTTGACAAAATTTTCTATAGAAATAAAATTTTCAGAAAATTTTCGTTGGAAATAAAATTTTCAGAAAACTTCTATAGAAATAAAATTGTGAAGAAAAATTTATAGTAATAACATTTTGAGAAAATATTCTAAAATTTTGACAAAATTTTCTAAAGAAATAACATGTTGACAAAATTTTCTATAGAAATAAAATGTTGACAAAATTTTCTATAGAAATAAAATTTTGAGAAAATTTTCTGTAGAAATAAAATTTTCGTTGGAAATAAAATGTTTAAACAATTTTCTATAGAAATAAATTTTCAGAAAATTTTCTACAAAAATTCAATTTGACAAAATTTTCTTTAAAAATAAAATTTTGACAAAATTTTTTTAAAAATAAAATTTTGACAAAATTTTTTTAAAAATAAAATATTGTCAAAATTTTCTTTAAAAATAAAATTTTGACAAAATTTTCTTTAAAAATAAAATTTTGACAAAATTTTCTTTAAAAATAAAATTTTGACAAAATTTTCTATAGAAACAAAATTTGCTATAGAAATTAAATTTTCAGAAAATTTTCTATAGAAATAAAATTTTCTTGTTAGGCCATACTATATTTGAAATAAAACATTTCTTTGAAATAGGAAAAAAATATTTGTTTCATAGTAACCACAAGAATTTTAATAGAATCTTCAAATTGAGATTTTTAAAATTTTGGTAGATTTCTGGTAAACTTTTCTTCAAATTTTGGTATATCATTTTTGGCGCGATTGGCAGCCGTGGTTTTCATGCGTGTAAAGCCTAAGAGTAAGCAAGTATTATACTGAAAATATTTTATGGTAGGAATACCAGTAGAATTATGCGAAATTGTACCACTGTTTGGTGGGAATTTTGTTAAGACGTGTTTCTTAAAAAACTTCTCAACATCATGATGATCAATACGTCAGTACACAGGACCCTAAGTTCAAAAATAAAAAAATGCCAAAAGCATCTTAGAGTTCACAAGCAGACGAATATGGACTTATATATGTGACAGCGTAGGAGCTCGAACTACACTTGGCAATCTTAGCTAATACATAGGTTAGGTTAGGTGGCAGCCCGAATGGACTGAATAGCCTGATACAGGCTATTCAGTCCATTGTAATACCACAGTGCTGAACTTCTCTCTTATCACTGAGTGCTGCCCGATTCTATGTTAAGCTCAATGACAAGGGACCTCCTTTTTATAGCCGAGTCCGAACATAGAAAACCAGAACTATGGAAAACCAAAGCCATATAGTCTCAAAAAAATCATATAGGTCAAAATTCTTATAACTTGAGCACATCATGGTGTAAAGTATAAGAATGCCTCCACATGGCCCATATTCAAATCAGCTTGCAGGCAAACTAAAACAAGTCTATATCAAATGGAATAATCAAACGGAATAATGGAATAATACCCACAGTAGTGGAGAATGTAAATATGGAAAAAATTCACATTTTTGATTCCTAGGAATAATTCATTTTCCCCTCAAGCTACTCATATGGACGAAATTACTCATCTGCAACTTAAAAAATGCTGCAATGCCTAGAAAAATCAAGTGCAATGTCCGTTCATTGACTTAAAAAATAATATTCTGTTCTTTTTTTATTTTCCGAGAAACAAAAAAATACACACATACATTTTCAACAATAGTTGGCAATTATGACAAATAAGCAAATTAAACTTTTATAACTTTTTTCATGTTTAATGTTTTTTTTTTTGCTATTTTTTGTCTGCTTGCATTGTAGACGACGGTAGACTCTCTTTCTAGTCACTCAGCTAAGGAATGAACAAACAAAAAAAAAACCTGGAATTGCAATATTTTTTTATTTGATTCGTTCGAAGTTGCTGATAAGGCGAAAAATGATTGCATGCGATACTCAGTGTGTCAGTTAAAATCAACGAGTGGGTGATAAAGTCAATGGCATTAACCTATATCCTTTGCTGAAGGGTTGAACAATGACAAATGGCTTATGGCAAAGGCTTTGAAAGAGAGGAGTGATAGAACCAAAAAAAAAAAAAACATAGCACCAATGAAACAATTTCATAAATACAATGAAAGTTTACATTATTGTAATGAAATGTTCATCCAATAATGAAACATTTCCTACTATTAATGAACAATTGCATTGCCTTAGTGAAAAATGTTTGTTAGGTAAAAAATTTCGTTGGCTCCATTTTAGTCAAAAAGTCGACGAAGGATATAGTGACAGCCGATTGTAGATGAACGAGAATGCTGCGATAGTAGCAGCCCTAGATTAGGTTAGTTAGTGACGGCCTATGGCGCAGGTGGTTAACTTCTCTTTTATCAATGAGTGCAGCCCGATTCTATGTTAAGTTCATTGACAAAGGACACAAACAAATATTTTTTGTCTTCAATCAGGAAAATAATTGATCCGATTAATTTTTAATTGAAATATCTTCAATCATAGAAATGATAGAATTAATTACCAAAGTCATTTAAAAAATTAATTGTTCAAATTTTTTTGTGATTGATTTTTATTTTTAATTGAATAATTTTTTAAAATTCAATTAATATATTAATTGGAAAAATTTTGGTGATATTTTATTCTGTGGACCTATTTTTATAGGCGAGTCCGAACGCCGTTTGACATTACGGTGAAATCACTCAGAGAACAATTGCAAAACTCAGAAATGCATTACTGGGAGGGGATAATCCACGTCTAAAAAACTTATTGATATTTGGTCGAAAATGGGATTGAACCAACGACCTTTTGCATGCAACTCGATTTACACAATTTAGAAAGATTTCTTTGCATACCTTTAGGCGGTACATGTCTCCGCTTAAAAAGACGCTGATATAAGCAGGGAACATTGCTTACAAATATAGGATTTGACCTGGTACAAAGGATTTCCCAGCAATAAGTTTTAATCTTCACTCCTGTTTAAGACTCTGGAGAGGCTTATAGATATTTAACTTAGAATTATCATCGATTCAAGATTGTAATAATTTTTTAAAATTCAATTAACATATTAATTGGAAAAATGTTGGTGATATTTTATTCTGTGGACCTATTTTTATAGGCGAGTCCGAACGCCGTTTGACATTAGGTGAAATCACTCAAAGAACAATTGCAAAACTCAGAAATGTATTACTGGGAGGGGATAATCCAGGGCTAAAAAACTTGTTGATATTTGGTCGAAAATGGGTCGAAATGGGTCGATTTACACAATTTAGAAAGATTTCTTTGCATACCTTTAGGCGGTACATGTATCCGCTTAAAAAGACGCTGATATAAGCAGGGAACATTGCTTACAAATATAGGATTTGACCTGGTGCAAAGGATTTCCCAGCAATAAGTTTTAATCTTCACTCCTGTTTAAGACTCTGGAGAGGCTTGTAGATATTTAACTTAGAATTATCATCAATTCAAGATTGTTCTCGAAACGACAACATGCTTACCCGAAGGGCAAGTCTACGGAGACTGCATTGCATGAACGCAAATTATTTGCCTGTGGGAGTCAGGGGAAAATCCCCTTCCGGATGTCTGCACAGAAAAAAATTTCACGGAAAATTTTCCAATTAAAATTTTAATTGAGTTTTAAAAAATATTCAATTAAAAATTTAATTGATTCAACAATTTTTTTAATTCAAACAAATATCAATCACAAAAATGAATAGTATCAATTAATTTTTTAATTGGATCAATTAATTTTTTAATTGACCTTCAATTAATTTTTTAATTGATACTATAATTTCTGTGATTGAAGACATTTCAATTAAAAAATTAATTGGATCAATTAATTTCGTGATTGAACCAGAAAAAAAATTTTGTGTGTGAGAAACATAAAAACTGAGCTAATCATGTACTTCTAAGAACACAAAATTCTCATAGCTAAGCCCATCTCTACCTTGGGGTTATTTTGGACAGGAAGCTGAACTTTAAGGTTAGTATTTAATAAAAATCGTAAGGTAGTCTTGTGCTCGTGCAAAAAGGTAATAGGAAAACACTGGTGTTGTAGTCTGGTGGCCGATTATAGTCTGGACGCCTGATTATTTTCATTCTCCACTGAACTTTATCACAATACAATCCAATTACTGGTGTTACATTAACTCTCCCTCTCTCTCTACTGCTTTCAATGTTTCCACAATGAATTTCAAACTATTTTACGCAATGACACCATAACAAAAGCTAACCACAATATTGACATCCCAAACAACAGCCACCCAAACCAACGCAAAGAAAAATAAAAGAACATAAAGTAAATATTAAAGAAACAACAATAAAATTTTCTACACTAAAAAAACTATTACTCGGATTAAAATGACAAGTAAGTAGAGTAGAAAGTCGGGCGTTACTAAAATTTTCCCTTTTTGATACGGGGCACAATGGCGCCGAAGCGATCAATTTAATATGGGCTTGTCACAGTACGTATGTCCACCATTTCAACAGCCGTTGCACTGGATTCTGCACAATTTCTTAAGGTGTGATTCAAATCCAGTATTTTGAATGTGAATTAAAAAATTTTGTAATATTTTGCAAATTAATACTTTTTCAATTTTTTTATGATTTTTAATGCATTCTAACACATGTTCAAAGCATTTGACATCATATATTTAAAAAAAATCTAGAATGAATTTAGCACACTTTTCGACATAGTTTAAATAATTTGTACCATTTTATTAATTCTTACTTTATTTTTAATGTTTGGGGAGTCACCGTGATGCAATTTTTAGCATACCCGCCTTGCATACACAGGGTCGTGGGTTCAAACCCAGTTTCGACCAAACACCAAAAAAGTTTTTCACCGATGGATTCGGAAGTTAGTGTGATTTCAACAGATGGACGGACGGACATGCTTAGATCGTCTGAGAATTTCACCGCGACCCAGAATATATATACTTTATGGGGTCTTAGAGCAATATTTCGATGTGTTACAAACGGAATGACAAAGTTAATATACCCCCCATCCTATTGTGGAGGGTATAAAACACTGCACGCAGGGAAGGAATATGATCACCTCAAACATGTTTCAAGAGCTAAATGTTATTTGTGTATGGTGACCATGTAACATGTTTGTCACTAAAATGTTATTTTCTCGTCAAATATAACCTGCTTGCCGAAATCAGATGATTTCCGAGAAAATAACATGGTTACGAAAACCATGTTACATGGTCACCAACCAAAAATAACATTTTGCTCTTAAAACATGTTTGAGGTGATCATATTCCTTATCTGGGTGTGTGTACCAAATTTCATCAAATATATTGACGGACGGAGGTGATTCTGAATCGATCGATATATATATTTTGGCAGATCAAAGTTACTATACCCTGACCACTATGTGGTTTAGCGTATAATAATTTATCATATTTACGGAAAATTTCCTTTCGTTTGATACCAGATTTATCACGCACAAAAAAAGCTAAATTTATCTTACTTCTATTGTAAAAAACTTATTATTATTTCTATTGTACAAATTCCAGAGCTTAATGAATTTTTTTAAAGTATATAATAAAACATAAGTATATGTGGAAGCTATATCTAAATTTTATCTGATTGCTTCCAAATGCAAAGGCGTTCATCCTTGTGCCAAAAAAGCACCGTGTACCAAATTTCATAAAAATCAGTTAACAATTGAGATCGGAATCCTGCGAACAACAAATATATGGACAAACGGACGGACGAACACCAAGGGCTAGATCGAGTTAGGAGTTGATTCTGAATCGATCGGTATATATTTTATGAGGTCTACAATCAATATTTCTGGTAGGCACATTTTTTGGCAGATCAAAGTTATTATACCCTGACCAAATAAAATTAATAAAATTTTACTTTTTTAAGTATGTCTCAAACATTTTATTAACTAAACGTGGGTATAAAGTTCATTATAAATTAAAATAGTAAGAATGGTCTAAATGGTCATGATATGGCGCCATTGATTTTCGTCTTTACTTTTAGTTCATTTTTTCTTCTATCAGAGGGTTAATTTCGTGAACTGTGGAAATCTCAAAATGTGGAGTACAATTTAGTTCAATTTTCGCATGAGCTAGTGCATTCTTACCATAAAACAGTTTACTTTTTTCGATGCACAAATCCCTCCTATTTACTCAAATTTACTACGTTTGATAACAAATTTACCACTTAAACCCCTCGTATGCGCTTTAAATATGTATCGAAACAATGTTGTGTGACATTAATATTTACAAAAGTATATAGAGTAATTTCTTAAAACTATAAGTTTATCTTATAAAAATAATTAATTAGAATAGTTTCAGCAAAAATTTTAGTTTATCTGGTCATTTTAGCATCTAAAACCGCTAAACTATTAATACAGTTCCCCACCCACCCACTCTATTACCTTTGCTTGCCTAATACTGCCGTTGCTTTCTCTAACTCTATTGGTGAGATTTAATGTTTTTCCAATGACTCTCAAACCATCATAACTCGCCAAGTCATTAATACGCACGCCCAACTCACAACAACTGTAACTCAAACTAACGCAACAAATAAAAGAAAATCAATACTTTTGTTTAAAAATGGAAATTTCTTCATTAAAACTTAATCAAATTGAAAAACTAATATGATTCACCATATTTATAGAAAATTTCCTTACGTTTGATATCAAATTTATCCCAAGAAACATTATGGCATATTATTATACTTTCTTTGCATACCCGAACTATTATAATACAGTTCTAAACATTTTCTCTACACTCTTCAAAGACACCCTTTCTTACATCTTCATATATATGTATGTACATACTCTCTCAAAGGTTCGTATATATGTACATGCTACTTTTGTACAGTCTCCTACCTACACTACCCCCTAGAAAAGCAATAAGATTTTCAACAATGGCCAGAGTACGTGCAATTTAGCACTTTATTGATAAGTAAGAAAATCACCTGTAGCCTTCGTTCAATTTCACACAAAAGATTTGACTCAAAGAAAATTTATTCAACCATGGATGACAGCTACTACAGTTCGATAACGAAGAAACTTTTACAATATACAAATTTAGATTTCCATAGAAGAGAGGAAAAATTGGTCGTTACTTACAGTACAGTTCGAAAACATTCATCATTGATTACACAAATATTTCGAATTTTTATGGGGAAAACAGTAGAAATAAAATTACCTGAAAAGAGAAGAAAAATTAGGTTAGTTAGAAACATTCAAAATAAAGTGAACCCTATATTTCATTAAAGCCAAGTTTTCCATAGAAATAACATTTTGAGAAAAAATTGTATAGAAATAAAATTTTAATAAAATTTTCTATAGAGATAAAATTTAAAAAAAAATGTGTAGAAATAAAATTTTGACAACATTTTCTATAGAAATAAAATTTTGACAAAATTTCCTATAAAAACAAAATTGAAAGAAATTTTTTTATAGAAATAAAATTTTGATAAAATTTTCTAAAAATTGTGTAGAAATAAAATTTTGACAAAATTTTCTATAGAAATAAAATTTTGACAACATTTTCTAGAAAAATAAAATTTTGAGAAAATTTTTTATATAAATAAAATTTTGATAAAATTTTCTATAGAAATAAAATTTTAACAAATTTGTATATAGAAATAGAATTTTGAAAAAAATTTGCTATAGAAATAAAATGTTGACAAAATTTTCTATAGAAATAAAATTTTAACAAATTTGTCTAGAAATAAAATTTTACGAAATTTTTCTTTAGAAATAAAATTTTGACAATAAAATTTTGCAAAATTTTCTATAGAAATAAAATATTGACAACATTTTCTATAAAAATAAAATTTTGAGAAAATTTTTTATATAAATAAAATTTTGAAAAAATTTGCTATAGAAATAAAAATTTGAGAAAATTTTCTATATAAATCAAATTTTGGGAAAATTTTTATAATAATAAAATTTTGACAAAATTTTCTATAGAAATAAAATTTTGCCAAAATTCTCTATAGAAATAAAATTTTGACAATATTTTCTATAAAAATAAAATTTTAACAAATTGGTCTATAGAAATAAAATTCTAAGAAATTTTTCTATAGAAATAAAATTTTGAGAAAATTTTGTTATACAAATAAAATTTTGAAAAAATTGCTATAGAAATAAAATGTTGACAAAATTTTCTATAGAAATAAAATTTTAACAAATTTGTCTATAGAAATAAAATTTTAAGAAAATTTTCTATAGAAATGAAATGTTTACAAAATTTTCTATAGAAATAAAATTTTGACAACATTTTCTATAAAAATAAAATTTTGAGAAAATTTTTTATATACATAAATAAAATTTTGAAAAAATTTGCCATACTAAATTTTGGGAAAATTTTTATAGCAATAAAATTTTGACAACATTTTCTATAGAAATAAAATGTTGACAAAATTTTCTATAGAAATAAAATTTTAACAAATTTGTCTATAGAAATAAAATTTTAAGGAATTTTTCTATAGAAAGGAAATTTTGAAATTTTTTTCTATAGAAATAAAATTTTAACAAATTTGTCTATAGAATTTTGAAAAAATTTGCTATAGAAATAAAATGTTGACAAAATTTTCTAAAGATATAAAATTTTAACAAATTTGTCTATAGAAATAAAATTTTAAGAAATTTTTCTATAGAAATAAAATTTTGACAAAATTTTCTATAGAAATAAAATTTTTGCAAAATTTTCTATAGAAATAAAATTTTGACAACATTTTCTATAAAAATAAAATTTTGAGAAACTTTTTTATATAAATAAAATTTTGAAAAAATTTGCCATAGAAATAAAAATTTGAGAAAATTTTCTATAGAAATCAAATTTTGGGAAAATTTTTGTAGCAATAAAATTTTGACAAAATTTTTAATAGAAATAATATGTTGACAAAATTTTCTATAAAAATAAATTTTTAACAAATTTGTCTATAGAAATAAAATTTTAAGAAATTTTTCTATAGAAATGAAATTTTGAATTTTTTTTTTCTATAGAAATAAAATTTTAACAAATTTGTCAAATAAAATAAAATGTAAAGAAATTTTTCTATAGAAATAAAATTTTGAGAAAATTGTTTATAGAAATAAAATTTTGACGAAATTTGCTATATAAATAAAATTTTGACTAAATTTAAAAACAAAAAAAACCTTCTAAAAAAATATGATGAAACATTTCTTGTGAAGAAACATTTTTCATAATAACCACAAAAATTTGTGTAAACACGGCAAAATAAGATTTTTTGGATGAAAAAAAAAAACTCATCATTATTAAGATTTTTTTATTTGGTAGTTATTCTTAAAATTTTGATAGATTATTTTCGGCTCGACTGACAACCGTACTTTGAAGCCAACCCTGGATAGATCGTTAGATAGGTTTTACAGAGTTAACATATAGTATACAAATTCCCTCTTTCTCTCTCGGAATAGAACTTCTCCCACAAAGCCGTTATGAGATTCGTCGATATCGTCAGCATTTTTATCTCTGGACATTTGCGGGTCAAATGGCTTAAAATGCTTCAAATCCCTCTAGTTGTTCTTCTTCAACAGAAATTGATAAAAATAAAATAAGAACTCAAATACCCATAAAAAATAATTGTTGGAAATATAAAACAGAGATAAACTTTATTATAGCCTTATTCGTATTCATAGAAATATGACTGAGGATTATGATTTTATATGGGTGAGTGTCATTTAAGGAGTTTCTATACTAAATGCAAAAACTATACGTACACATATATTTAGACACATACACATACATAAATATGTATATAGCTAAATTATTCATATTTTGATGTCTTAAATGCTGAATATACGTTTTGTTGCAACACCTAGCTACAAACTGTGTCTAGTTGATAGTTTGCTACCGCAATGTTGTAGTGTTGTTGTTGCTAAAAGCACCAAATTGGCATCACTGTGCTAGCGTAAGCATGTCTACCTTTAGGTATTCCTCTAGGTATGGGTGTGGTAAAATGAGAGAGCGAGAGATTGTTTCACACCTACATTTTGCTGACTTGCATAATGTCATAGTAATGTCATTGTCATGGACAAAAATATACCTATGGTATGTATGTATATATGTAGAAATGAGTAAACAAATCTCTGTATTCGAGTGTGTTTCACTGATAAATATGAGCATATAGTAGCAATTGAAAGACAGTGGCAGTAGGGATAAGTGGAAATTGGGTTAAATCACAAATAAATATTTTATGAGACTAAATTAAGTGGTTGAAATTAAGCAGACGCATTCAATTGAAAAGACTAACGGTACAATCACATTGAGTAAATGTTTGAGAGAAATAAAAAAAAATAATTCCTCGCCAAAGTTGAAGCAGCACAGATTTTTACCTCATATTGGGTATATAATGTCACGATAGGAGTATTTTCCAAAAAACCGTATCCAGATTTCGACAATGGCGGCTCTGGAATATTCAGAACATTGTGATACCACAATGGTGAACTTCTCTCTTGGATTTGAGAAACATAAATATCATTTCTGTTCAGATTTAGATAATGCTCCCCCATAACCATGTATCCCTTAATTGTCGTATTATTACGAAAATACGGTTCATCTCCCAAACATAATTTAATAATACCTCACAATTTCTTATGTTTACTAATTAAGTGGAGGTGGTTTAGGGTATGATATAGTCGGCCCCGCCCAACTTTATACTTTACTCACATGTTTCTATTTGCTTTTAAAGGAAATTTCTAACCGCCAAGAGAAAAGTTTGCCGGTGGGAAATTGTATTCTTCAGAAAAGAATTTTTTTCAGTGTAGCTACTTTGTGTTTGGAGTTCATGGTTGTCACTCGAGCCAAAAATAATATACCAAAACTTGAATAAAATTTTACAAAAAGCTACCAAATAAATATCTTATTTTGCAAAATTTTATTGCTATAGAAAAATGTTGTCAAAATTTTATTCTATAGAAAATTTTGTCGCAATTTTATTTCGATAGAAAATTTTATTTCTATAGGAAATTTTCTCAAAATTTTATTTCTATAGCAAACATTGTCAAAATTTTATTTCTATAGAAAATGTCAAGATTTTATTTCTATAGAAAATTTTGCCAAAATTTTATCAAAATTTTATTTCTATAAAATATCTTTTTAAACCTTTCGTCTAATCCCTGTAAATTTCATTGTCAAATTTTGGTTTTCGTCTAGTGGGGAATTCAGATATATCTTTTTTTCTTTTTTTTTTAATTCCATTTCTTTCTTTCACTTATTCCATTTATTTACTTTACATGGTTTTAGGGAGTCTATAATAATATCTCGTAATGCGAACATGACTTGGCAAAAGTAGGACAAGAATCCCCCGACCGACTGTGGCTAGATTTCAAAGGCTCCCGTAGTTCTTTCTTAACCCAAGTGCAGGATGACTCAGTAGTTAAGAAAGTTGCATCCATGAGAATTTTTTTTCTCTTGTTCATTACAAATTTTATTTCTATAGAAAATGTTGTCAAAATTTTATTTCTGTAGAAAATTTTGTCACAATATTATTTCTATAGAAAATTTTGTCACAATTGTATTTTTATAAAAATTTTTGTCAAAATTTTATTTCTATGGAAAATTTTGTCAAAATTGTATTTCAGTAGGAAATAGGAAATTTTCTTAAAATTTTATTTCTATGGAAGATTTTCTGCAAATTTTATTTCTATAGAAAATTTTCTTTGAATTTTATTTAATGTTTTGTGAAGATTTTATTTCTACAGGAAATTTTCTCAAAATTTTATTTCTATAGGAAACTTTCTCAAAATTTTATTTCTATAGAAACCTATTTCTAAAAAATTTGTGAATTACCTCCTACTTCTACAGAAAATTTTGGCAACATTTTATTGTTATAGAAAATTTTGTCAAAATTTTATTGCTATAGAAAATTTTGTCAAAATTTTATTTCAATAGAAAATTTTCTAAAAATTTTGTGTCTATAGAAAATTTTCTTAAAGTTTTATTTGTATAGACAATTTTGTCAAAATTTTATTTCTATAGAAAATTTTGTCAAAATTTTATTTCTATGGGAAATTTTGTCAAAATTTTATTTCTGTAGAAAATGTTATCACAATTTTAGTTATATAAAAAATGTTTGACAAAATTGTATTTCTATAGAAACTTTTGTCACAATTTTATTTCTATAGAAAATTTTGTCAAAATTTTATTTTTATAGAAAATTTTCTAAAAATTTTATTTCTATAGAACATTTTCTTAAAGTTTTATTTGTATAGAAAGTTTTGTCAAAATTTTATTTCTATTGATAATTTTCTTAAAATTTTATTTCTATAGAAAATTTTGTCAAAATTTTATTTCTATTGAAATTTTTGTTAAAATTTTATTTCTATAGAAAATTTTGTCAAAATTTTATTTCTATAGAAAATTTTGTCAAAATTTTATTTCTATTGATAATTTTCTTAAAATTTTATTTCTATAGAAAATTTTGTCTATAGAAAATTTTCTTAAAGTTTTATTTGTATAGAAAATTTTGTCAAAATTTTATTTCTATAGAAAATTTTGTCAAAACTTTATTTCTATGGGAAATTTTGTCAAAATTTTATTTCTGTAGAAAATTTTATCACAATTTTAATTATATAAAAAATGTTTGACAAAATTGTATTTCTATAGAAACTTTTGTCACAATTTTATTTCGATAGAAAATTTTGTCAAAATTTTATTTTTATAGAAAATTTTCTAAAAATTTTATTTCTATAGAACATTTTCTTAAAGTTTTATTTGTATAGAAAGTTTTGTGAAAATTTTATTTCTATTGATAATTTTCTTAAAATTTTATTTCTATAGAAAATTTTGTCAAAATTTTATTTCTATTGAAAATTTTGTTAAAATTTTATTTCTATAGAAAATTTTGTCAAAATTTTATTTATATAGAAAAATTTGTCAAAATTTTATTTCTATTGATAATTTTCTTAAAATTTTATTTCTATAGAAAATTTTGTCAAAATTTTATTTCTATTGAAAATTTTGTTAAAATTTTATTTCTATAAAAAATTTTGTCAAAATGTTATTTCTATAGAAAAATTTGTCAAAATTATATTTCTATAGAAAATTTTGTCAAAATTTTATTTCTATGGGAAATTTTGTCAAAATTTTATTTCTGTAGAAAATTTTGTCACAATTTTAATTATAAAGAAAATGTTTGTCAAAATTTTATTTTTGTAGAAAATTTGTTACAATTTTATTTCTATAGAAAATGTTCTAAAAAAATTATTTCTATAGAAAATGTTCTTAAAGTTTTATTTGTATAGAAAGTTTTGTCAAAATTTTATTTCTATTGATAATTTTCTTAAAATTTTATTTCTATAGAAAATTTTGTCAAAATTTTATTTCTATTGAAAATTTTGTTAAAATTTTATTTCTATAGAAAATTTTGTCAAAATTTTATTTATATAGAAAAATTTGTCAAAATTTTATTTCTATTGATAATTTTCTTAAAATTTTATTTCTATAGAAAATTTTTTCAAAATTTTTTTTCTATTGAAAATTTTCTTAAAATTTTATTTCTATAGAAAACTTTGTCAAAATTTTATTTCTATAGAAAATGTTCTTAAAATTTTATTTCTATGGAAGATTTTCTGCAAATTTTATTTCTATAGAATGTTTTGTCAAGATTTTATTTCTATAGAAAATTTTCTTCAAATTTTAAATTCTACGGAAAATTTTCTTAAAATTTTATTTCTATAGAGAATTTTCAAAAAATTTTATTTCCATAGAAATTTCATAATTGAAAGTTTTATTTGCATAGAAATTTTGTCAAAATTGTATATCTATAGAAAAATTTAATTCTATAGAATATTTTCTCAAAATTTTATTTTTATTGGAAATTTTTTAAAATCTGTTATTTCTATACAAAATTTTTTAAATGTTTTTTCTATAGAAAACTATTTCTATAAAAGTTCTACCAAAACGTAAAAAATTCAAGCAATCTTCCAATTTTGGCATAATTCTACCAATTGTGGAAACCGTGTTGGCGACTCCCAACAAATCGCCATAAAAATGGATTTATAATCACAACCTAATGGCATGTCCAATCTAATGGTATATACTAACATCCTTCTCTCTCTGATGAAATTAATATGAAAGGATAACAAAATATGAGCCCATGTTTCACTTGTCCTTCAAGAGTTCATTTACCTTTTCGTCACTTTGTATTTCGAGTAAGAAATTGCCATTGGTCAAATCCAAAATAGGTCCCATGGCAATGATTTATGAAAAACACAATTTTTCTTGTGTGACTGGTTGCCTATTGTAACTAGGTCTGGGTTAATGGTAGGACCACCATCACCACCAACATATATTATTTCCTTTTCATTGTTTGGCATTTGGTCATCCATAAAAATGACGACATTTACGTTTTGGGCACATGTCAACACAACTCATTCCTTTGCATCAACTTCTAATACACCAAAATCCATCAAAATTTCCATTTCTCCCCAAAACGATCATAATACCCAATAGTCCATCATAGTTACATGACGGTTTTTAGGACGCAACATTTCATTATTCTCCATAGTGGCACGAGGGAATATGGAGACCAGCAGTTTTATGTCATAGGAAACAGGAAACCTATAGCAAAAACCCACAAAGGAAAAATAGTCATTAGATTTGGATATAGGTAAGGGTAAAATGAAAGTGAAATAACGCCTAGTTTATTCCGGCACCTACTACCGCTCCCGCGCCCCTTCCCAGTGAATGATGAGTTCATTGAACTCCCGAATAAAATCCATTTAATGTCTACGCCTATGTACTCGCTCTCATAGTGATTCTTTTAATAATAAGCGAATGAGAATATTACCGACATGAATACAGACAACCTCTGGCACTTTGGAGTGATAGATATTATGGAAGTAGTTACTATATAACATAGAAATAATACAACTACATAATTAGAGAGTTTATCGAAGGGTGTTTAATTTTGCATTAAGAAATACGTCTTTGTGATAGAATTGTTTATCACATTATAATAAAGTAGTAGCATATAATATTCATGGGGTTAGGTTAGGTTAGGCTGAAAAGAGGATCCAGTCTGCCCTATATCATATTGGCTGACATAAACCTAAGCCAGTATTCGGCTTGTTGTGCGCTCTAACTTCATTCCACCGTATCCTTCTCCAGTTTATTTCAGGAACTATGTGTTCCTAACGGATTCTCTTATTTGTTTCCAGTCCCAGTTTTATCAAAATTTTATTTTTATAGAAAATTGTATCAAAATTTTACTTTTATAGAAAATTTCGTCAAAATTTTATACAAAATTTTGTTACAATTTTATTTTTATAAAAAAATGTTGTCACAATTTTATTTTTATAAACAATTTTGTTAAAATTTTATATTTATAGAAAATTTTGTCAAAAGTTTATATTTATAGAAAATGTTGTGAACATTTTATTTTTATAGAAAATTTTGTCAAAATATTATTTTTATAGAAAATTTTGTCAAAATTTTATTTCTATAGAAAATTTTGTCAAAATGTTATTTTTATAGAAAATTTTCTTATAAATTTTGTCATATTTTTTTTTGCATAGAAAATTCTTTCAAATGTTTTTTTTTTCTTTAGAAAATTTTGTCAAAATTTTATTTCTATAGAAAATTTTGTTAAATTTTTATTTCTAGAGAAAATTTGGACCCAAATTTGTTTTTCCAAAGAAAATTGTTAAGAAATTTTATTTTTATAGAAAATTATGTCAAAATTTTATTTCTATAGGAAATTTTGTCAACATTTTATTTCTATAGAAATTTTTTTTTCCAAATTTTATTTCTATAGAAAATTTTTGCAAAATTTTATTTCTGTGGAAAATTGTCTCATTTATAGACAAGTTTTATTTTTATAGGAAATTTTTTTAAAATTTATCTCTATAGAAAATTTTTGCAAAATTTTATTTCTATGGAAAATTGTCTCAAAATTTTATTTTTTTTATACCCTTCACCACTACTGTGGTACAGGGTATAATAAGTTTGTGCATTTGTATGTAACGCCAAGAAGGAGTAATCATAGACCAACCTTTTAGTATTAGATCGGCTTAGAATTAAATTCTGAGTCGATTTAGCGATGTCCGTCTGTCTGTCTGTCTGTCCGTCTGTCTGTCCGTCTGTCTGTCTGTCTGTCTGTTGATGTATTTTTGTGTGCAAAGTACAGCTCGCAGTTTTAGTCCGATTGTCCTAAAATTTGGTATAGGGTCCTGTTTCGGCTCAAAGACGATCCCTATTGATTTTGGAAAAAATCGGTTCAGATTTAGATATAGCTGCCATATATATTTTTCACCGATCTGGTCATAATTGGCGTGTATATCAATCTATCTTCCTCAAATTCCGTACATCCGAATATTTTATGAGTCTCGAAAAACTTGCAAAATACCAGCCAAATCGGTTCAGATTTAGATATAGCTCTCATATATAGCTTTCGCCCGATTTACACTCATTTGCCCAAAGAGGCCAATTTTTAACTCCGATTTGGTTGAAATTTTGCACAGGGAGTAGAATTAGAATTGTAGCTATGCGTGCCAAATTTGGTTGAAATCGGTTCAGATTTAGATATATCTCCCATATATAGCTTTCGCCCGATTTACACTCATATGACCACAGAGGCCAATTTTTTACTCCGATTTAGTTGAAATTTTGCACAGAGAGTAAAATTAGCATTGTTGCTATGCGTGCCAAATTTGGTTGAAATCGGTTCAGATTTAGATATAGCTCCCATATATATGTTTTTCTGATTTCGACAAAAATGGTCAAAATACCAACAATTTCCTTGTAAAATCGCCACTGCTTAGTCGCAAAGTTGTAAAAATGACTCTAATTTTCCTAAACTTCTAATACATATATATCGAGCGATAAATCATAAATAAACTTTTGCAAAGTTTCCTTAAAAATGCTTCAGATTTAAATGTTTCCCATATTTTTTTACTAACATTGTGTTCCACCCTAGTGCATTAGCCGACTTAAATTTTGAGTCTATAGATTTTGTAGAAGTCTATCAAATTCTTCCAGATCGAGTGATATTTAAATGTATGTATTTGGGACAAACCTTTATATATAGCCCCAAACACATTTGACGGATGTGTTATGGTATCGAAAATTTAGATCTACAAAGTGGTGCAGGGTATAATATAGTCGGCCCCGCCCGACTTTAGACTTTCCTTACTGGTTTTTATTATGTCAAAATTTTATTTCTATAGGAAATTTTGTCAAAATTTTATTTTTATAGAATTTTTTTCGAAATTTTATTTCTATAGAAAAATTTTGCAACATTTTATTTCTATAGAAAATTTGGACCAAAATTTTTATTTCCAGAGAAAATTGTTAAAAAATGTTATTTTTATAGAAAATTATGTCAAAATTTTATTTATTTCTATAAGAAATTTTGTCTAAATTTAATTTTTTAGACATTTTTTTCCGAAATTTTATTTCTATAGAAAATTTTTGCAAAATTGTATTTCAATGAAAATTGTCTCAAAATGTTATTTTGCTAAAATTTTATTTTTATAGACAATTTTGTCAAAATTTTATTTCTATAGAAAATTTTGTTAAAATTTATTTCTATAGAAAATTTTGTCAAAATTTTATTTCTATAGAAAAATTTGCCAATTTTTTTTATAAAAAGTCTTGTCAACTTTTTATTTCTATAGAAAACTAGCATAACCCGACCCGCGTCATTTCGACTCGCGAAGAATATTTTTGTTAACATAGTCAACCATATCCTTCGATCTGAAAACAAATTCGAAAAATTTGAACTCTTTTAAAGAGTAGGGTTAGGGGAAGACAGGCACAAAACCTGAAGTACTGATTAATCACTCCATGGTTTCCACACACGTGTCCGTACATTTCAAAAAAATCGGACTACTGGCTTTTTCGTTTCTATAAAGGCTGTGGAAAAATCATACAATTGAGTACCGAGTTCCAATTTATCGACAATCCTATACTTCTTTTTTTTTTCAAAAATATATATATATAGAAAATTTTGTCGAAATTTTATTTCTATAGAAAATTTGGTCGTAATTTTATTTTGTATAGAAAATTTGGCAAAAATTTTTGTCAAAATCTTATTTTTATAGAAAATTTTGTCAAAATTTTACTTTCCCAAAAATATTTGTAAAAGATTTTGTTAAAATTTTATTTCTATAGAAGATTTTATTTTTTTACAAAATTTTGTCAATTTTTTTTTTTCGATAGAAAATGTTGTTGAAATTTTATTTCTATAGAAAATTTTGTCAACATTTTATTTTGTGTTTTGTTTATTATTGTGGGTTTGTACTTCAATCATAAGGCCGGTACTATGTTCATTCTTGCGAAAAATTTTTATGGAAACCATTATTTCGCACATAGAAAGCGGCGTTTTTTTAGGTAGCTTGGAGCGCTGTTTTACAGGGAGCGATATTGGATTAAGTTGGTGGTTGTTGCGTGTTTTTAGAAAATAACATTTTATTTTTCCTTGGGCAATTGATCTGCTATTCCTTTGATCCTTTGTATAGTTTCGGAACAAAAATATGGTCCGTGTTTGATTTATAAACCCGCACAAATAGTTTTTAATAAATAAATTATTTCTTAATTCACATTGCAAATGGCGCCGTGCTATAAACGTCAGTTTTTCAACACGAAAAAACATAGTATCACAAATGGAAAAAATTTCGCAAATTTTTCGCATTTTTTGGTTTTGTATGGAGTTTCAACGCGAAAACCGAACAGAGTACCGGCCTATATTTGTGAAAGGTGCGTCCAACCAACCATCTTGCAGTCTATAGGGCTTTGCCCAAATAAATTTGACAAACATTCTTTTCCTCTGTTGGTTAAGCTACACTTGTAGTTTAGTGAACACATGGTTAAACCGGAGATCAAAAAAACAAATAAAATTTTATTTCTATAGAAAATTTGGTCACAGTTTTTTTTACCGGAAATTTTGTTTTATTTCCAGAGAAAATGTTGTCAAAATGCTATTTTTATAGAAAGCTTTGTCAAAATTTCATTTCTATAGAAAATTTTGTCAAAATTTGATTTCTATAGAAATTTTTGTCAAAATTTTATTTCTGCAGCAAAATTTTGTCAAAATTTTATTTCTATAGAAAATTTTGTCAAAATTGTATCTCTATAGAAAATGTTCTCAAATTTTTATTTCTTCAGGAATTTTTGTCAAAATTTTATTTCTTTAGAAAATTTTGTCAAAATTTTATTTCTTTATGAATTTTTGGCAAAATTTTATTTCTTTAAGAAATTTTGTCAAAATTTTATTTCTATAGAAAATTTTCTCAAAATTTTATTTCTTTAGGAATTTTTGTCAAGATTTTATTTCTATAGAAAATTTTGTCAAAATTTTATTTCTAGGGAAAATTTTGTCAAAATTTTATTTCTATAAAAATTTTTGTCAACATTTTATTTCTATAGAAAATTTTGTCAAAATTTTATTTCTATAGAAAATTTTGTCAAAATTATATCTCTATAGAAAATTTTCTCAAAATTTTATCTCTTTAGGAAATTTTGTGAAAATTTTATGTCTATAAAAATTTTTGTGAAAATTTTTTTCTATAGAACATTTTGTCAAAATTTCATTTCTATAGAAAATTTTGTCAAAATTTTATTTCTATTGAAAATTTTGACAAAATTTTATTTCTATAGAAAATTTTGTTAAAATTTTATCTCTTTAGAAAATTTTCTCAAAATTTTATTTCTTTAGGAATTTTTTCCTTAGGAAATTTTGTCAAAATTCTATTTCTATAGACAATTTTGTCAAAATTTTATTTCTATAGAAAATTTTATTTCTATAGAAAATGTTGTCAAAATTGTATCTCTATATAAAATTTTCTCCAATTTTCATTTCTTTAGGAATTTTTGTCAAAATTTTATTTCTTTAGGAAATTTTGTCAAAATTTTATTTCCAGAGAAAATTGTGTGAAATATTTTTTCTATAGAACATTTTGTCAAAATTTTATTTCTATAGAAAATTTTGTAAAAATTTTATTTCTATAGAAAATTTTGTTAAAATTTTATTTCTATAGAAAATTTTGTAAAAATTTTATATCTATAGAGAATTTTGTAAAAATTTTATTTCTATAGAAAATTTTGTTAAAATTTTATTTCTATAGAAAATTTTCTCAAAGTGTTATTTCTTTAGGAATTTTTGTCAAAATTTTATTTCGTTAGGAAATTTTGGTCAAAATTTTATTTCCAGAGAAAATTCTGTGAAATATTTTTTCTATAGAACATTTTGTCAAAATTTTATTTGTATAGAAAATTTTGTCAAAATTTCATTTCTATAGAAAATTTTGTCAAAATTTTATTTCTATTGAAAATTTTGACAAAATTTTATTTCTATAGAAAATTTTGTTAAAATTTTATCTCTTTAGAAAATTTTCTCAAAATTTTATTTCTTTAGGAATTTTTTCCTTAGGAAATTTTGTCAAAATTCTATTTCTATAGACAATTTTGTCAAAATTTTATTTCTATAGAAAATTTTATTTCTATAGAAAATGTTGTCAAAATTGTATCTCTATATAAAATTTTCTCCAATTTTCATTTCTTTAGGAATTTTTGTCAAAATTTTATTTCTTTAGGAAATTTTGTCAAAATTTTATTTCCAGAGAAAATTGTGTGAAATATTTTTTCTATAGAACATTTTGTCAAAATTTTATTTCTATAGAAAATTTTGTAAAAATTTTATTTCTATAGAAAATTTTGTTAAAATTTTATTTCTATAGAAAATTTTGTAAAAATTTTATATCTATAGAGAATTTTGTAAAAATTTTATTTCTATAGAAAATTTTGACAAAATTTTATCTCTATAGAAAATTTTCTCAAAGTGTTATTTCTTTAGGAATTTTTGTCAAAATTTTATTTCGTTAGGAAATTTTGGTCAAAATTTTATTTCCAGAGAAAATTCTGTGAAATATTTTTTCTATAGAACATTTTGTCAAAATTTTATTTGTATAGAAAATTTTGTCAAAATTTTATTTCTATAGAAAATTTTGTTAAAATTTTATTTCTATAGAAAATTTTGTAAAAATTTTATATTTATAGAGAATTTTGTAAAAATTTTATTTCTATAGAAAATTTTGTTAAAATTTTATTTCTATAGAAAATTTTCTCAAAATTTTATTTCTATAGAAAATTTTCTCAAAATTTTATTTCTATAGAAAATTTTGACAAAATTCAATTTCTTTAGGAATTTTTGTCAAAATTTTATTTCTTTAGGAAATTTTGTCAAAATTTTATTTCTATAGAAAATTTTGTCAAAATTTTATTTCTATAGAAAATTTTGTGAAATATTTTTTCTATAGAAAATTTTGTCAAAATTTTATATCTATAGAGAATTGTGTTAAAATTTCATTTCAGTAGAAAATTTTGTTAAAATTTTATTTCTTTAGGAATTTCTGTCAAAATTTTATTTCTTTAGGAAATTTTATTTCTATAGAAAATGTTGTCAAAATTGTATCTCTATATAAAATTTTCTCCAATTTTTATTTCTTTAGGAATTTTTGTCAAAATTTTATTTCTTTAGGAAATTTTGTCAAAATTTTATTTCCAGAGAAAATTTTGTGAAATATTCTTTCTATAGAACATTTTATCAAAATTTTATTTCTATAGAAAATTTTGTGAAAATTTTATTTCTATAGAAAATTTTGTTAAAATTTTATTTCTATAGAAAATTTTGTTAAAATTTTATTTCTATAGAAAATTTTGTAAAAATTTTATATCTATAGAGAATTTTGTAAAAATTTTATTTCTATAGAAAATTTTGTTAAAATTTTATTTCTATAGAAAATTTTGACAAAATTTTATCTCTATAGAAAATTTTCTCAAAGTGTTATTTCTTTAGGAATTTTTGTCAAAATTTTATTTCGTTAGGAAATTTTGGTTAAAATTTTATTTCCAGAGAAAATTTTGTGAAATATTTTTTCTATAGAACATTTTGTCAAAATTTTATTTGTATAGAAAATTTTGTCAAAATTTTATTTCTATAGAAAATTTTGTTAAAATTTTATTTCTATAGAAAATTTTCTCAAAATTTTATTTCTATAGAAAATTTTCTCAAAATTTTATTTCTATAGAAAATTTTGACAAAATTCAATTTTTTTAGGAATATTTGTCAAAATTTTATTTCTTTAGGAAATTTTGTCAAAATTTTATTTCTATAGAAAATTTTGTGAAATATTTTTTCTATAGAAAATTTTGTCAAAATTTTATATCTATAGAGAATTGTGTTAAAATTTCATTTCAGTAGAAAATTTTGTTAAAATTTTATTTCTTTAGGAATTTCTGTCAAAATTTTATTTCTTTAGGAAATTTTGTCAAAATTTTATTTCTATAGAAAATTTTGCGAAATATTTTTTCAAAATTCCATTTCTATAGAAAATTTTGTCAAAATTTTATTTTTATGGAAAATTTTGTAAAAATTTTATTCCTATAGAAATTTTTTTTTAAATTGTATTTCTATAGAAATTTAAACTTATTCTAATACATCTCAAATTATTGATATCATACAAAAATAAGCTGAAGTCGTCAGCATCACCGTTTTCCCATCATGAGAAAATATTCTCAATTATTTTCAAACCAAATCCCTGCTTGCTGACAAGCTCTCAATTACCAATGGAGGAAAATCCTACAAATTCTCCTCCTTCTCCTCCTTAGAGATGATACAGTAAACAAAAGCCCTTTGAAAAGAACAGTATTTTGTGTTTATATAAAACCGGAACCGAAAATCTTCCTGAATGGGTAAATATTTTGGTAATGTTAGCCAGGCAAAAAAAGGGGGAGTCTCCTACTTAATGTGTAGAGGTTTGTGATACAAATTAACCATTTCGAACGTTTGTCGCTTTTTTTGTTTGTTTTCTTCCTTGATAGTATTCGAGGAGGATGGACAATCGAATACACTTATCATTCTAAGACGCCTTTAAGTCTTTTTGGTTTTTTTTTGGCTTTCATGCCATGTAGTGCCTAGAAGTTTCCTTTCTTCCCTTTGTTGGAGGCTCCTTCTCCTCTTAAGTGATAAATGAGCCATACCAGTCCTAAATAATGCCATTAATATCCCTCCCAAAATCCCCCAGACGAAAGACACAAGAGATAAAATATTTGAGCCAATAGGAAAAGAAAATGGAACATTTTTGGGGTTTTTTTGTTAACATCGATGGTGTGAGCTTATGGATGTCCTAAGTGGAAGCCTTCATATTGGAAACTGTAACAGAAACCAATTTCGTAAATGGTATAGGCTTTGCGTGCCACAAAACGTTTCTTCTCATAATTCTAAGGTTTGCGTTTTTATTTTATGAAAAACATTTTCTTAGCTAAAATTTGGATATTGTTAGACTTCAAGAAAACAAAGAAGAAAAAAAGAAAATTTCTAAACGACCCAAAAAAATTGTTTTCCCGTTTAATATCAAGTTCATTGAACTTTGTATTTGGCAAAGCAGTGGGGAATATTTGAAAGCTTCAAGAAGCATATATTACCAAACTGCCTTAATAAATGAATCGTGTAGGCCTTTGTTTGTGTTTGTTTTCTAGAGAGAGGGATTTTATTGCGTTTGAGATCTGTGGGAATTGGAAAATATGACATTACAATTTTGTTAATTATTTTTTTTTGCTAGAAATATTCCTGGCCTGGCTGTTTAATATTCCCAATGTAGTTTTGTTTATTTTTAAATATGACAAAGTAGCCATATAAGCAAACACTAATATTTCACTAAAGGTAATTTAAATGGCAAGAAAATGACAAATGATGAAGGGAGAAGGCTACAAATTCCTTTGGGATATATTTTGAAAGTCAAGAGTAAATAAATGTAAAATCAAAACTTATATCCCAAAAAACCTATTGTCAAATTGTGATGATTTCATGCCCAAAAATTCAAAATTAAATTAAAATCCTTCACAAATATCCCCAAACAATTTTACTGCAGAAAATCAGTAACAATTACAAATTTTGATTTTATTCTATCTGTCTTTTGTATTAAATAACTATTTTGTATTAAATAAATATTTAATCAGTAACAATTTAAAAAGTTTTAAAAATATAAAATGTTTACCAGCAAAAACAAAAAACGCCAACAATTTTTTCCACTTCCGATGAAGTTCTTAAGTTAAAGTCTTGCCAAATATGATATTTGGCCGTTTAAAGTGAAACTTAATTTGGACAATTTAATGTCGCAAAAAAAATCAATAAAAACAAGTATATACGGCTGTAAGTTCGGCCAGGCCGCAGCTTATGTACCCTCCACCATGGATTGCGTAGAAACTTCTACTGAAGACTGTCATCCACAATCCAATTACTTGGGTTGCGGTAACACTTGCCGATGGCAAGGTATTTTAAAACTTCCTTGTAATATATACCACACAGGCCGATTAAATACGTATATAATTAAGTTTCAAGTTTCTAAAGAAATAAAATTTTGACAAAATAAAATTTTGACAACATTTTCTATAGAAGTAAAATTTGGAAAAAATTTCTATAGAAAAAAAATTTGGATAAAATTTTCTATAGAAATAAAATTCTGAAAAAATTTTCTATAGAAATAAAATTTGGATAAAATTTTCTATAGAAATAAAATTCTGAAAAAATTTTCTATAGAAATAAAATTTTGACAAAATTTTCTATAGAAATAAAATTTTGACAAAATTTTCTATAGAAATAAAATTTTGACAAAATGTTCTATAGAAATAAAATTTTGACAAAATTTTCTATAGAAATAAAATGTTGACAAAATTTTCTATAGAAATAAAATTTTGGCCAAATTTTCTATAGAAATAAAATTTGGCAAATTTTTCTATAGAAATAACATTTTGACAATGTTTTCTATAAAAATAAAATTTTGGTAGATTATTTTTGGCTCGAGTGGCAACCATGATTATGAACCGATAAGGACCAATTTTTGTGTGATTGGGGATCGCCTATATATAATTATAGACCGATATGGACCAATTTTGGCATGGTTATTAGCGGTCTTATACTAACACCACGTTGCAAATTTCAACCGGATCGGATGAATTTTGCTCCTCCAAGAGGCTCCGGAGATCAAATCTGGGGAACGGTTTATATGGGGGCTATATATAATTATGGACCGATATGAACCAATTTTTGCGTGTTTGTTGGAGACCACATTCTAACACCACATTCCAAATTTCAACCGGATCGGATGAATTTTGCTCCTACAAGAGGCTCCTGAGGACAAATCTGGGGATCGATTTATATGGGGGCTATATATAATTATGGACCGATATGGACCAATTCTGGCATGGTTGTTAGAGACCATATACTAACACCACGGACCAAATTTCAGCCGGATCGGATGACTTGTGCTCCTCCAAGAGGCTCCGGGGGACAAATCTGGGGATCGATGTCGACCAATTTTTGCATGGTTGTTAGAGACCATATATCAACACCATGCACCAAATTTCAGCAAGACCGGATGAAATTTGCTTCTCTTTGAGGCTCCGCAAGCCAAATCTGGGGATCGGTTTATATGGGGGCTATATATAATTATGGACCGGTGTGGACCAATTTTTGCATGGTTGTTAGAGGCCATATACCAACACCATGTACAAAATTTCACCCAGATCGGATGAAATATGCTTCTGTTAGAGGCTCCGCAAGCCAAATCGGGGGATCGGTTTATATGGGGGCTATATATAATTATGGACCGATGTGAACCAATTTTTGCACGGTTATTAGAGACCATATACTAACACCATGTACCAAATTTCAGCCGGATCGGATGAAATTTGCTTCTCTTAGAGGCAGGGCTGTGGAGTCGAACCAATTTTGCTCGACTCCGACTCCGACTCCAGCATTTTTCATCAGCTCGACTCCGACTCCGGAGTCGACTCCGGGCAATATAACTAAATCTCATTTTAATACCACTAATTTGTAGTTCTATTGTGGGGGTACCGTAAGTGGATCGATATAAAGTATCGTATTTATTTATGTGTGCAAAAAAAGGTCTTAATTTCACATTAAATGCCAATTGAACTCTATATTTCTAATTTAGGGCAATGTTTAATAAATAAAATAATGATATAAATACCCATCATAATATGAGAAGATACCAACAGTATATGTTATGTATTTGTGGACCAAAATTATTTATACTATCTCAAATCATTTAAATTTGTTGCGAGCTATATAAAGGTTTATATACATGAATTTGAATCTGAATCGATTTTGACAAAATTGTATATACTTCTACAAAATCTATGTACTTGAAATTTAAATCTAACGTTATGGGACGTAACACAATTTTAACCAAAAATAATGCAAGGAAAGTCTAAAGTCGGGCGGGCCGATTATAATACACTCTGCACAACTTTGTATTTAGTTCTACATTTTGATAAAATCTCAATCAGACTTCTACAAAATCTCGGGCAATATTTGGGAAATATTTAAAATTGTTTAGACAATTTCGCAAAAATGCATTTATGATTCATTCATTGAAAATTTTAGTCATTTCTACAAGTTTTCGACTTAGAGTGAGTATCAGTGAGAATACAATTTTGGAAAAATTCTTGTCTAGTAAATAAAATTTTGCAAAATTTTCTACAGAAACAAAATTTTGACTAAATTTTCTATAGAAATAAAATTTTGGCGCAATTTTCTATAGAAATCAAATTTTGACCAAATATATAGAAATAAAATTTTGAATAAAATTTTTATAGAAATAAAATTTGGCGAAATTGTTTATAGAAATTAAAGTTTGAAAAAATTATCAATAGAAATACAATCTAAAAAAAAATGTGTAGCAAACAAAATTTTGCAAAATTTTGTAGAGAAATAAAATTTTGCAAAATATTCTATAGAAACAAAATTTTGACTAAATTTTCTATAGAAATAAAATTTTGACTAAATTTTATATAGAAAAAATTTGTCTATAGTAATTAAATTTTGAATACATTTTTTATAGCTGTGAGTGTCAGTGAGCATCAGTAAGAAAAAAAATTTTGAGAAAATTTGACAATTTTTTCTTATAGAAATAAAATTTTGAAAAAATTATCAATAAAAATACAATTTTAGAAAAAATGTTGTGTAGTAAATAAAATTCTGCAAAATATTCTACAGAAACAAAATTTTGACTAAATTTTCTATAGAAATAAAATTTTGACCAAATTGTCTAATAAAAAAATCTATTACTATAAAATTTGGGCAAAATTTTCTGTAGAAATAAAATTTTGACCAAACTTTCTAATAAAAAATCTATTACTATAAAATTTTGGCAAAATTTTCTATAGAAATAAAATTATCAATAGAAATTTTGAAAAAAATTTTGTGTAACAAAGAAAATTTTGCAAAATTTTCTATAGAAATAAAATTTTGCAAAATACTCTATAGCAACAAAATTTTTTCTCAATTTTCTATAGAAATAAAATTTTGAATAAATTTTCTATAGAAAAAAATATTTCTATAGTAATAAAATTTTGAATAATTTTTTTATAGAAATAAAATTTTGACAAAATTTGCTATAGAAATAAAATTTTGACAAAACTTTTTATAGAAATAACATTTTGACAAAATGTTCTATAAAAAACAACTTTGAAAAAATTTTCTGTCAATATTCCACATATGTATATGGCCTTAAAATAAAATAAAACAAGTATATACGGCCGTAAGTTCGGCCAGGCCGAATCTTATGTACCCTCCACCATGGATTGCGTAGGAACTTCTACTAAAGGCTGTCATCCACAATCGAATTACTTGGGTTGCGATAACACTTGCCGATGGCAAGGTAAAACTTTTTAACACTGTCTTCTAAATTGTAAGTTAGCCCATACGGGGTATATATAAAGGCCGATTAAATACGTTTATAATCTAGTTTGACAAAATTTTCTATAGAAATAAAATTTTGACAAAATTTTCTATAGAAATGAAACCTTGACAAAATTTTCTATAGAAATAAAATTTTGACAAAATTATCTATAGCAATACAATTTTGACAAAAATTTCTATAGAAATAAAATGTTGATAAAATTTTGTATAGAAATGAAATTTTGACAAAATTTTGTATAGAAATAAAATGTTGACAAAATTTTCTACAGAAATAAATTTTTGACATAATTTTCTATAGAAATAAAATTTTGACAAACATTTCTATAGAAATAAACTTTTGACAAAACTTTCTATAGAAATGAAATTTTAACAAAACTTTCTATAGTAATAAAATTTGACAAAATTTTCTATGGAAATAACGTTTTGGTAGATTACAAAATTTTCTATAGAAATAAAATTTTGACAAAATTTTCTATGGAAATAAAATTTTGACAAACATTTGTATAGAAATAAACTTTTGACAAAACTTTCTATAGAAATGAAATTTTGACAAAACTTTCTATAGTAATAAAATTTGACAAAATTTTCTATGGAAATAAAGTTTTGATAGATTATTTTTGGCGATATGGACCAATTTTTGTGTAATAAGTCATCGGCTATATATAACTAAAGACCGATATGGACCAATTTTTACATGGCTGTTAGAGGCCATATATTGACAAAATGTACCAAATTTCAACCGTATCGGATGACTTTTGCTCCTCCAAGAGGCTCCGGAGGTCAAATCTGGGGATCGGTTTATATGGGGGCTATATATAATTATGGACCGATATGGACCAATTTTTGCATGGTTGTTAGAGACCATATACTAACACCATATACCAAATTTCAACTGGATCGGATGAATTTTGCTCTTCCAAGAGGCTCCGGAGGTCAAATCTGGGGATCGGTTTATATGGGGGCTATATATAATTATGGACCGATATGGACCAATTTTTGCATGGTTATTAGAAGCCGTAAACTAACATCAGGTACCAAATTTCAACCGGATCGGATGAATTTTGCCCCTCCAAGAGGCTCCGGAGGTCAAATCTGGGGATCGGTTTATATGGGGCTATATAGAATTATGGACCGATATGGACCAATTTTTGCATGGTTGTTAAAAACCGTATACTAAGACCACGTACTAACTTTCAACCGGATCGGATGAATTTTGCTCCTCCAAGAGGCTCCGGTGGTCAAATCTGGGGATCGGTTTATATGGGAGCTATATATAATTATGGACCGATATGGACCAATTTGTGCATGGTTGTTAGAGACCATATATTAACATCAGGTACCAAATTTCAATCGGATCGGATGAATTTTGCCCCTCCAAGAGGCTCCGGAGGTCAAATCTGGGGATCGGTTTATATGGGGGCTATATATAATTATGGACCGATATGGACCAATTTTTGCATGGTTGTTAGAGACCGTATACTAAGACCACGTACCAAATTTCAACCGGATCGGATGAATTTTGCTGCTCCGGGAGGCTCCCCAAGCCAAATTTGGGGATCGGTTTATATGGGGGCTATACGTAAACGTGGTCCGATATGGCCCATTTTCAATACCAACCGACCTACATCAATAACAACTACTTGCGCCAAGTTTCAAGTCGATAGCTTGTTTCGTTCGGAAGTTAGCGTGATTTCCACAGACGGACGGACAGCCGGACAGACGGACAGACGGACGGACGGACAGACGGACAGACGGACGGACGGACGGACATGCTTAGATCGACTCAGAATTTCACCACGACCCAGAATATATATACTTTATGGGGTCTTAGAGCAATATTTCGATGTGTTACAAACGGAATGACAAAGTTAATATACCCCCATCCTATGGTGGAGGGTATAAAAAATAATTTCGATTGTTAGAAATATTTCAAATAAATTGATATGTGCATTAAAATGGATCGATCCAGCCCATCTGCTAGTCTAACATTCTAGGAAACATAAAAAGATAGCCGTAATTGGAAGTTGATTTTCATTTACAATAATGCTGTACATTGATCGAATGAATAACGCAATGGAAACAAATTTGCGTAAAAACTTGCTTAGTTACAAAAATGTGAAGTGTTTTAAAAAATTTGGTTTAGCCGGAGTCGAAGTCGAGCAACATTTTTACGACTCCGACTCCGACTCTGACTCCAGCAAAATCTTCAGAATCCGACTCCAAGACTCCGACTCCGACTCCGACTCCGACTCCGGCTCCACAGCCCTGCTTAGAGGCCTCGCAAACCAAATTTGGGGGTCCGTTTATATGGGGGCTATACGTAAAAGTGGACCAATATGGCCCATTTGCAATACCACCCGACCTACATCAATAACAACTACTTGTGCCAAGTTTCAAGCCGATAGCTTGTTTCGTTCGGAAGTTAGCGTGATTTCAACAGACGGACGGACATGCTCAGATGGACTCAGAATTTCACCACGACCCAGAATATATATCTTTATGGGGTCTTAGAGCAATATTTCGATGTGTTACAAACGGAATGACAAAGTTAATATACCCCCATCCTATGGTGGAGGGTATAAAAGAAATTTATTTTCCAATTCCACTTTTTATTTTCATCAGTATTTTTTGTTTCACTTTTATTTTCTTATTGTCTAATTTTTACAAATTGAAAAACTTCTTCGCTTCCACCGGGGGTTGAACCTGGGTCTGTTGGCACCATAACTGAACGCCTTAGCATACTCGGCCAAAAACGCCATTGAACACGATGCATCAAAACGTCTATTCAAATTTTGTGATATGAACCTAATATTACGCCACGGCTTGACATTCTAACTACTTCCTGAGATGTTCTTTATTATTATGAATGAAATAATAAAGAATGCTAAATATTTTTCTAAAAATTATTTTTTATTTTTTTTATTACTTTTTTATATTTTTATACCCTGCGCCACACTGTGGAACAGGGTATTATAAGTTAGTGCATATGTTTGTAACACCCAGAAGGAGACGAGATAGACACATGGTGTCTTTGGCAATAATGCTCAGGGTGGGTCCCTGAGTCAATATAACCATGTCCGTCTGTCCGTCCGTCCGTCCGTCTGTCTGTGAACAAATTTTTGTGATCAAAGTCTAGGTCGCAATTTAAGTCCAATCGCCTTCAAATTTGGCATATGTTCCTAATTTGGGTCAGTATAGAACCCTATTGATTTTGGAAGAAATCGGTTCAGATTTAGATATAGCTCCCATATATATCTTTCGCCCGATATGCACTAATATGGACCCAGCAGCCAGAGTTTTATACCGATTTACTTGAAATTTTGTACAAACATAACATTTAGTCGTATAGTCAAGTGCGAAAAATTTGGTTGAAATCGATTCAGATTTAGATATAGCTCCCATATATATCTTTCGCCCGATATGGACTAATATGGTCCTAGAAGCTAGAGTTTTGGCCCAATTTGTTTGAATACAATTAGTAGTGCAGTTAAGTGTGCAAAATTTGATTGAAATCGGTTCAGATTTAGGTATAGCTCCCATATATATATTTCGCCCGATATGGACTAATACGGTCCCAGAAGCCAGAGTTTTACCCCAATTTGATTGAAATTTTGCACTAGTAGTACAATTAGTAGAGTAGTCAAGTGTGCAAAATTTTATTGAAATCGGTTCAGATTTAGATATAGCTTCCATATATATCGTTCGCCCGATTTACACTTATATGACCACAGTGGCCAATATTTTACTCCGATTTAATTGAAATTTTGCACAGGGAGTAGAATTAGCTTTGTAACTATGTGTGCCAAATTTGGTTGAAATCGGTTCAGATTTAGGTATAGCTCCCATATATATGTTTTTCTGATTTCGACTAAAATGGTCAAAATACCAACAATTTCCTTGTAAAATCGCCACTGCTTAGTCGAAAAGTTGTAAAACTGACTCTAATTTTCCTAAACTTCTAATACATATATATCGAGCGATAAATCATAAATAAACTTTTTCGAAGTTTCCTTAAAATTGCTTCAGATTTAAACGTTTCCCATATTTTTTTACTAAGATTGTGCTCCACCCTAGTGCATTAGCCGACTTAAATTTTGAATCTATAGATTTTGTAGAAGTCTATCAAATTCTGTCCAGATCGAGTATATCACTTAAATGTATGTATTTGGGACAAACCTTTATATATAGCCCCCAACACATTTGACGGATGTGATATGGTATCGAAAATTTAGATCTACAAAGTGGTGCAGGGTATAATATAGTCGGCACCGCCCGACTTTAGACTTTCCTTACTTGTTTTTTTTTACTAACATTGTGTTCCACCCTAGTGCATTAGGTTAGGTTAGGTGGCAGCCCGAAGTATCAGGCTCACTTAGACTATTCAGTCCATTGTGATACCACTTTGGTGAACTTCTCTCTTATCACTGAGTGATGCCCGATTCGATGTTAAGCTCAATTACAAGGGACCTCCTTTTTATAGCCGAGTCTGAACGGCGTTCCACATTGCAGTGAAACCACTTAGAGAAGCTTTGAAACCCTCAGAAATGTCACCAGCATTACTGAAGTGGGATAATCCACCGCTGAAAAACTTGTTGGTGTTCGGTCGAAGCAGGAATCGAAGCAGGAACCATTGTACCACGGTGTCTCCCCATTAGCCGACTTAAATTTTCAGTCTATAGATTTTGTAGAAGTCTATCAAATTCTGTCCAGATCGAGTGATATTTAAATGTATGTATTTGGGACAAACCTTTATATATATCACCCAACACATTTGACGGATGTGATATGGTATCGAAAATTTAGTTCTACAAAGTGGCGCAGGGTATAATATAGTCGGCCCCGCCCGACTTTAGACTTTCCTTACTTGTTTTTACTTATTTCTTCATAAGCCCTAATTGCTAGTAGCCGTATAAATAAGTTTATTATAATTTTTAATTATAATAAATTAAGTAATAAATAATAAATAAATAATAAATATTTTTTATATTATACATCGTTTTTATTTTGTTTTTTTTTTTTCGGCATATATTTTTTTATAAATATATTTTTCCATTCAAAATCAACAAAAAATTAAAAATTATCGTAATTTGCAACACCTTCTGAAAAGAACCACCATGGAAGGGAAAAAGTCAAACGGCACAGATTCAAATCCAAGCGGGGATAAAATTTTGTAATTTATTATTATTATTATTTTTTTTTTACTTTTTTATTGATTTTCTGTTCTTTTTTCGAAGTTTAATTGTCCAAAACCTACTTTACCCACTTTAGACTTTACTTACTTGTTTTATAAAATTTTCCTAAAAATTTAAAATCCTATTTTACAAATTCCAAATTTAACTTCGGAAATCGTACCATTTGAATCGATTGCCTTCAGGGAGGAGTATGTTCATAAAATTCACTTGAAATTCTTTATATTAAATGTATGGCCTCAAGTGTCCATCCCTGGGTCTATTTTAAAGAAATATTTCTTTTGTGTATAACCAATAAACAGAACCACTTTTCCTTTGTATTAGACTTTGGTAACATTGAAATTCAAGAACAACCTATACACTCATTATTTAAAATAGAAAAATTATTTTAAAAAAAATCATAACCCATACAAGATAACTTTAAGACTTTTGTAAAAATTTTCCTCTTG
Organism: Haematobia irritans; assembly: GCF_050003625.1. Classification (NCBI taxonomy): domain Eukaryota; kingdom Metazoa; phylum Arthropoda; class Insecta; order Diptera; family Muscidae; genus Haematobia; species Haematobia irritans. The sequence goes on along the minus strand of NC_134399.1, from coordinate 35,318,972 downwards.
TATATACGCATACATGCCCAGAATCCCTAGTGACAAAGAAAAAAAAAACAACCCCTGACTCATACTTTTGTGCCTATGGCAAATAAAAGAAAATACAAAGAAAAGTTCAACAAAATCATTTAAAGTTTGTGAAGTATTCCCGCTCCCCCCGTTGTTCTCTATACAAATGTAACGACAATTTTCCGAAAACACCATGTTAGAGTATGCGTACAATTGAGAATTACATGAAAATATTAGGGTGGCACCAAAAAACAAAACAAAATACAAAGAATAAAAATCGATGGATATTATTTGGCATCGATAGTTGGTCATCGCTGACTAGTAATGGCTTCTAGAAAAATTTTTGTAATATTTATGAAATTTCCCATTGAAATTGAACCAACAAAACATTTTCATAAATACAATAAAAGTTTTCGTTATTATAATGATTTTTTCTATAAAACAACGAAACTTTTCATACTATTGATGAACATTTCATAACGAAAATTTATCGTTATGCCGTAACGAAAATCCTTAATAAAAATAATAAGCGCAAAATAAATTTCCAAATTCACATTCAACTTCAAGTATAAATTATGTCATTTTGCAAGTAAATAGAGTTTTAGAAAGAAACTCTCCAAATACCCAAAGATTTCAATAATTTAATTTAAAGACGATTTTAAGCGCATCTAGGATCCTCTATCACTATAGCCATAGTTGGTAGAAATCAAATTTTGATAAAATATCCCATAGAAATAAAATATTGACAAAATTTTCTAAAAAAATCAAATTTTGACAAAATTTTCCATAGAAATCAAATTTTGACAAAATTTTTTGTAGAAATGAAATTAAAAAAAAAACAAGTAAGGAAAGTCTAAAGTCGGGCGGGGCCGACTATATTATACCCTGAGCCACTTTGTAGATCTAAATTTTCGATACCATATCACATCCGTCAAATGTGTTGGGGGCTATATATAAAGGTTTGTCCCAAATACATACATTTAAGTGATATACTCGATCTGGACAGAATTTGATAGACTTCTACAAAATCTATAGACTCAAAATTTAAGTCGGCTAATGGGGAGACACCGTGGTACAATGGTTCCTGCTTCGACCGAACACCAACAAGTTTTTCAGCGGTGGATTATCCCACTTCAGTAATGCTGCTGACATTTCTGAGGGTTTCAAAGTTTCTCTAAGTGGTTTCACTGCAATGTGGAACGCCGTTCGGACTCGGCTATAAAGAGGAGGTCCCCTGCAATTGAGCTTAACATCGAATCGGGCATCACTCAGTGATAAGAGAGAAATTCACCAAAGTGGTATCACAATGGACTGAATAGTCTAAGTGAGCCTGATACTTCGGGCTGCCATTGTGTTCCACTAGGGTGGAACACAATGTTAGTAAAAAAAAAATATGGGAAACATTTAAATCTGAAGCAATTATAAGGAAACTTCGCAAAAGTTTATTTATGATTTATAGCTCGATATATATGTATTAGAAGTTTAGGAAAATTAGAGTCTTTTTACAACTTTTCGACTAAGCAGTGGTGATTTTACAAGGAAAATGTTGGTATTTTTACCATTTTTGTCGAAATCAGAAAAACATATATATGGGAGCTATATCTAAATCTGAACCGATTTCAACCAAATTTTGCACACTTAACTGCACTACTAATTGTACTCCTAGTGCAAAATTTCAAACAAATTGGGCCAAAACTCTGGCTTCTAGGACCATATTAGTCCATATCGGGCGAAAGATATATATGGGAGCTATATCTAAATCTGAATCGATTTCAACCAAATTTAGCACACATGACTATACTACTAATTGTACTCCTAGTGCAAAATTTCAACCAAATTCGGCCAAAAATCTGGCTTCTGGGGCCATATAAGTCCATATAGGGCGAAAGATATATATGGGAGCTATATCTAAATCTGAACCGATTTCAATAAAATTTCGCACACTTGACTATACGACTAAGTGTTATGTTTGTACAAAATTTTAAGTAAATCGGTATAAAACTATGGCTGCTGGGTCCATATTAGTCCATATCGGGCGAAAGATATATATGGGAGCTATATCTAAATCTGAACCGATTTGAACCAAATTTTTCGCACTTGACTATACGACTAAATGTTATGTTTGTACAAAATTTCAAGTAAACCGGTATAAAACTCTGGCTGCTGGGTCCATATTAGTGCATATCGGGCGAAAGATATATATGGGAGCTATATCTAAATCTGAACCGATTTCTTCCAAAATCACTAGGGTTATATTCTGACCCAAATTAGGAACATATGCCAAATTTGAAGGCGATTGGACTTAAATTGCGACCTAGACTTTGATCACAAAAATGTGTTCACAGACAGACGGACGGACGGACGGACGGACGGACGGACATAGCTATATCGACTCAGGGACCCACCCTGAGCATTATTGCCAAAGACACCATGTGTCTATCTCGTCTCCTTCTGGGTGTTACAAACATATGCACTAACTTATAATACCCTGTTCCACAGTGTGGCGCAGGGTATAAAAATTATAGAAATGACATTTTGACAAAATTTTCTATAGAAATAAGATTTTAAAAAAATATCCATAGAATTACAATTTTGTCAAAAATTTTCTATAGAAATAAAATTCTGAAAAAATGTTCTATAGAAATAAAATTTTGACAAGAAATAAAATTTTGACAAAATTTTATATAAAAATTAAATTTAGACTAAATTTTCTATAGAAATAATATTTTGAAAGATGTTTCTATAGCAATAAAATTTTGAAATAGAATTACAATAGAAATAAAAATTGTAAAAATATTTTCTATAGAAATAAAATTTTTACAATTGAATGAAATTTTGACAAAAATTTCTATAGAAACAAAATTTGACAAAATTTCTATAGAAACAAAATTGACAAAATTTTCTCTAGAAATAAAATTTTGTCAAAATTTTCTATAGAAATGAAATGTAGACACAATTTAGATAAAATATTGACAAAGTTTTCCATAGAAAAACAAATTTTCAAAAAATTATTTATAGAAATAAAATTTAGACAAAATTTTCTATAGAAATAAAATTTTGACCAAATTTTCTACAAAAATTTTTATAGAAATAAAACTTTGAAAAAATTTTCTATGGAATGAAATTTTGACAAAATTTTCTATAGAAATCACATTTTGACAAAACCTTCTATAGAAATAAAATTTTGACAAAATTTTCTATAGAAATAAAATTTTGAAATAATTTTCTATTGAATGAAATTTTGACAAAATCTTCTATAGAAATAAAATTTTGACAAAATTTTCTATAGAAATAAAATTTGGCCAAAAATTTCTATAGAAACAAAATTTTGACACAATTTTCTATAGAAATAAAATTTGGCCAAAAATTTCTATAGCAATAAATTTTTGACAAAATCTTCTATAGAAATAAAATTTTGACAAAATTTACTATAGAAATAAAATTTTGTGAAAATTGTCTATAGAAATAAAATTTTGATAGAATTGTCTATACAAATAAAATTTTGAAAAAATTTTCTATAGAAACAAAATTTTGCAAAAATTTTCTATCGAAATAAAATTTTGACAAAATCTTCTATAGAAATAAAATTTTGACAAGATCTTCTATAGAAATAAAATTTTGACAAAATTTTCTATAGAAATAAAATTTTGTTAAAAATTTCTATAGAAATAAAATTTTGAAAAAATTTTCTATTGAATGAAATTTTGACAAAATCTTCTACAGAAATAAAATTATGACAAAATTTTCTATAGAAATAACATTTAGACAAAATTTTCTATAGAAATAAAATTTGGCCACAAAATTCTATAGAAATAAAATGTTGACAAAATCTTCTATTGAAATAAAGTGTTGACAAAATTTTGTATAGAAATAAAATTTTGTTAAGATTTTCTATAGAAAGAAAATTTTGATAAAATTGTCAATAGAAATAAAATTTTGCCAAAAATTTATATAGAAATAAAATTTTGCCAAAATTTTTTATAGAAATAAAATTTTGAAAAAATTTTCTGTAGAATGAAATTTTGAAAAAATCTTCGATAGAAATAAATTTTTTGCAAAATTTTCTATAGAATTAAAATTTTGAAAAAATTGTCTATAAAAAAGTTTAAAAAAATTTTCTAGAGGAATACAATTTTCTTAAAATTTTCTATAGAAAAAAATTTTGACAAAATTTTCTATAGGAATAAAATTTTGACAAAATTTTCTATAGGAATAAAATTTTGACAAAATTTTCTATAGGAATAAAATTTTGAAAAAAATTTTGACAAAATTTTCTATAGGAATAAAATTTTGAAAAAAATTTCTATAGAATGAAATTTTGACAAAATATTCTATAGAAATAAAATTTAGACAAAATATTCTATAGTAATAGAATGTTGACAATATTTTCTATAGAAACAACATTTTTATTTTTGTCTTGATTTCACCTTAAAACCATATGTTATGTTGACTAAACTACAAGAGTAGTTTAATCAATAGAGGGAAACTATATTTTTTCAAATTGATTTCGGATTTTTTAATCTGGTAGATTTGTGGTAAAATTTTCTTCAGATTTTAGTAGAATATTTTTAGCACCAGTTGCAACCATGCCCTCTATCCATTCCTTTTTATACCCTCCACCATAGAATGGGGGTATACTAAATTTGTCATCTCGTGTGTTACGTATCCATAAATAGGTAATTCGGCCGAAATTTCGGCCGTATTTACTTGTTCTTTCTTTTTTCCTGTTTAAAAAAACTTTTGAAAATGTCTTAAGAAATACGCTGTATTACCATTTTAAGTGAAAATTTTAATTCTCCTTAATTATGTGTCGCAAAAAGAAATAGAAAATAAAAATATAACAAAAACAATGATAATAAAATTAGAAATGTCACCACAGTTGAGATATGAACAACAAACCATCATATAACAAACCATAATATTTAACCAAATTCTCCTCGGTTACACCCTATTATCCCCCATGTATGTATCCCCAAGAATGCTCAATCAAAATCATGGTCAATGTCAAACGCGAGCGTTGTCTAGAGCTATAGCTTAAATTATTTTAATCAAAAAATCTGCGCCATATTCTCTGGTTCTGGGTACAGTGACGTGAGGCGTGCAATGACAATGACCACACATTGTCATACACCTTCACCAATATGAACATCTGATTGGGGACAAGGAAGTGCATATTTAAGTCGTTTCATAATAAAAACAATGGAGAAATTTTCGAAGACAAATTCCAATAGGATGAGTCAAATTAAAAGTATCGTATTTTTTTTGTAGATCAATGGGCTTGTTGATCTATATGGCATCTCTGAATTGGGAAGACTTTTGACATAAACCCAGCCACAGCTCTCATTACCAAATAATTGTGGAGGTAACGTGGCTCAAAATTGGCAAGCAAATACTATTAAATGAGAATCTTGGTTATGTTCTTAAGGAAATGAAGAAAGCACTTCTCTGCAGCATCACCAAGGGCTAAATTGTAAGCAGATACGTGACATTAGCAAACAAAGTGAGAAATAAACAAGAAATTTATTTTGGACACAAAAAATCCCATGTGTGGTAACCGAAACCGTCGTATGATGGTAATTGATTATTTCCAAGCTTGTTAAGCAGTTTTTCACATTACCCACTTACCCTCGCCGGGAAGGTCTACACAGAAAAAAATATCACCAAAAATTTTCCAATTAAAATTTTAATTGAATTTTAAACAAACAATAAAAATTTAATTGGCTCAACAAATTATTTAATTGAAACAAAAAGCAATCACAAAAATTAATTGTATAAATTATTTCTTTGTGCGGCCGAAATGTCTGTTTACCCAGGACTTTAATACTGTGTTTAGGATATTTTCCCAATAATATTCCGCATTTATTTCGTCCCCACGATCGATGAACTATCGGCGGCCCTTCAAATCTGATGGCCAACCAAAGGTGTTAATTTTCAGATGACCTCTTTGGTAATTCGATCAATTTGTTTTTTTTTTTTTCATTTCATTTTGTTCTCAAACTGCTCAATTTGGTATGGCTTGTCATCGTAGCAAATTAAATTCGGTAACTGGCCACTTTCGCTCCGAAAAATGTAAGAGCTCATCGATGCGCAAAAACAAAAGTTAGACTGAAAAGACCTAAGAAAGTGCTTCGCTTGCATCAAAGTGGCCATATACCGAATTTAGTTTTCTTCGAGAAGAAGCTATTCCACAATAAGGAGTCAAGAAACAAAATGATCGGATTCACTTGCAACAGAGGTCACCTCAAACACTTACGATTGACAAACGCTAGGCAGACAAACGTGCCGACCCCAGATCATGGATATTCCAAAAGGACTCAGCACCATTTCTTATCAACCAAGAAATTTTAATAAAAAATTCCTATAAAAACGAAATTTTTACAAATTTTGTTATAAAAATAAAATTTTGACAAACATTTTCTATCGAATTAAAAATATTGACAACATTTTCTATAGAAATACAATTTTGCAAAATTTTCTATAGAAATAAAAACTTAACAAACTTTTCTGTAGAAACAAACTTTTGGCAAAATTTTCTATAGAAACAAATTTTAACAAAATTTTCTATAGAAATAAAATTTTGAAAAATGTTTCTATAGAAACACAATCTTGACACAATTTTCTATAGAAATAAAATTTTGAAAAAAAATTTCTAAAGAAATAAAATTTTAATACAATTTTCTATAGAAATAAAATTTTGATACAATTTTCTATAAAAATAAAATCTTGACAAAATTTTTTATAGAAAAAATGTTCACAAAATTTTCTATAGAAATAAAAATTTGACAAACTTTTCTGTAGAAAGAAACTTTTGGCAAAATTTTCTATAGAAACAAATTTGGGAAAATTTTCTATAGAAATAAAATTTTGGCAAAATTTTCTATAGGAATAAAATTCTGACAAACTTTTCTATAAAATTAAAATTTTTACAAAATTTTCTATAGAAATAAAATTTTGACAAAATTTTATATAGAAATAAAATGTTGACAAAATTTGGTATAGAAATAAAATTTTGACAATTTTTTGTATAAAAATAAAATTTTGACAAAATTTTCTATAGAAATAAAATGTTGACAAAATATTCTATAGAAATAAAATGTTGATAAAATTTGTTATAGAAATAAAATTTTGACAAATTTTTTTTATAGAAATAAAATTTTGACAAAATTTTCTATAGAAATAAAATTTTGACAAAATATTCTATAGAAATAAAATTTTGCCAAAATTTTATATAGAAATAAAATTTTGACAAAATGTTATATAGAAATAAAATGTTGATAAATTGTTCTATATAAATAAAATTTTGACAAATTTTGTTATAGAAATAAAATTTTGACAATTTTTTTTTTATAGAAATAAAATTTTGACAAAATTTTCTATAGAAATAAAATGTTGACAAAATATTCTATAGAAATAAAATGTTGATAAAATTTGTTATAGAAATAAAATTTTGACTAATTTTTTTTATAGAAATGAAATTTTGACAAAATTTTCTATAGAAATAAAATTTTGACAAAATATTCTATAGAAATAAAATTTTGATAAAATATTCTATAGAAATAAAATTTTGCCAAAATTTTATATAGAAATACAATTTTGACAAAATGTTATATAGAAATAAAATTTTGACAAAATTTGTTATAGAAATAAAATTTTGACAATTTTTTTTTATAGAAATAAAATTTTGACCAAATTTTCTATAGAAATAAAATGTTGACAAAATATTCTATAGAAATAAAATGTTGATAAAATTTGTTATAGAAATAAAATTTTGACAATTTTTTTATAGAAATAAAATTTTGACAAAATTTTCTATAGAAATAAAATTTTGACAAAATATTCTATAGAAATAAAATTTTGACAAAATATTCTATAGAAATAAAATTTTGCCAAAATTTTATATAGAAATAAAATTTTGGCAAAATGTTATATAGAAATAAAATGTTGACAAAATGTTATATAGAAATAAAATGTTGATAAATTGTTCTATATAAATAAAATTTTGACAAAATTTGTTATAGAAATAAAATTTTGACAATTTTGACAAAATGTTATATAGAAATAAAATTTTGATAAATTGTTCTATATAAATAAAATTTTGACAAAATTTGTTATAGAAATAAAATTTTGACAAATTTTTTTTATAGAAATAAAATTTTGACAAAATTTTCTATAGAAATAAAATGTTGACAAAATATTCTATAGAAATAAAATGTTGATAAAATTTGTTATAGAAATAAAATTTTGACAATTTTTTTTATAGAAATAAAATTTTGACAAAATTTTCTATAGAAATAAAATTTTGACAAAATATTCTATAGAAATAAAATTTTGACAAAATATTCTATAGAAATAAAATTTTGCCAAAATTTTATATAGAAATAAAATTTTGGCAAAATGTTATATAGAAATAAAATGTTGACAAAATGTTATATAGAAATAAAATGTTGATAAATTGTTCTATATAAATAAAATTTTGACAAAATGTGTTATAGAAATAAAATTTTGACAATTTTTTTTTTTTATAGAAATAAAATTTTGACAAAATTTTCTATAGAAATAAAATTATGACAAAATATTCTACAGAAATAAAATTTTGACACAATATGTCTTTTGAAGAAGAATTTTTTATAATAACCAACCAACTTTGATCACACACTGCTAGTAAGATTTTTTTAGTTGGTAGTTTTTTGGTAAAATTTTCTTCAAATTTTTTTGGATTATTTTTGGCTCGAGTGGCAACAATTTTGACAAAATTTTCTATCGAAAAAAAAAATTGACAAAAATTTCTATAGGAATAAAATTTTGATAAAATTTTCTAAAGAAATAAAATTTTGTCATCATTTTTTTATAGAAATAAAATTTTGGCAAATAAAATTTTGACAAAATTTTCTATAGAAAAAAAAATTTGACAATATATGTTTTGAAGAAGCATTTTTATATACTAACCACACAACTTTGATCAAACACCGCTAAATTAATTTTTTATTTGGCAGTTTTTTTGGTAAAATTTTCTTCAAATTGTGGTAGATTATTGTTGGCTTGAGTGGCAACCGTGATTTCAATCTACTGGACTGTTGCGGCAAAGGCATATATATAGAAATAAAATATACAATATAGAAATAAAATTTTGACACAATTTTTTATAAAAATAAAATTTAGACAAAATTTTCTATAGAAATAAAATGTTGTTAAAATTTTCCACACAACTAAAATTTTGACAAAATTTTTCACAGAAATAAAACTTTGACAAAATTTTCTATAGAAACACAAATGACAACATTTTCTATAGAAATAAAATTTTGACAAAATTTTCTATAGAAATACAATTTTTAAAAAAAAATTTCGACAGAAATAACATTCTGACAAAATTTTCTACAGAAATAAAAAAAAAATTTCTATAGAAATACAATTTTTAAAAAAGTTCTATAGAAATAAAATTTTGCCAAAATTTTCTATAGAAATAAAAATAAAATTTTGACAAAATTTTTTATAGTAATAAAAGTTTTACAAAATTTTCCATAGAAAACAAAATTTAACAAAATTTTTTATAGAAATAAAATTTTGGCAAAATTTTCTATAGAAACACAAATGACATTTTCTATAGAAATAAAATTTTGACAAAATTTTCTATAGAACTACAATTTAAAAAAAAATTCGACAGAAATAACATTCTGACAAAATTTTCTACAAAAATAAAAAAAAAATCTATAGAAATACAATTTATAAAAAATTTTCTATAGAAATAAAATTTTGCCAAAATTTTCTATAGGAATAAAATTTTGCCAAAATTTTCTATAGAAATAAAAATAAAATTTTGACAAAATTTTCTATAGAAATAAAAATAAAATTTTGACAAAATTTTCTATAGTAATAAAAGTTTTAATAATTTTTCATAGAAAAAAAAATTAAACAAAATTTTTTATAGAAATAAAATTTTGGCAAAATTTTCTATAGAAAAAAATTTACAAAATATATCTTTTGAAGAAGCATTTTTTATCATAACCACACAACTTTGATCAAACACTACTAAATAAGATTTTTATACCCTCCACTATAGGATGGGGGTATATTAACTTGGTCATTCCGTTTGTAACACATCGAAATATTGCTCTCAGACCCCATAAAGTATATATATTCAGGGTCGTGGTGAAATTCTGAGTCGATCTGAGCATGTCCGTCCGTCTGTTGAAATCACGCTAACTTCCGAACGAAATAAGCTATCGACTTGAAACTTGACACAAGTAGTTGCTATTGATGTAGGTCGGATGGTATTGCAAATGGGTCTTGTCGGTTCACTTTTACGTATAGCCCTCATATAAACGGACCCCCAGATTTGGCTTGCGGAGCCAACATTCGTGAGACTTTTGCTATTTTATCACATTAAAATTAATCTCGCACAAGTGGACACCTCCCAACTGGGGACAAAATTTAGGCGACCGTGAGTATCCACTTCTAACAGGGTTCACTGTAATCACCTACGATGAGGGATGCGAATTTACGATTTAACCCGTCCAAAATATTAGCCTATATACTTTAATTTTATTACTTTTTAAATTATTCTTCCAAAGAAAAGAAAATCCATTGTCACATGCATTAAACCCAAAAAAAAAAAAACTAAAAATACAAGTCCCACCAGCAATTACACCAATATTAACATTATTCCACTGTGCATTGTAATATTTTGTTTTTTTTCCTTAATACCCCTCTAAGAGTATGTGTACGGGTCTGTATTGTTTCCACCAAAAAAAAAACCAAAACACAAATGGGGGTTACTTGACATTGAAATACATTTTGAAGGTTCTTTGGTGGCTGTGGTAGCTTCTTAACACATCAATGCCCTTCAACTTCCTTCCAGTGCATTACATGGTTGCCGCATAATTGTCTACTTGGGATTTCACCTTTGTTCAGTGGGTATAGTGTGTCATTTACAACAAGGGTTGATTTTGGAGTTTTTCCTTTTTGGTATTCTTTGTTTTTTGTTTTTTTATTTTCCCTTGTTTTCTTTCTTTTATGGTTGCAAAGTTAACCAAATAATTTCAATGTTCCACCATACTTTTGACAGCTGTCTGTTTTCGAGGATTTATTTACGAGAGCAACGAACTCATTTTGTCCTCCTTGGTAGATTACTTTAAGGATTTCTTTACAAAACAACAGATAAATAATCCTAGATATTCCTTGAAGGACTAGCGTATCCTTTGACATACTCAAGTTAAATGGGAAATTTTTCAAAATTTTATAATGACAAAAACAGGAGGAAAACATTCAGAGTTACCTATCTCGAATGTAATTAGTACCACAACTACCGATAGTGATTGTGAAACGGGTTTGTAATGTAATCCTTTAATTGTGTTTTAGTGAACAATCAACAAAAAACTTTTGAATTTACAGGGGGTCATGGTATGCATGATATCAGCTATGCCAGAATTGTTTCACAAAAACTCGATAGATTTTGCCCCCCAAAAAAATAAAACGAAACAAAAAATCCGGAAAAAGAAAAAAAATCTATACCCAAAATTCTTATTACTGGGGGAATTTTTTTAATGTTTTTCTTTAGAAATAAAATGTTTACAAAATTTTCTATAGAAGTAAAATTTTTACAAAATTTTCTATAGAAATAAAAGTTTTACAAAATTTTCGATAGAAATAGAATTTTTACAAAATTTTCGATGGAAATAACATTTTTACAAAATTTTCCATAGAAATTAAAATTTCCAAAAATTTTCTATAGAAATAAAATTTTGACAAAATTTTCTATAGAAATAAAATTTTGACAAAATTTTCTATAGAAATAAAATTTTGACAAAATTTTCTAAGGATATAAAATGTAACTAAATTTTTTTTGGCGACGCTTTTTTTTTTTGCTGAGATCTTATTATAATGGAGCATCACTGTTCTCGTCTACTTTATCTATTGCACTATTCTTTTGTGCTACATTTTAGTTTTATAGAAAATTTTGTAAAATTTTCTATGGATATAAAATTTTAAAAAATTTTCTATTTTCTAATTTTGCAAAACTTTTCTATAGAAATAAAATTTTCACAAAATTTTCTATAAAAATAAAATTTTGGCAAAATTTTCCATAGAAATAAAATTTTGACAAAATCTTCTATAGAAATACAATTTTGACAAAATTTTCTATAGAAATAAAATTTTGACAAAATTTTCCATAGAAATAAAATTTTGACAAAATTTTCCATAGAAATAAAATTTTGACAAAATTTTCTATAGATGTAAAATTTTGACAAAATTTCTATGGATACAAAATTTTGACAAAATTTTCTATGGATATAAAATTTTGACAAAATTTTCTATTTTCTTATTTTGCAAAACTTTTCTATACAAATAAAATTTTGACAAAATTTTCTATAGAAATAAAATTTTGACAAAATTTTCCATAGAAATAAAATTTTGAAAAAATTTTCCATAGAAATAAAATTGTCTATGGATATAAAATGTTGATAAAATTTTCTATGGATATAAAATTTTAAAAAAATTTTCTATTTTCTAATTTTGCAAAACTTTTCTATAGAAATAAAATTTTCACAAAATTTTCTATAAAAATAAAATTTTGGCAAAATTTTCCATAGAAATAAAATTTTGACAAAATTTTCTATAGAAATACAATTTTGACAAAATTTTCTATAGAAATAAAATTTTGACAAAATTTTCCATAGAAATAAACTTTTGACAAAATTTTCTATAGATGTAAAATTTTGACAAAATTTTCTATGGATGCAAAATTTTGACAAAATTTTCTATGGATATAAAATTTTGACAAAATTTTCTATTTTCTTATTTTGCAAAACTTTTCTATAGAAATAAAATTTTGACAAAATTTTCTATAGAAATAAAATTTTGACAAAATTTTCCATAGAAATAAAATTTTGAAAAAATTTTCTATTTTCTATGGATATAAAATTTTGACAAAATTTCCTTTTTTCTCATTTTTCCATTCCTTTCCCATAGAAATAAAATTTTGACAAAATTTTCTATAGAAATAAAATTTTGACAAAATTTTCCATAGAAATACAATTTTGACAAAATTTTCTATTTTCTAGTTTTGCACAACTTTTCTCTAGAAATAAAATGTTGACAAAATTTTCTATAGAAATAAAATTTTGACAAAATTTTCCATAGAAATAAAATTTTGACAAAATTTTCTATTTTCTAATTTTGACAAACTTTTCTATAGAAATAAAATTTTTAAAAAATTTTCCATAGACAAAATTTGACAAAATTTTGTATAGAAAAAGAATTTTGACAAATTTTTCTATAAAACACAAATTAGTACGAAATTGTATATAGAAAAAAAATTTAAAATATTTTCTATAGTAGTAAAATTTTTACAAAGTTTGCTCTAAAAATAAAATTTTGCAAACATTTTCTAAAGCATTAAAATTTTGACAAAATCTTCCATAGGAATAAATTTTTGACAAATTTTTCTATATACAAAAAATTGTACAAAATTGTCTATAGAAAAAAAAAATTAACAAAATTTTTTATGGAAATAAAATTTTTACAAAATTTGCTATAAAAATAAAATTTTGCCAAAATTTTCTAAAGAATTAAAATTTTGACAAAATTTTCTATAGAAATAAAATTCTGAAGAATGTTTCTATAAAAATCAAATTTTGCCCAAGTTTTCTATAGAAACGAAATTTTGCAAAAATTTTCTATAGAAATAAAATTTTGATAAAAATTATTAACAAGACTTTCTATAGATAAAAATGTTTGACAAAATTTTCTACAGAAAACAAATTTTTACAGAATTTTCTATAGAAATTTTTCGTGTTTTGTTTTTTATTGTGGGTTTGTACTTCATTCATATTTGTTGTTGTGATCTCAGCTTTAAAACCATTGTGTTGACTAAACTACAAGTGTGGCATAATGAAAGGGATAGGTTTGTACGAATTTATTTCGGCATAAGCCGGCTATCATGTAAAACCTTTTTTTGGAAGGTTCAAGTGTGGTTCATTGTTGGGTTAAATGAACTGCCTGAATTTATTCTGATAATTGGTTGATAGTTTTGCTGCAAGTAGAGGATGCTTATTAGGAATGTGGTAATTCCGAAACGTGCGCCCATCCAACTATCTTGCAGTCTTTAGGGCTTTGCCCAAATAAATTTGACAAACATTCTTTTCCTCTGTTGGTTAAGTTACACTTGTAGTTTAGTCAATGCATGGTTTTAAGCTGAAATTAAAAAAACAACAACAATGCTTAAAGAACAATAACCAACAATAACCAACAATATTGAAATAAAATTTTGATAAAATTACCTAACAAAAAAAATTTGCAAATATTTTCTATAAAAATAAAATTTTGACAAAATTTTCTATAAAAATAAACAAAATTTTCTATAGAAATAAAATTTTGACAAAATTTTCTATTTTCTAATTTTGCAAAACTTTTCTATAGAAATAAAATTTCGTTTTGTTTGTTATTGTTGGCTTCTCTTCAATCGTTATTGTTGTTTCTTTGTTTTTTGATCTCAACTTAAAGCCATGCATTGACTAAACTACAAGTGTAGCTTAACCAACAGAGGAAAAGTATGCTTGTCAAATTTATTTGGGCAAAGCCCTATAGACTGCAAGATGGTTGGATGTACAGCTGTTTCGGAATTACCACATTCCTCATCAGCATCCTCTACTTGCAGCAAAACTATCAACCAATTATCAGAATAAATTCGGGTAATTCACTCAACCCAACGTGAACTACACTTGAACCTCCCGAAAAAAGAGTTTGATAGTCGGCTACTGCCTAAACAAATTTGCCAGCATATCTCTTCTTTTTCTTTGCCAAACTCAAATCATCGATTTGTATGTATTTGGCTGGGTTTGTTTTTGAGCGTGCTTCCTCTATCTTCATAAAATTTTGACAAAATTTTCTATGGATATAAAATTTTGACAAAATTTTCTAATTTTACAAAACTTTTCTATAGAAATAAACTTTTGACAAAATTTTCTTTAGAAATATAATTTTGACAAATTTTTCTATAAAAAATCTAATTTGTACAAAATTGTCTACAGAAAAAAATTTAACAAAATTTTCTATGCAAATAAAATTTTTACAAAATTCGCTATAAAAATAAAATTTTGCAAAAATTTTCTAAAAAATTAAAAATTTGACAAAATTTTCTATAGAAATAAAATTCTGAATGTTTCTATTAAAGTAACATTTTGCGCAAGTTTTCTATAGAAATGAAATTTTGCAAATATTTTCTATAGAAATAAAATTTTGATAAAATTTCCGATAGCAAATTTTTGACTAATTTTTCTATAGATAAAAATTTTTAACAAAATTTTCTATAGAAAACAAATTTTTACAAAATTTTCTATAGAAATTAAATTTTGACAACATTTTCTATAGAAATAAAATTTTTACAAAATTTGCGTTAAAAATAAAATTGTGCAAAAATGTTCTAAAGAAATAAAATTTTGACAACATTGTCTACAGAAATAAAAATTTCACAATATTTTCTATAGAAATAAAATGTTTACAAAATTTGCTATAAAAATGAAATTTTTATCCATAGAAATATCGTTATAACATTTTCCCAAAATTTCCTTTTTTCTAATTTCTATAGCTATACAATTTTGAGAACATTTTCATGGATATACAATTTTGCAAAAAATTTCTATAGAAATGCTATTTTGATAAAATTTTCTATAGAAATGACAAAATTTTTTTTAGAAATAAAATTTTGACAAAATTTTCTTTAGAAATACAATTTTGACTAACTTT